>NW_028225184.1:44439504-44782004 GCF_052327205.1 Somniosus microcephalus | reverse complement strand
TCGGACTTAGTCTCTCCAGCAGCCTTAACTTTTCACTGGTTAATGAGGTGCCCAGCCCGGCACTTAGTCTCTCTCCCCAGCAAGCTTACTTGGTCGGCCGACATTTGGATCCATTTTCGGGGCTTAATCGGGTCGAATACGGTCCCTTACGCAAGGGGAGCCGAAGCCCCGGCCTCTGCCAGGCGTCAGGCAGCCTGCCACTTTTTAAGCCCGACCAAAAACCCGAAAATTGGTTAAAAATGGAAATAAATTTCCACCCAAAAAGGGTTAAAAGTCGGTTGGACGGCAGCCCGGGTCGGTCTCTGCAGACTTGGAGGCCCTAGACAGTAATCTGGAAAACAGACCAAGTCTCGAAAAACCACCTCCTACCATTCTCCAGGTACCCCGCCAACCCCCCCTGCCAGAAATGACAAGTGTCAAATCAGCGGGTCAAACGGCCACCTCTATCCGACCAGGAGCACCCAAATCGCCGCAAATGGCCTTTTTTTTTCTTCATCGGGACTTCCATCTTGGTTAATGATTTCCCGAACTCCAACTCATAAACTATGTTCGGAGACACTTGCCAGAAATGACACCTCTCAATTTGGCGGGAGCAACTCACTTTCCCAAGGCAGAAAGCATCACCGGAGGCCCGCTTAAAGGGCCCGAATCTTTTCCCATCGGACTTCCGTGTTTTGTTTAATCATGTCTCGAAATCATTAAATGCACATGTCAATTTGCCGGGAGCAACTCACTTTCCCAAGCCGGAAAGCATCACCCGAGGCCCGCAAAAGGCGGTCAAATCTTTTCCCTTCTGTACTTCCAGTACAAATTTGAATGGCCATATCTCCGCACTCCCGCGTCGGAGCCAAGCCGTTTTTACACGGTTAGACGCGGCTTCCCGTGCCCGTTCGAATGCCGCCCTGCTCGGCGGCAAAGGAGAACTTTTTTTATTTTCGGCCGATTTCGGGAAAAAAAAATTCCGCTCTGAACTCGGATTTTTCGGCTTTAATCGTTTCGGAAATGGTCCCTGACGCAAGGGAGCCGAAGCCTCGGCCTCTGCCGGGCGTCAGGCTGCCGTTTTTAAGCCCGACCAAAAACCCGAAAATTGGTTAAAAATGGAAAGAAATTTCCACCCAAAAAGGGTTAAAAGTCGGTTGGACGGCAGCCCGGGTCGGTCTCTGCAGACCTGGAGGCCCTAGACAGTAATCTGGGAAACAGACCAAGTCTCGAGAAACCACCTCCTACCATTCTCCAGGTACCCCGCCAATCCCCCCTGCCAGGAATGACAAGTGTCAAATCAGCGGGACGGATTTGACTTTTGTGAACGACCACCGGCCCTTTTTTCGCCCATAGGCGGTCAAATCTTTCTCCTTCCGTACTTCCGGTACAACTTTGAAAGGCCATATCTCCGCACTCCCGCAGCGGATCGAAGCGGTTTTCACAGCGCTAGACTCGGCTTCCCTTGCCCATTCGAATGACACCTCGGCCGACGTCCAACCAATTTTTTTTTATTTCGGCCGCATGGCCATTTTTTTCCCGGCCGGGTGAGATCCGACCCCCGGCCCCACTTTGAAAGCTCATATCTCGGCACTCACGCAGCGGATTGAAGCGGTTTTCACAGCGTTAGACTCGGCTTCGCTTGCCCATTCGAATGACACCTCGGCCGACGTCCAAAAAAATGTTTTTTATTTCGGCCGCATCGGCCATTTTTTTCCCGGCCGGGTGAGATCCGACCCCCGGCCCCACTTTGAAAGCTCATATCTCCGCACTCACGCAGCGGATTGAAGCGCTTTTCACAGCACTAGACTCGGCTTCGCTTGCCCATTCGAATGACACCTCGGCCGACGTCCAAAAATCCTTTTTTTTAATTTCGTACGGCTTCCGCGATTTTCTTCCCGCTAGCTGAGATCCGACCCCCGGCCCCACTTTGAAAGCTCATATCTCGGCACTCACGCTGCGGAGCGAGGCGGTTTTGCCACCATTCGACTTGTCTTGGCTTGCCCGGTCGAACGCCACCCTTGTTTCCGAAAATGCACACAAGGCCATTTGACGACCCCAACGTTCCCCAAGCGGGAAAGGAGCACCCAAAGCCCCGGTAAGGCGGCTGAATACATTCCCATCCAGACTTCCGTCCCCAATGTGAATGCCAACTATTCAGTTAATGAGTTGCCTCATTGGTTAATCATTTGTCGCTCTGACTTTTGGTTACCCAGTTGTCGATGTTCAAATTTCAGTTAATGAGTTGCCCTTTTGGGTTATGATTTCCTACCTTGACAACTCATTAACCAGTGTTTCAGAAACTGCACAAGGCCATTTGACGACCCCAACTCGGTTCGCCAAGCGGGAAAGCAGCAACCGAAGCCCCGGTAAGCCGGCCGAATCCATTCCCATAGGACTTCCGTCCCCAATGTGAATGCCAAGTATTCAGTTAATGAGTTGCCCTTTTGGTTTATCATTTGTCGCTCTGACTTTTGGTTAACCAGTTGTCGATGTTCACTATTCAGTTAATGAGTTGCCTCTTTGGTCTATGATTTCCTACCTTGACAACTCATTAACCAGTGTTTCAGACAATGCACAGGGCCATTTGCCGACCCCAACTCGGTTCCCCAAGCGGGAAAGCAGCACCCGAAGCCCCGGTAAGGCGGCTGAATCCATTCCCATCGGACGACGGCCCCCAATTTGAATGCCCAATATTCAGTTACTGAGTTGCCTCCTTGAAACTTGAGTTATCGAGTTGTCCCTTTGGTTATCCAGTTGCCACATTGAAATTTCAGTTACTGAGTTGCCTCCTTGGTTACTCATTTGTCGCTCTGACTTTTGGTTAACCAGTTGTCGATGTTCAAATTTCAGTTAATGAGTTGCCCTTTTGGTTTATGATTTGCTACCTTGACAACTCATTAACCAGTGTTTCAGACAATGCACAAGGCCATTTGACGACCCCAACTCGGTTCCCCAAGCGGGAAAGGAGCACCCGAAGCCTCGGTAAGGTGGCTGAATCCATTCCCATCGGACTTCCGACCCCAATGTGAATGCCAAGTAATCAGTTAATGAGTTGGCACTTTGGTTACTCATTTGTCACTGTGACTTTTGGTTAGCCAGTTGTCGATGTTCAAAATTCAGTTACTGAGTTGCCTCCTTGAAATTTCAGTTTACGACTTGTATCTTTGGTTCACCAGTTGCCACTTTGCAATTTCAGTTAATGAGTTGCCTCCTTGGTTAATCATTTGTCGCTCTGACTTTTGGTTGTCGATGTTCAAGTTTCAGTTAATGAGTTGCCCTTTTGGTCTATGATTTCCCACCTTGACAACTCAGTAACCAGTGTTTCAGACAATGCACAAGGCCATTTGCCGACCCCAACTCAGTTCCCCAAGCGGGAAAGCAGCACCCTAAGCCCCAGTAAGGAGGCCGAATCCATTCCCATCCGACTTCCGTCCCCAATGTTCCAGGCAGCACGGTGGCATAGTGGTTAGCACTGTTGCCGCACAGAGCCAGGAACCCGGGTTCGAATCCGGCCTCAGCTGACTGTGACTGTCTGTGTGGAGTTTGCACATTCTCCCCATGTTTGCGTGGGTTTTCTCCGGGGGCTCCGGTTTCCTCCCACAGTCCAAAGATGGGCGGGTTAGGTTGATTGGCTGCCTCGTCACATCTTACTCCGATGTGTCGCCAGGGCCAATTTATCATAGCCAATCAACCTAACCTGCACATCCACGCAAACACGGTGAGAATGTGCAAACTCCACAGAGACAGTCACCCGAGGCCGGATTCGAATCTGGTCTCTAGCGCTGATGATACAACAGTGCTAACCACTATGCTGCCGTGCTGCCTGCAAATCAGAGGCGATCTTCATAACTTCATAACTTAATAGCTCTCTGGCTCGGGGTTCCCACAAGTGGGGAATCAATTGGGCTTTTAAATCAAAATTGCATCAATTTCCCACATCGTGCAGAATTCGTGTGGGAAACCCGCCCCCGTAGCAAAATCCCACAAATGACTTGGAAGCTCTAACTGATGCAATTTTGATTTAATTGCCCAATTGATTCCCCACGAATGGGAACCCCCAGCCTGAGAGCTTTTCAGGTGACATCATCACTGCTGCTTCATTTCAAGGGCTTCCACAAGCCTTCCTGACTTCAGCAGACTGCCAAGCTTCTCGCCCAAGCAGGTGCTTCGAACATCATCAGTCATGGCGATACGTCGGAGGAAGGCATCCCCCAGATTTGACGAGGCAGCCCTCCAGGCATTGGTGGAGGGAGCGAAAAAGAGCAGGGAGGTGCTCTTCCCCTCCTCGGGAAGGAAGAAGCCACCCCAGCAAACCAAGGCTGTGTGGCTGAGGGTGGCAGAGCAAGTGAACGACACCAGCAATACCATCAGAACATGGAGACAATGTCGCAAACGCTTCCATGACTTTCTGCGCACTGGAAAAGTGAGTATGATGTTCCCATCACTCTTAATCTGATCCTCATTGCCTTTCCTCGCCAGCTCTCAGCTTTACCAATCTCTTCCTCCACATCCCACTTGGCACTGACATCCATGCACCCTTTCCCACTCCCTCTCTCTCTATGATCACATTCACCTAACTAATGGACTATGCAGCCCTCACACTCCCTATCACTGTCATGCTATGAAAGCAACATACATCACATAGGGAGGGCCCTTGGTCTTGCCATCTCACTCCATCTTTCTCTCCTTCTAAGCATCTATGCCATCGATTCTCTACACTCACTCATTCATTCTCGCTCAAACTCCACCTGTCTCCCCCATTGCAGGAAAAGAGAGCTGACAACCGAGCAGAGCGAGCCAAGCCAGGGGGAGGGGCAGCCTCCTTAGCCCAGCTGACCCCATGGGAGGAGGCGGTCCTGGAGATCATCGGCGTCCAGGACGACACACAAGTGGGGGACGGAGAGACCGGTGCAGCAGAGCAAGCAGGTGACAGAAGAGTTTTCCAACTCTCTCAATTGCATTGCATGACTCGCTGATAATGACTTGGAAGCTCTAACAGATGGACCTCTGATCATCTGCAATAAGCACTGTGCAGGTAACCCTGGCCTCTCATCTCTGACACTTTCCTTTACTCCCCCACAGGTCCATCGCAAGCTCCCATCTCCAGGACGCAGGAGGAGGTTCAGCATCAGCTACGAGACTCCTCAGAGGAAGTTGCAACCTCTGAGGGCGCAGCGTCAGCAGAAGGCAACGCACCCAGCACCAGCGCGGAATCTGACACCTCGGTGGGACCTTCGGGACATAGATTGGTGTCGTCACCTGGTGTATCACAGCTCACAAGTGAGCCTCAGCAGATGGAGGAGACAGGGACAGCAGTGGAGATGCCTAGTCGGAGGGCGCAGCACTCTCCCAGCTCGGCCCAGCTGCATGTCGACCCTCTGCCTCTGGGTCGATCCACAGTATCAGCGGTGATAGCACTCCAGGAAAATATGCAGGAGTCTCTGGCAGGTTTTGCCTCCAGGGCTGCTGCGAGTGCGGAGCGAATGGAGGAGTCCGCCGCTAACGTGAGCAGAGCCTTTGTGGAGTCATTGGCGCATCAAGGCATTACCACGGAAAGGATGGCAACCTCCGTGGAAAGGCTGGCTACGGCCATGGAGGAGATACGTCGCGCGAGTGATGAAAACATGGTGAGTGTTCAGACTAGACTGACTTCTCTGGAGGAGCAATGTGCAGCTATTGAACGGAGAAACCAGACCTTCATGGCAGTCCCTCTGAGAAGGACTGCCAGTCCCGACACGGGTCCCCATGGCTCCCCTGATGTGCAGCAAGGTGCTCTCTCGCCACTTGCAAGTGCTGAGGGGGACCTGACCCATGAGAGGGATGATGGTGGCAGCGAACAAGGAGGTGGGGGCTCCTCTCCAAGCGCTCAAATTTCCATGCCACTGACAAGTCCTCGGTCAGAGCCCCACCTGAGTCAGCACCCAAGTGAGATCGGCGTCTCAACCCCTGCACAGCTGCAGGAGCAGCAGACGGCTGCGCAGCCCTTACAGGCTCGCAGACCCAGAGGACGCCCGCCAAAGGTGTCCAGACAGGAGCAGCAAGGAAGTGAGCAAGGGGCCTCCACATCTGCTGATGCCACTGGGGTACCACTACGTAGGAGCACGCGTAAGAGAAATAAACTGCACAAATAGTCACAAGGGTAGTCACTTGGGTGGAATTTAATGTGTTATGGTTGAAAGCCATCAGAATAATGTGATTAAAACATCTGTTGGCTACTGCTGTAGTTGTGGCGTGCGTTATTTCGCGAATGGGACTTTCATTTTGAGGTCAGTATGGTGGTCACATCGCTAGAACTCAGCTGCTCCCTGGCTATTGTCAGTGCTCAGGTAAAAGGATGCGAGGCACTAGTCCCTCATGGGCGAGGCTCAGCAAATCTGGCCACTATGAGCGCGTCCCTTGCATGCCGGCCACCAATGTTCTCACGCACTGCTGCCGCTGGTTGATGAGCCTCTGCAAGATGTTCATCTTCGCTCTCCTCCTCCCCCTCCTCCTCCTCCTCATCTGAGGAGGATCTGTCAGGAGCCACTTGGCCCTCGGCCATCTGCAAGCCAGACGCTGTGCCATGTTGTGAAGCACACAGCAAACCACAACGATCCTGGAGACCCTGGCTGCTGAGTATTGCAGGGCTCCACCTGATCTGTCCAGGCATCTGAAGCGCATCTTCAGCAGACCAATGGTCTGCTCGATCATGGCTCTGGTGGAAAGGTGGCTGGAGTTGTAGTTCTCCTCAGCTGCGTTGGATGGGCTCCTCAGCGGCGTCAATAGCCACGTCCTCAAGGGATAGCCCTTGTCTCCAAGTAGCCATCCGTTCAGTTGGTCTGGCGGACTGAATAGCGGAGGCACAGTAGACTGGCGCAGTATGAGGGAGTCATGGCAACTGCCAGGGTACTTGGCACAAACATGCAAAATTTCCTTCTTGTGGTTACACACCAGCTGAACGTTCAGGGAGTGGAAGCCCTTGCGGTTGACAAATGTACCAGGATTGCGATGGGGAGCCTTAAGGGCCACATGTGTGCAATCAACGATGCCCTGCACCCTTGGAAAGCCTGCAAGATTCGCAAATCCAAGCGCTCTCGCCATGACACTTGCTAGATCCTTGGTGAAATGGATGTGATTGTGCACGATGGCAAAGAGGGCATCAGTTACCCGCTTGATGCTGGTGTGTGCGGCCGCCTGTGAGATGCCGCTGATGTCTGCTGCTGATCCCTGGAATGAGCCTGAGGCAAAAAAGTTGAGTGCGATGGTGACTTTGACGGCCACTGATAAGGGGTGTCCAGCTGCTCCTCTGGGCTCCAGGTCTTGCTGCAGCATTGCGCAGATGTCAGCCACTATCTCTCGCGAAAGTCGGAGCCGCCTTTGGCACTGCCGCTCAGACATGTCGAGGTAGCTGACCCTGCGTCTGTAGACCCTGTTTGGGGCGTATCTCCTGTGCCGACGGACTTCCATGCGCTGGCCCCTTCTGGCCTGTGCATCCTCAGGTGGGGCAGCAGCAGCTTGGCGCAACTGTTGTTGCTGCTGCTGTTGGGCGGCCTCATGTACTATCCAGAAGGGCAGGCCAAAAAAAGCTCCCATGCTTCTGGTAGATGCCTCAGTTGAGGAAGCGCTCAGTGAGGTCACACTGGAGATGGTTGTCAGGCTGCAAACTTCCAGAGCTTCGGAAAGCCTTCTGAAAGATCCCCCAGACCTGTGAGAGCAAAGTTATGCCACCTGCAATTAAAGCCTGTTGAAATCTGCCATTTAATGGTTGAGCTGCAGCTGCTGCTCCACAAGCCAGTTGTGCTCGCGCCAGGGTTCAGTTGTGTGTTTCCCACCAGGCGTGTTTCACGTGGGAAAACGATTAAACTTGCAACTGGATAGGAAAATGGGATTATAGAGCCAATTGAGGGCTTGTTAAGAGCCTTAAGGGCCTATCCCGCCTCCTGGAGGCGGGACGGAGTCGGGACCAGCAGACACGAATTTAGGAAAATTGCATGGAGGCGGGTTTGCGCCCGCACGCCAGTTTTGCGATTTTTTATCCCCCACACGTCTCCAATCCCGCCTCCATGGCCCTAGCAAAATCCAGCCCGAAATGTGGGGAACACGATCCAAACCCGCCCCCCGTAGCAAAATCCAGCCCGTAGAGTCCAAGGGACAAATTACAACGGGATATTGCACAAACTCGGGTTATTTGCCCTGGAATTTATAAGCTTAAGTGGTGATTTGATTGAAGTATTCACGATATTAAGTGGAACTGCTAGTGTCGATAGCGAGACGTTATTTCTGATGGTTGACCCACCTGGGAGTAGGGGCCATATCCTCAACATTAGATCCAAGCCTTTCAGGAGAGAAGTTTGTGTGACAGAAATTTGTAACACACTTCCGCAAACAGCAATTAAATCTGGGTCAATTGTCAATTTTAAACTTAAGATTGAGAGATGTTTGTTAACCAAAGGTATTCAGGGATCTGGAGCAAAGGGATATCGATCGATGATTTAATTAAATGGCAGAAAGGCTGCAGGCGTTAAACAGCCTGCTCCTGTTGTTATTTTCTTTGTTAATGGATCAAAGCGCGAATGTAGAGTTGAGTATCGCAATTTAAAAGCAGCGCCCGAACAGGGACTTGAACCCTGGAACCTCAGATAAAAAGTCTGATGCTCTACCGACTGAGCTAGCCAGGCTTTTGCAAGCCCCAGCTCACAAGTACTTTCATTGGCTGCAGTGCATCATTGTATCTCCTGCAAATTCAATTTACTTGTCCATAATCCAGCCTGTACAGCACATTTCTCCCACAAATCCAGAGTGACTGCCTCAGACCGCCATCACTTCAGAAATATTACCCCACCCACAAAAGACATGCTCTTTAGCAGCGGCGTCAGATGTGGCAAGTGCCGTCCCCCAGATATCTGTATTAGATCATCAACTTTTCACCGTATTTATGATTGACTCGGATGGAGCGATGGATCACTGTCGATCGTATTTTGAAGATCGCACTAAGTTAGACGGTCCGCTCGTCGTGCAGTTGGGAAATGGATGTAACCAAATCGTCAGAGATAGACACAGTAAGCCGGCAAAACAAAGTCAAATCGAGTTCACTGTACGCAAGTGTTACACCACCCAGTTTGGAACAACGTAAGATAGTTCTGAGTATTTTCTAAATAATGGGAAGCTCGTAACTGTTGAGGACCAAAGAGGTTTATGAGTCCCAGTTCACAATTTATTATTAGCTTGTAGACATGGAGCAAAAGACATTTGATAAAGTCCCGCATATGGGACATTGGGCTAAATTTGAAACGCATGTAATTGAAGGCAAATTATTGACCTGGTTAGCAAATTGGTGGCACGACAGGAGACAAAATTTACAGATGATGATCAGGTACATTAATTGGCAGATTATGACGAGTGGTGTCTCTGATTGATCACTTTTGGGGCCTCAACTAATCACCGATTTCATTAACGACTTACTTGATGGGATTGAGAGCCACACATCCAAGTTTGACGATGACAAAAAAGATAGGCGGCATTATAATCAGTTGAGATGGAAGCAAGAAATTTGACCAGATATTCATAGATTAAGTGAACGTGCAATTTTCTGGCAAATTGATTTAAATATTAGCAAGTGTGACGTGATCCACTTCCGATCTTTATAGGAGTATTTAGAATACACTCCTTATAATGTTAAGTTGGAAACAGCTGAGGTCCAAATAGACTTGAGTCCCTGTACATGGACATGGACAGGTACAGAAAAGATTCAAAAAGCTAATTGAAAAGTGATACTTATATCTGTAGGATTACAATATAAGAGGGTGAAATTATGCCACAGCTATACAAAGCACTGGTTAGACCACAGCTGCGGTACTGTGTTCAATTCTTGGCATCACAGCTTAGGAATGTAGTATCAGGCTTAAAAAGTGAAGTGTAGATTTACCAGAAGGAGACATTTGATAAAGTACCGCATAAGGGACTTTTAGTTAAAGTTGATGTTGTTAGGAAATTGTTTGCGCCGTAGGAGACAAAGTTGATGAATAATGATCAGGTACATTAATTGGCAGCATATGACGAGTGTTGTCTCTGAGAGATCACTTTTGGGGCCTCAACTATTTACCGATTTTATTAACGACTTACTTGATGGGATTGAGAGCCACCCATCCAAGTTTGACGATGGCAAAAAAAGATAGGCGGCATTATACGCAGTTTAGATGGAAGTAAGTAAATTGACCCCATATTCATAGATTAATTGTATGAACAAATCTTTGGCAAATTGATTTTAATATTAGCAAGTGTGCCATCATGCTCTATAGATCTAAATTGGCGCGTTTAGAATACACTAAATATAATGTTAAGCTGGAAACAGTTGAGTTCCAAATAGAGTGAAGGGCTCCTGTACAGATATCATTAAATGGTCATGGACAGGTATAGAAAATAATTTAGAATCTTAAGAGGTGATTTTGTTGAAATATTGACGATAGAAAATGGAACTGACAGTGTTGAAAGATTCAGCTTGTTCCCAATGAATACTGGGTTACTTGACTATGTTAACCCCTATTTACCCATAGTGCAGGTTTAGCTGACTGAAGCACATTTGTGGACTGGAAGACGACACATTACTTATCAAACTTCGGAATGTTTGTGTTCACAGACTCAGTAGAGCCATTGTCTAAACACGGCCTGCCCTCCCAGTAGATGAGAGTACAATTAACAACCAACATTGTTACAGTCACAAGGTACATGAATTACTGCGGCCTTGTAGCCATCCTGCTTGTTCGACAGTTAAGGATAACACATGTTTTCTCAAACTATAAACTATGCCAACAACGGGGAAGAGATAACAGCAGGAATGTGGGGAGTAGGATGAAACAACTAGCATCTGTGACTGGCATGATCAGAGGGCACCCGAGTTCAATGGCTGGGCCCGACAGTTGAATGACTAACCACTTAAACCAATAAAGAATAACTGTTGTGACACTGTACGTGTGCCCCCCATTCTGTAGTAGGTGGGCGTTGCTTATAGAATTGTATAACTTGAATGAACAACTGCTTGTCCCCCGAGAGTGCATCCCTAGTTTAATGAAGCTGCGTGGCTCTCCCTTGTGCCCAAGTTCCTCTTAGTTGTTTTAATAAGTTCTGTACTTGTCCTCAAATCCATCTCCGTCTGCAGTTTCTCCATATTCGAATCTAACACCTTTGCAATTTGATATTGCACTTCAACTGACGATAATATTGCAGTGCAATTCCATTGCAAAGCTCTGTTTCATTGCAAATTCCTATTATATTGCAAAGTGAAATTCCATTGCAATGTTTTCTTCATTGCAAATGACGATCATATTGCAAGGCGATATTGCATTGTAATATGCTTTTGCATTGCAAATGCCGATAATATTGCAAAGCGATATTCAATTGTTATGTGCTATTGTATTGCAAACGACTATTATATTGCAAAGTGATATCTCATTGCAATGTTCTATTGAATTGCAAATGACATTCATATTGCAAACTGATATTCCATTTAAATGTTCCATTTCACTGCAATGACTATTCTGTTGTAAAGAAACATTCTATTGCAATGTTCTATTGCATTGCAAATGATGATTGTATTGCAGTGATATTCCATTGCAATGTTCTGTTGCAATGCAAATGACTACTATGTTGCAAACTGCAATACCATTGCAATGTGCTATTGCATTGCCAATGAATCTAGTATTTTAGTTAAAATTCGTTGCGAAATCTATTGCATTGCAAATGAATATTATATTGGAAAGTGATATTCCATTGCCATGTTCTATTGCATCGCAAATGACGATCATGTTACAAAGTGATATTCAATTGCATTGTTCCATTGCATTGCAAATTACTATTATATTGCAAAGCGATATTCCATTGCAATGTTCTACTGCATTGCAAATGGCGATCATATTGCAAACTGATATTCCATTGCATTATGCAATTGCATTGCAAATGACTATTATTTTGCAAAGTGATATTCCACTGCAACGTTCCCTTGCATTGCAAATGACTATTATATTGCAGTGAAATTCTATTGCAATGTTCTATTGCATTGCAAATTCGTATTATGTTGCAAAGTGATATTCCACTGCAATGTTTTTTTCATTGTAAATGGTGATCACATTGCAATGCGATATTCCATTTCAGTTTGCTATTGCACTCTAAATTACTATTATATTGCAAAGTATTATTCCATTGCAATGTGCAATTGCATTGCAAATTACATTCTGGTTGCAAACTGATATTCCATTGCAATGTTACATTGCACTGCAATAACTATTCTGTTGTAAAGAAATACTCTGTTCTAATGTTCTATTGCATTTCAGATGCCGATTTTTCTGCATTGATGTTCAATTGCAATGTTCTGTTCCAGTGCAAATAACTACCATGTTGCAAATTGCTATTCCAATAAAATGTGCTATTGCATTGCAAATGATTATAATATTGCAACTTAAAATTCCATTGCAATGTTCTATTGTATTCCAAATGAATAATATATATCAAATTGCTATTCCATTGCAATATTCTATTGCATTGCAAATGACGATTATATTGCAAAGTGATATTCCACTTCAATGTTCTATTGCATTGCAAATGACAATCATATTACAAAGCGATATTCCATTGCAATGTTCTATTGCATTGCAAACCACGATTGTATTGCAATAATATTTCATTGCAATGCTCTACTTCATTGCAAGGAGTACTATATTGCAAAGCTATATTCAATTGCAATGATCTATTGCATTTCAAGTAAATATTATATTGAAAGCTAATAGTCCATTGCAATGTGCTATTATAGTGAAAATGAATATCATATTGCAAAGTGATAATCCATTGCAATGCACAATTGAATTGCAATGATTATTATATTGCAAAATAATATTCAATTGCAATATCGTATTGCATTGCAAATGACGATTATATTGGAGTGATATTCCATTGCAATTTTATATTGCATTGCAAATGAGTACTCTATTGCAAAGCGATATTCCATTGCAATTCACTGTTGCAATTGAAATGACTATTATATTGCGAAGTGATATTCCATTGCAATATGCTACTGCACTGCAAATGACGATTGTACTACAAAGTGATATTCCATTGCAATGATCTATTGCATTGCCATGTTCTATTGCATTGCAATTGACTATTATATTGCAAAGTGATATTCCTTTGCAATGTTCTGTTGCATTAAAAATGACGACTCTTTTGCAAAGTAATATTCCATTGCAATGTCTTTTGCATTGCAAATGATCATATCCATTGCAATGTGCTATTTCACTACAAATGTCGAATATATGGCAGTGATAATCCATTGCAATGCTCTATTGCATTACAAATGATTATTATATTGCAAAGTGATAGTCCATTGCAATGTTCTATCGCATTGCAAATGACCATTATACTGCACTGATATTCCATTTCAATGTGCAATTAAATTGCAAATTGCTGTTAAAATGCAAAGTGATATTCCATTGCAATGTTCCATTGCAATGCAAATGATGATCAAATTGCAAGGCAATATTCCCTTGCAATGTGCTTTTGCATTGCAACTGACTATTATATTGCAAGATGATTTTCTATTGCAATGTTCCATTGCATTGCAAATGACGATCAAATTGCAAGGCAATATACCCTTGAAATGTGCTTTTGCATTGCAACAGACTATTATATTGCAAGGTGATATTCTATTGCAAAGTTCCATTGCATTGCAAATGACGATTATATTGCAGTGATATTCCAATGCAATGTGCAATTACACTGCAAATGACTACTTTATTGCAAAGTGATGTTACTTGCAAAGTCCTACTGCTTTGCAAATGATGATCATATTGCAATGCGATATTTCATTGCAATGTTTTGTTGCATTGCAAATCATTATTATTTTGCAAACTGATATCCCATTGCAATGTTCGATTGCATTGCAAATGACGATTATATTGCGAAGTGATATTCCATTGCAATTGTGCTATTGCATTGCAATTGACGGTTATATTGGAGTGATCTTCCATTGCAATGTACTGTTGCATTACAAATGATTAGTATGTTGCAGAGTGATATTCCATTGCAATGGCTTATTGCATTCAAAATACTTTCATATTGCAAAGCGATATTCAATTACAATGTTCTTTTTCATAGCAAATGATTATTATATTGCAAACTGATATTCCATTGCAATGACTATTATATTGCGAAGTGATATTGCACTGCAATGTTCATTGCAATGTTCTATTGCATTGCGAATGATGATCATATTACAAAGCGACGTGCCTTTGCAACGTGCTACTGTACTGCAAATTAATTTTGAATTGGGAGTTAATCGTACATTACAAAGTCATATTGCATTGCTATTGCATTGCAAATGTATATCGTACTACAAGTAAATAATCCATTGCAATGTTCTATTGCATTGCAAATGACTATTTCATTGCAAAGTGATATTCCATTAAGATATGCTATTGCATTGCAAATGACAATGATATTGCAAAGTGATATTCCATTGCAATGTTCCATTGCAATGCAATGACAATGATATTGCAACGTGATATTCCACTGCAATCTTCTATTGCATTGCAAATGACGATTTATTGCAAACTGATATTTATTTGCTTGTTCTGTTACATTGCAATGACTGCTTTTATTCCATTATAGTGTTTCATTGCAGGGTAATGACTATTATATTGCAAAGTGATGCTCCATTACAATGTCCTATTGCATTGCAAATGAAGATTATTTTGCAAACTGATATTCAAAAGCAATGTTTCATTGCATTGCAATGAATATTATATTGCAATGTTCTATTGCATTGCAAATGACAATCATATTGCAAAGCGATATTCCATTGCAATGTTCCTATACATTGCAATGACAATTATATTGCAAAGTGATATTCAATTCCAATGCTCTGTTGCATTGCAAATGACGATTATATTGCAGTGCTATTCCATTGCAATGTTCTGCAATGCCAATGAATACGATGTTGCAAAGTGATATTCCATTGCAATGTCTTGTTCCATTGCAATGTCCTGTTGCACTGTAAATGACTATTATATTGCAACCTGATATTCCAGTGCAATGTTCCATTGCATTGCAATGACTATTTTATTGCAAAGTGGTATTT
The DNA here is from genome assembly GCF_052327205.1 of Somniosus microcephalus. Lineage (NCBI taxonomy): Eukaryota > Metazoa > Chordata > Chondrichthyes > Squaliformes > Somniosidae > Somniosus > Somniosus microcephalus. The sequence continues at coordinate 44,766,919 of NW_028225184.1, read as the reverse complement.
CATTCCAAAGACATATTGCATTGCAAATGTAAATTATATTGCAATGGGATATTCCATTGCAATGTGCTATTGCATTGCATTTTAATTATATGGAAAAGTGATATTCCATTGCAATGTGCTATTGCATTGCAAATGATTATCATATTGCAAATTGTTATTCCATTGCAATGTGCTATTGCATTGCAAATTACTATTATATTTCAAAGTGATATTTCTACGCAATATTCTATTGCATTGCAAATGATGATTATATAGCAGTGATATTCAATTGCATTGCAAATGACTGCTTCAATGCAAGGTGAGGTTCAATAGCAAAGTCCTATTGCATTGCAAATGACGATCATAGTCAAAGCGATATTCCATTGTAATTTTCGATTACATTGCAAATGACTATTATATAGCAAAGTGATATTCCATTGAAATGTTCCATTGCATTGCAATGACTATTATATTGCAAAGTTATATTTCATTGTAATGTTTGTTTGCATTGCAAATGACTATTGTTTTGCGAAGTGCTTTTCCATTGCATTGCTCTATTGCATTGCAAATGACGATTATATTGCAGTGATAATCCATTTCAATGTTATGTTGCATTGCAAATGACTACTTTGTTGCAATGTGATAGTCCATTGCAACGCCCTATTGCATTGCAAATTAATATAAAATTTCAAGTTAAAATTCCGTTGCAATCTTCTATTGCATTTCAAATGACAATTATATTGTAAAGTGATACTCCATTGCAATGTGCTATGGAATTGCAGATTACTGATATTTTGTAACGTACTAATCCTTTGCAATGTTCTGCATGGCAAATGACGATCATGTTGCAAAGCGATATTATATTCCAATGTGATTTTGTTCTGCAAATGATTAATACATTGCAAGTTAATTGTCCATTGCAAAGTCATATTGGATTGCAAATAACTATTATATTGCAAAGTGATATTCCATTCCAAGGCTCTATTGCATTGCAAATGACAATTATATTGCACTGCTATTCCATTGCAATGTTCTATTACATTGCCAATGAACACTAAGTTGAAAAGTGATATATATGGCGAAGTTATATTCCATTGCAATGTTATACTGCATTGCAAATGACTATTATATTTCAAACTGATATTCTAATACAATGTTCCAATGCATTGCAATGACTATTATATTGCAAAGTAATATTCCATTGCAATGTTCAATTGCATTGCAATGAGTATTATATTGCAAAGTGATACTTCATTCCAAACTTCTATTGCATTGCAAATGAAGAGTATAGTGAAAAGTGATACTCAAGTGCAATGTTCTACTGCATTGCAAATTACGATTATATTGCAGTGATATTCCATTGCAATGTGCAATTGCATTGCAAATGACTGCTACAATGCAAAGTGAGGTTCAATTGCAAAGTCCTATTGCCTTGCAAACCAGGAACAGAAGTCAAAGCGCTATTAAATTGTAATTTTCTATTACATTGCAAATGACTATTATATTGCAAACTGCTATTCTATTACATTGCAAATGACTATTATATTGCAAACTGCTATTCTATTACATTGCAATGGCTATTATATTGCAAAGTTATGTTCCACTGCTATGACTGATTGCATTGCAAATGACGATTATATTGCAATGTGATATTCCATTGCAATGTTCTATTGCAGTGTAAAAGGACAAATATATTACAAAGTTATATTTCCACTGCAATATTCTGTTGCATTTCAAATGACAATTATATTGTAAAGTGATACTCCATTGCAAGGTGCTATTGCATTTCAAATTACTATTATTTTGCAATGCACTAATCAATTGCAATATTCTACTGCATTGCAAATGACGATCATATTATAAAAGCGATATTATATTGCAATGTGATATTTTTTAGCAAATGACTGTTACATTGCAAGTTAATAGCCCATTGCAATGTCATATTTCATTGCAAATGACTATTATATTGCAAAGTGATATTACATTGCAAAATGCTATTGCATTGCAAATGACGATCATAGCCCAAAGTGATATTCCATTGCAATGTTCTATTGCATTGCAAATCATGATCTTATGACAAAGCGATATTCCATTGCAATATTCTATTGCATTGCAAATGATGATGGTAATGCAAACTGACATTCGAGTGCAATGTTCCATTGCATTGCAATTACTATTATATTACAAAGTAATATTCCATTGCAATGTTCCATTGCATTGCCATGACTATTATATTGCATTGAAAATTACGGTTATATTGCAAAGTGATACACCATTGAAATGTTCTATTGCATTGCAAATGTCAATTATATTGCAAAGTGATGTGCTGCCTTCCTTTAAGAATTTATGTTAGTTTTCAAGCTAATTCAGGGGTTTGAGTAATTTGGGTCAATTTCTATTGTGTACCGCCAACTAGTGGATATTTGGTACCTAGCAAGTGCGGTAAAGTGCAGTAAAATGCAGTAAAGTGCAGTAAAGTGAACTACTGAATAACACAAGACCTGCAGCTCGACACATGGTCTGGCAGTTATTTTCTTGTTACTCTCCGTCCTTGGACACTATTTGTCTGTAAGTACTTGAGAATGTTATGGATGATTAGTGTACACAATATTTTGCAGAAAATGTTTAGTTTGTTACCTTTCTCTGTAAGCAACCCTGCACAGCCAGCCGTGAAGTGCTCGCTCTCTGTTTCTAGCTGGTTAACTTGTAGTGCATCAAAATACGGCTATGTACAGGGCTAATTTAAAATGAATGTAAGAAAATGCCTTTCAGTTTGCTAAATGTATATTCACAGTAAGTTGTGTTTCCACGTGTTTTGGTAAGTTGCATGCCAAATGTACTGTGTTGCTCACGCTTACCTAAATTTGTGTAAGCATATCAGTTTTGTGCTTGTATACTAATGTGTGCTTCCATTTCTGTATTGTATTTCAGTTTCACAATAAGAATATTTCAGTAAAGTTTACAAGAAAAGTCAAGCCTTGTGATTTTTATGGGAAGATATCAAGTTGTTAGCTACCTGTCTAGCTCTGCATAGGAACGTGCTGCAAGGGCAGAAAAGTGAAAGGACAACAACACAGCGGGCTCAAGCACAAGAAGATACCACTCCACTACCATGAGTCTATGCACAGGAAGACAATATACCATAGAGGACGTCGACCAGCCAATCAAGAAGCATGAGCCTCTTCGAGCAAATGATGCCAAGTCACAGTCCTCTAAAGCATCCTCTAGATCATCTTGGTGGTCCAGCAGACCATCGTCATTGACAGCTTCTGCAGCCGCCAAAGCACATGCCAAGGCAAAAGCTGCCCAGGCTCAATTGTCCTTTGCTGAAAACGAAGCTAGTGTGATGAAGCAGAGAACCGACCTCGATGCTAGTGTGATGAAGCGGAGAGCGGACCTCGATGCTAGTGTGATGAAGCAGAGAGCTGACTTCGATGCCAGTCTCCACATTCTCCAAAGCCAGAGAGCTGCCGCTGCCGCTGAAGCTGAAGCTGCAGCTTATGAAGAAGGTGAGGAGAATGAAGGCGGGGAGCACAGCCATGAACCATATGTTACAGAACAGCCCCTCAGTCCAGTGCAACTTACAAGTGAGTATGTCCAACAACACTCCAAATTCTTCTTCAAGGAAACATCTCACCACAGTAACAAACAGCCTGTTTTCGGAGACACTGAGCTTAAAAGAGAAGAAACAAGTAAGACTTACCTGCAGAGACCTCCACACCACTCGGCCAATCCAGCCAAGCTGTCCTCACCCGAGCCACAAGGTGCACAAGACCTCGCTAGGTGCCTCATCCGCCGAGAATTGTTAAGTTCAGGTCTTCTAGAATTTGAAGACCGTACTGAAAATTATTGGTCATGGAAAGCATCCTTCCTGAGTACCACCAATGACTTGAATCTGTCAGCCAGATAAGAACTAGATTTGATGAGAAAGTGGCTCGTAGCTGAGTCATCAGAACAGGCAAGGAGAATTCGCTCAGCGCACGTCCGCAATCCCACAGCAGGCCTCAACCTGGATTGGCAACATCTCAAAGATTGAGGACATTCCGAAGCTAACCAACAAAGATAATGACGAGCTTTGAGAACTGGGTGACATTCTCTTCGAACTGGAGTGTGCTAATGGAGAAGTTTACCTGACAGGCCTCTCGTATTTGGACACAGCTCGTGGGGTAAACCCAATTATGGAAAAGCTCCCCTACAACCTTCAAGAAAAATGGATATCTAAGGGATCCAACTACAAGGAGGACTATGGAGTGGCATTTCCCCCCTTCTCTCTCTTCTCCAGGTTCGTCCAACAACAGGCAAAGGTGAGGAATGATCCAAGTTTCAATTTCTCCACCTCCAGCAGTTATGCTCATTCGAGAGCAGAGAAACCACAAAGTTGTCGTGATACATGTTGGTACCAACGACGTAGCTAAAAAAAGGGAAGAGGTCCTACAAGTAGAATTTAGGGAGTTAGGAGCCAAGCTAAAAAGTAGGACCTCGAAGGTAGTAATCTCTGGATTACTACCAGTGCCACGTGCTAGTAAGAGTACAGAGAACAGGATAGTTAGGCTAAATACGTGGCTTGAGCAGTGGTGTAAGAGGGAGGGTTTTAAATTTTTGAGGCATTGGAACCAGTTTTGTGGTAGGTGTGACCTATACAAAAGGGATGGTCTACACCTGTGCAGAGATGGAACTGATGTTCTCGGGGTAATTTTTGATAAAGCAGTTCGGGAGCATTTAAACTAGTATGGCAGGGGGCTAGAAACCTATGTAGTGAAATAGAGGAAAGTGAAAGGCAGACAGAAATAAATGGTAAAAGGGTGAGGAACAAAAAACAAAGGGCCAAACTAATTCATAAAAAATGTGAGCATAAAAAAAGCCTGAGGGTTTTATACCTTAATGCGAGAAGCATCAGGAACAAGGTAGATGAATTAGCTGTGGAAATAGAGGTTAATAATTATGATCTAATTGGGATTACGGAAACATGGTTGCAGGGTGAGCAGGGCTGGGAGCTTAACATACAGGGGTATTCAGTATTTAGGAAGGATCGACAAAAAAGAAAGGGAGGAGGGGTAGCATTGCTAGTAAAAAAGGGGATAAATGCAATTGAAAGGAAGGATATTAACTCAGTTAATACAGAATCTATATGGGTGGAGCTAAGAAATAGCGAGGGGCGAAAAACATTAATAGGAGTGGTATATAGGCCTCCAAATAGTAAAATAGAGGTTAGGGAGGGCATCACGAGGGAAATTAGAGAAGCGTGCAATAAGAGCACAGCTGTCATCATAGGTGACTTTAACTTACATATAGATTGGACTAGCCTAATCAGTAAAAATAATGAGGAGGAGGAATTCCTTGAGTGTTTAAGGGATGGTTATCTGGATCAATATGTCGAGGAACCAACTCGGGAACAGGCTATATTGGACTGGGTACTGTGCAATGAGAAGGGACTAATCAGTAATCTTGTTGTACGGGGACCCTTGGGTCAGAGCGATCATAACATGATCGATTTCTCACTCGAAATGGAGAGCGAAGAAATTGACTCAGAGACTAAGGTCCTGAATTTAAACAAGGGGAATTATGATGCCATGAGACGGGAACTGAGTAGGTCTGATTGGACAACGTTCCTGGGAGGACTGGAGGTAGATAAACAATGGCAAACATTTAAAGATAGAATGACAAAATTGCAAAAATTGTTTATACCAATCTGGCATAAAAGGAAATCTAAAAAGGTGACTCAACCGTGGATAACAGGGGAAATTAGAGACAGCATAAAATCCAAAGATAGGGCGTATAAAATAGCCAAAAAAAGCGCCAGAGCGGAAGATTGGGAACAGTTTAAGATAGAGCAAAGGAGGGCAAAGGGCATAATCAAGAGGGGCAAAATAGCTTACGAAAACAAGCTGGCGGAAAATATAAAAACTAACTCCAAAAGCTTTTATAAGTATATCAAAGACTGGTGAAAACCAAAGTTGGTCCATTGCAGTCAGATACGGGGGAATATATAATGGGAAATAAGGAAATGGCAGATCAACTAAATGCATACTTTGGGTCAGTCTTTACGAAGGAAGACACAAAAAACCTCCCTGGGATATCGGGAAAAATAGGGACATTGGCAAAGGAGGAACTGACGCAAATCAATATCTCTAAGGATATGGTGTTAAGGAAGCTAAAGGGATTGAAGGTGGACAAATCCCCAGGGCCTGATAACATGCATCCTAGGGTACTGAAGGAGGTGGCCCTAGAGATAGCGGATGCACTAAGGATGATTTTTCAGAATTCATTAGACTCGGGAACAGTGCCCATGGATTGGAGGGTAGCTAACGTTACCCCACTATTCAAAAAGGGGGGTAGGGAAAAAGCAGGTAATTACAGACCTGTAAGCCTTACATCAGTTGTGGGCAAAATGCTGGAGTCCATCATTAAGGATGAAATAGCGGAGCACTTAGCAAATGGGGACAGGATAGGACAGAGTCAACATGGATTTACAAAGGGTAAATCGTGCTTGACTAATCTATTGGAATTTTTTGAGGGAGTAACTGGTAGAATAGATGGGGGAGAGCCAGTAGATGTGGTGTACCTGGACTTCCAAAAGGCCTTCGATAAGGTCCCACATAAAAGATTAGCATGGAAAATTGAGGCTCATGGGATAAAGGGGAAAGTATTGGCGTGGATAGGGAACTGGCTGTCAGATAGAAAACAGAGAGTTGGAATAAACGGCTCATTTTCTGAATGGCAGGCAGTAACAAGTGGGGTACCACAGGGATCTGTCCTGGGCCCCCAGCTGTTCACAATTTACATTAATGACCTGGATCAGGGAGTCGGATGCAGCATTTCCAAATTTGCAGACGACACTAAACTAGGAGGGGGGGTGGGCTCAGAGGAAGAGACCAGGAAGCTCCAGAGCGATTTGGACAGACTGGGCGATTGGGCGGATAAATGGCAGATGCACTATAATGTGGACAAGTGCGAAGTTATCCACCTTGGGTGCAGGAACGGGAGGGCAAATTATTATTTAAATGGCAATAGATTGGGAGAGGGGGAAGTACAGAGAGACCTGGGTGTTCTTGTACACCAGTCACTGAAGGCGAGCATGCAGGTGCAACAGGCGGTCAAGAAGGCAAACGGTATGCTGGCCTTCATAGCAAAAGGGTTAGAATACAGGAACAGGGATACCTTGCTGCAGCTGTACAGGGCACTGGTGAGACCACACCTCGAGTACTGTGTACAGTTTTGGTCGCCTCATCTGAGGAAGGATGTTCTTGCCATGGAGGGGGTGCAGCGGCGATTCACCAGGCTGATACCAGGAATGGCGGGAATGACCTATGAGGAGAGACTATGTAGTTTAGGGATGTACACACTGGAGTTTAGAAGATTGAGAGGGGACCTCATAGAAGTGTATAAAATTCTGACAGGTCTAGACAGACTGGATGCAGAAGGAATGTTTCCCTTGGCGGGTGAGAACAGAACTAGAGGACATAATTTAAGGATAAGGGCTAAACCATTTAGGACAGAGATGAGGGGGAATTTCTTCACTCAGAGAGTGGTGAACCTGTGGAACTCATTGCCACAGAGGGCAGTGTACGCCAGCTCATTAAATATATTTAAGAGGGAATTAGATATATTTCTACGGGCAAAAGGGGTTAAGGGTTACGGAGAGAAGGCGGGGACGGGATACTGAATTAAAGGATCAGCCATGATCTCATTGAATGGCGGAGCAGGCACGAAGGGCCGAATGGCCTACTCCTGCTCCTATCTTCTATGTATCTATGTACAGCAACAAAGCCTCTGTGAGCATGCACGAAACAGATGCTCCAGCCGAACCCTCAGTCAACCAATCCATTTCTGCTGGGAATAAAGTGGATGACCCAGATCATCAGTGTCCAATAAACAAGAAGCCATACCCACTCAAAGTGTCGAAGCTTTAGAGGCAAGCCTATTGATCAGCGCAAATCATACCTGAAAGAGAATTGCATCTGCTTCAGGTGTTGTGGGTTGACTATGCACATGGCAAAAGACTGCAAGGTGACAATCAAGTGCTTCGAGTGCAACAGTGAAAAACACATCACAGCCCTGCATCCAGGTCCTCATCCTTCCACCAGCGAGAGTGCTGTGGTTGATTAAGAGGATAGCGGGGAACAAAGCGAAAGCGCATCTTCTTCAGTCAGCTCCAAATGTACAGAGATTTGTGGAAATGCAAGCAGCCCACGCTCATGCTCCAAAATCTGCTTGCTTAAAGCATATCCTGTAGGGAGAAAGGAGAAGGCAATCAAGATGTATGCAGTGCTTGATGAGCAAAGTAACAAGTCTCTAGCGAAGACAGAATTCTTCAATCTCTTTGAAGTCAAGGCCAGCGCAGCTCCATACACGCTTAAAACCTGTTAAGGGACAACAGATACTAGGGGTAGGAGAGTTGGCAACCTCATGATCGAGTCCATGGATGGGAAACTACAGCTTCCCCTCCCCACCTTAATTGAATGTGACATGATGCCAGATGATAGGATGGAAATTCCGTCCCCAGAGGTCGCACGCCATCAGCCCCACCTACAGCCGGTTGCCAACAAGATTCCAGCTGTGGACCCGGACGCTCCAATACTGCTCCTGGGAAGAGACATCTTAAAGGTGCACAAGGTCCGTCATTAAATCAACGGGCCCCACAATGCTCCATATGCACAGTGGCTTGACCTGGGATGGGTCTTCGTGGGTGGAGTTTGCCTGGGAATAGTCCACAAGCCAACAGATGTCAACATCTATAAAGCAAACGTGTGGCACAACGGTCGAACATCCTTTCTCAGCCCATGCCCAAGCAGGGTCCAGGTAAAGGAAGACTACGATGGCATGATGCAGCATCATATGTCAACCTCCTCTGCTTGTGAGGAAGAGGCAGGCCTCACTGTGAGCATAGATAGCTTAGGATGCTCAGTCTTTGAAAAGTTCAACGATGATGACAAACCAGCACTACCAATGGATGACAAAGCTTTCCTAACCATCATGGATGAGGGGGTTTTCCAGGGCGATGGAAACAGCTGGGTGGCACCCTTACCATTTTGCTCTCCTAGATGCCGTCTTCCGAGCAACAGGGATTTAGCTATGAAGCGCCTCTGCTCAATCAGGAGAACACTGGAGCAACGGAGTCTGGGGCTCTCCTGGAACCTGGAAACAGACAGCTTCACATTCCTGGTGTCCCCTGAAGAAAGGCCATTCACACGCAGAGGTGTCCTGACCACAGTCAACAGATTGTACGACCCGCAGGGGTTCGTAGCTCCCACAACAATGCAAGGAAAAGCATTAGTATGGGGGCTCTCATCTGATCAGTGTGAGTGGGATGCTCCACTCCTCCCAGAAAAAGAAGCAAAATGGAACCTATGGAAGGAGTCCTTGAGTGCTCTCGAAGACCTGCAAAAGAAAGGATGCACGTGGGTGTTTACCCCCCCACATTCATCCCACATGGGTGGTTCATGGGAGAGGCTCATCAGTGTTGCCAGGCATATTCTGGATGCAATGCTGCTTCGGACATGACCCAACCATCTCACACATGACGTCTTGAGCACTCTCATAGCTGAAGTCATGGCAATCATGAATGCAAGAATCCTGGTGCCGTTGCCCACCGACCCAGACATGCCTGCAGTCCTCACCCCAGCGATGCTCCTGACTCAAAAGGTGAGTGCTATTTCAGCCCCCTCTGGAAACTTCGACATGGCTGAGCTGCACGGGAAGCAGTGGAAGCAAGACCAGTGTCTTGCAGACACTTTTTGGAAGAGATGGAGATGAGAGTACTTGTCCACCCTACAGAGCCATAGGAGATGGACACAAGACAAGCCAAATTTCAAAGTGGGAGATGTTGTCCTGTTGAAAGACAGCCAAGCACAAAGAAATGAATGGCCAGTGGGACTGGTTGTCAAAACTCTGCTGAGCAGCGATAATAGGGTCCACAAGGTGGAGGTGAAGATTGTCAAGGAGGGTGCTGTAAAAGTGTTTCTGAGGCCAGTCTCCGAGATCATAGTTCTCCTTTCTGAAGAAACCTAGAGAAAGGATTCTGAGTATGTGTGCAGACAAAGGACGTTTTATTTAGATTTTATTTTCTATCTGTAGTGGTACAATGGAATAGTACCAAGCGGGGAGTGTGCTGCCTTCCATTAGGAATTTATGTTAGTTTTCAAGCTAATTCAGGGGATTGAGTAATTTGGGTCGATTTCCATTGTGTGCCGCCACCTAGTGGATATTTGGTACCTAGCAAGTGCAGTAAAGCGCAGTAAAGTGCAGTAAAGTGCGGTAAAGTGAACTACTGTATAGCACAGGACCTGCAACTCGACACATGGTCTGGCAGTTATTGTCTTGTTATGCTCCAGCTTTGGACACTATTTGTCTGTAAGGACTTGAGAATGTTATAGATGATTAGTGTATACTATATTTTGCAGAAAATGTTTAATTTGTTACCTTTCTCTGTAAGCAAACCTGCACAGCCAGTCGTGAAGTGCTCGCTCTCTGCGTCTAGCTGGTTAAACTGTAGCTGTATTTTGATGCACTACGTACAGGGCTAAATTAAAGTGAATGTAAGAGAATGCCTTTCAGTTTGCTAAATGCCTATTCACAGTAAGCTGTGTTTCCACGTGTTTTGCTAAGTTACATGCCAAATGTACTGTGTTGCTCATGCTTACCAAATTTGTGTATGCATATCAGTCATGTGCATGTATACTAATGTGTGCTTCCATTTCTGTATTGTATTTCAGTTTCACGTTAAGAATCTTTCAGTAAAGTTTACAAGAAAAGTCAAGCCTTGTGATTTTTATGGGAAGATATCAAGTTGTTAGCTATCTGTCTAGCTCTGCATAGGAACGCGCTACGATGGCAGAAAACTGATATTCCGTTGCAATGTACTATTGCCTTGCAAATGAATTATCTTGCAGAGTGATATTCCATTGAAATGTGCTATTGCATTGCAAATTACTATTATACTGCAAAGTGGTGTTCCACTGCAATGTTATATTGCATTGCAAATGGCGATTATGTTGCAGTGATATTCAATTGCAATGTGCAATTGCATTGCAAATGACTGCTACAATGCCATGTGAGGTTCAAATGCAAAATCCTATTGCATTGCAAATGACAATCAGAAGTCAAAGAGATGTTACATTTTAATTTTCTGTTACATTGCAAATGACTATTATATTGCAAACTGATATTCCATTGCAATGTACCATTTCATTGCAATGAATATGATATTGCAAAGTTAAATTTCATTGCAATGTTTGATTGAATTTCAAATGATGATTATATTGCAAAGTGATATTCCATTGCAATGTTCTATTGCAGTGCAAATGACAAGTATATTGCAGTGATAATCAATTACAATATTTGGTTGCATTGCAAATGAATACAATGTTGCAAAAGGATATTCCACTGCAACTTCCTATTGCATTGCAAATTAATATAATATTGCAAGTTATATTTCCATTGCAATGTTCTGTTGCATTTCAAATGACAATTATATTGTAAAGTGATACTCCATTGCAATGTGCTATTGCATTGGAAATTACTATTATTTTACAACACGCTAATCAGTTGCAATGTTCTACTGCATTGAAAATGACAATCATATTGCAAAGTGATATTATATTGCCATGCGATATTGCTTTGCAAATGACTATTATATTGCAAGTTACTAGTCCATTGCAATGTCATATTGCTTTGCAAATGACTATTATATTGCAAAGTGATATTCCATTTCAATTTGCTATTGCAGTGCAAATGACGATTATATTGCAAAGTGATATTCCATTGCAATATTCTACTGCTTTGCAAACGACGATCAGAAGTCAAATCGATCTTGAATTGTAATTTTCCATTACATTGCAAGTTACTATTATATTGCAAACTGATATTCCATTGCAATGACCATTGCATTGCAATGACTATTCCATTTCAAAGTTATATTACATTGCTATATTTGATTCCATTGCAAATGATCATTATATTGCAAAGTGATATTCCATTGCAATGTCAAATGCAGTGCAAAGGACAATTATATTGCAGTGATAATCAATTACAAATTTCTGTTGCATTGCAAATGTCTACTATGTTGCAAAGTGATATTCCATTGCAATGTCATATTGCATTGCAAATTAATATAATATTGCAAGCTAAACTTACATTGCAATGTTCTATTGCATTTCAAATGACAATTATATTGTAAAGTGATACTCAATTGCAATGTGCTATTGCATTGCAAATTACTATTATTTTGCAACACGCTATTCCATTGCAATATTCTACGGCATTGCAAATGATCATATTGCAAAGTGATATTATATTGCAATGTGATATTGTTTAGCAAATGTCTGTTACATTGCAAGTTAATAGTTCATTACAATGTCATGTTTCATTGCAAATCCCTATAATATTGCAAACTGTTATTACATTGCAAAGTGCTATTCCATTGCAAATGACGATTATATTGCAAAGTGATAATCCTTTGCAATGTTATACTGCATTGCAAATGACGATCATATCCCAAAGTGATATTCCATTGCAATATTCTATTGCATTGCAAATCATGATATTATTAAAAACGATATTCCATTTCAATATTCTAATGCATTGCAAATGATGATTAGAATGCAAACTGATATTCCAGTGCAATTTTCCATTGCATTGCAATTGCGATTATATTACAAAGTAATATTCCGTTGCAATGTTCCATTGCATTGCCATGACTATTTTATTGCAAAGTGATATTTCATTACAAATTTATATTGCATTGCAAATTACGGTTATATTGCAAAGTGATACACCATTGAAATATTATATTGCATTGCAAATGTCAGTTATATTGCAAAGTGATATTCCGTTGCAATGTGCTATTGCATTGCAAATGACGATCATATTGCAAAGTGATATTCCATTGCAATGAGCTATTGCATTGCAAATTAGTATTATATTGCAAAGTGATATTCCATTGTAATGTGCAATTGCATTGCAAATGACTGCTACAATGCAAAATGAGGTTCAATTGCAAAGTCCCATAACATTGCAATGATGATCAGAAGGCAAAGCCTAAGAACATAAGAACATAAGAAATAGCAGCAGGAGTAGGCCAATCGGCCCCTCGAGCCAACTCTGCCATTCAATAAGATCATGGCTGATCTGATTCTAACTGCCAATCTACTATCACAGAACCATCTCCTGAATCTAACAGAATTAGACACACGAAATAGGAGCAGGATGAGGCTACATGGCCCCTGGGCCCACTCCGCTACCCACAGGGCCATGACCGATCCGAACCTAGACTCATGTCCAAATTGCTGCTCGCTCCCATTAACCCTTAATTCCCTTTGCTTCTAGGAAACTGTCTATTTCTGTTTTAAATTTATGTAATGATGTAGCTTCTACAGCTTTTTGGGGCAGCATATTCCATGGACCTACCACCCTCTGAGTGAAGTAGTTCCTCCTCATCTCAGTTTTGAAAGAGCAGCCCCTTATTCTAAGACTATGCCCCCTAGTTCTATTTTCACCCATCATCAGGAACATCCTCCCCGCATCCATCCGATCCAACCACTTCAAAATCTTATATGTTTCAATAAGATCGCCTCTCATTCTTCTGAACTCCAATTAGTAGAGTCTCAATCTACTCAACCTCTCCTCATATGTCCATCTCCTCATCCCCGGGAATAACCGAGTGAAACTTCTTTGTACTGACTCAATAGCAGGTATATCTTTTCTTAAGTATGGACACCAAAACTGTATGCAGTATTCCAGGTGCGGTCTCACCAATACCTTGTACAACTGAAGCAATACCTCCCTATTTTTATATTCTATCACCCTAGGAATGAAAGCCAACATTCCATTGACCTTCTTAATCATTTGCTGCACCTGAATACTAACCTTTTGAGTTTCGTGCACCAGGACCCCCGGATCTCTTTGTACTTCAGTACTTTCAAGTTTCTTGCCATTAAGGTAATAACTTGCTCTATGATTTTTCCTGCCAAAGTGCATAAGCTCACACTTTCCAGTATTTTATTCCATCTGCCAAATCTCTGCCCACTTACTTATCCTGTCTATGTCCCCTTGCAGGTTTTTTATGTCCTCCTCACTCACTACTTTTCCTCCCATCTTAGTATCATCTGCAAACTTTGATATGTTACACTCGGTCCCCTCCTCCAAATCGTTAATATAGATTGTAAAGAGTTGGGGACCCAGCACTGACCCCTGCAGAACACCACTAGTTACTGATTGCCAGTCTGAGAATGAACCATTTATCCCAACTCTCTGCCTTCTGTTAGATAGCCAATCCTCTATCCATGCCAGGATATTACTCCCAATCCTGTGATTTTTTATCTTAAGCAATAATGTTTTGTGTGGCACCTTGTCAAATGCCTTTTGGAAGTCTAAATACACTACATCCACTGGTTCCCCTTTATCCATCCTATATGTTACTTCCTCAAAGAACTGCAGCATTTTTGTCAAACATGACTTCCCCTTCATTAAAAACATGCTGACTTTGTCCTATTAAATTGTGATTATCCAAATGTCCTGTTACTGTCTCCTTAATAATGGACTCCAAAATGTTACCTACCACAGATGTTAGGCTAACCGGTCTATAGTTTCCAGCCTTCTGTCTACAGCCCTTTTTAAATAAGGGTGTTACATTAACAGTTTTCCAGTCTGCCGGGACCTTTGCTGAGTCCAGGAAGTTTTGGAAAATTATTATCAATGCATCAACAATCCGTACCGCCACTTCCCTCAAGACCCTAGGATGTAAGCCATCAGGTCCAGGTGATTTATCCGCCTTCAGTCCCATTATTTTACTGAGTATCACTTCCTTAGTAATTTTGATCGTGTTTAGCTCCTCCCCCTCTATAGCCCCCTGTTTGTCCAGTGTTGGGATATTCTTAGTGTCCTCTACTGTAAAGACTGATACAAAATGTTCATTCAGTATTTTTGCCATCTCCATGTTTCCCACCATTAATTTCCCGGTCTAATCCTCTAAGGGACCAACATTTACTTTAGCCACCCTTTTTCTTTTTATATAAATATAAATACTGTTAATATCTGTTTTTTGCTAATTTACTTTCATAATCTATCTTCTCTTTCTTAATCAATCTTTTTGTTGTCTTTTGCTGTCTTTTAAAGTTTTCACAATCCTCTATCCTCCCACTAGATTTGGCTACCTTATATGCCCTTGTTTTTAGTCGAATACTATCCTTAATTTCTTTACTTAGCCACGGATGGCTGTCTTTTCTTTTACACCCTTTTCTTCTCAGTGGAATATATATTTTTTGGAAGTTGTTAAATGAATCCTTAAATGTACACCACTGATCATGTATCATCTTACCCTTTATCCTATTTTCCCAATCCACTCTACTCAATTCCGCTCTCATACCTTCATAGTCTCCTTTATTCAAGCTTAGCACGCTTGTTTGAGATCCAACCTTCTCACCCTTTTATTGAATATGGAATTCAACCATGTTATGGTCAGTCATTCCAAGGGGATCCTTTACTAGGACATTTTTAATTAATCCTGTCTCGTTACATAGGACCAGATCTAAGGTTGCTTGCACCCTGGTCGGTTCAGTTACATACTGCTCAAGAAACCAATCCCTAATACACTCAATGAACTCATCCTCAAGGCAGCCCTGCCCAATTTGATTTTTCCAATTAATATGACAGTTAAAGTCCCCCATAATTATAGATGTTCCCTTATTACAAGCCTCAACTATTTCCTGATTGATACTCTGTCCAACTGAGTTGGAACTGTCCGGAGGCCTATAGACTACGCCCACTAGTGTTTTTTTTCCTCTTATTATTCCTTATCTCCACCAAAGCTGTTTCATTACCCTGATCTTTTGACCCAATATCATTTCTCTGTATTACAGTGATTCCTTCCTTTATTAACATAGCCACCCCAACTCCCCTTCTTTCCTGCGTGTCCTTCCTGATCATTAAATAACCTGGTATGTTTAATTCCCAGGCATTGTCACCCTGCAGCCATGTTTCTGTAATGGCCACAAGATCATACACATGTGCAGTTATTTGTGCCATTAAGTCATCTATTTTGTTACGAATGATACGTGCATTCAGATAGAGAACTTTCAAATATGTTTTGTGACACTAAGTTCCTGCTTTTCCCCTATTTATTACTTTACCTTTCACTCCATACCTCCTGCCCCTTCCTGACACGCTCTGGTTTTTAATTTCCCCACTGCTACCTAAGTCTATGACCTTCTCTGTTGTCATTTTTATTATTTGCTCTCCAGGAACCTCCCCTCCCCAGTAGTTAGTTTAAAGCCCTCTCTACAGCGATATTCCATTGTAATTTTCTATTAGATTGCAAATTGCTATTACAATGCAAAGTTATATTCCATTGCAATGTTTCATTGCATTGCAAATGACTTTTATATTGCAAAGTGATATTCCATTGCAATGTTTATTGCATTGCAAATGCCAGTTATATTGCAGTGACAATCCATTACAATGTTCTATTGCATTGCAAATGACGATCATATTACAAAGCGATATTCCATTGCTAATTTCTATTGCATTGCAAATGTCGAATGTATTGCAGTGATACTCCATTGCAGTGTTCTATTGCATTGCACATGTCAATTATATTGCAAATTGATATTCCATTGCAATGTACTATTGCCTTGCAAATGAATTATATTGCAGAGTGATATTCCATTGAAATGTGCTATTGCATTGCAAATTACTAATATAAAGTGGTATTCCACTGCAATGTTATATTGCATTGCAAATGGCGATTATGTTGCAGTGATATTCAATTGCAATGTGCAATTGCATTGCAAATGACTGCTACAATGCAAAGTGAGGTGCAATTGCAATGACCTATTGCATATAAAATAACGATCAGAAGGCAAAACGATAAACATAGAAACATAGAAGCATAGAAGAAAGGAGCAGGGGTAGGCCATTCGGCCCCTCGAGCCTACTCTGCCATTCAATGAAATCATGGCTGATCATCCAAAATCAGTACCCTGTGACTTAATAAAGACTCACTACGCACTTGGTTGTACATAAAGCAAGTCTTTAATCGACTTGTAACAAAACATAGAGGTCTAGTTAGTAGCCACTAGCTTCCTGTTTCTAGACTGTCTCTGGCCAAGCTGGGCCCATGCCATCGTATTTATACTCCTCAGGCGGCGCCCTCAGCTAGCCGTTCAGTAGTACTTCCTTGTGGAAGTTTCAATTTATGAAATTCTTCCTCCCTAAAAGGTTTGGAAGTCCAGTCTTCCTTTAATGGACTGGGCAGACCAAATATAGCCGTAGTCATTTAGCTTTCTGCTTGTGACCGGAGGGCACATCTCCGCAGACAGTGTCCTGGTCCCTGGGTCGCTTGGCCCGTACTGGTAAGTCGGTAGAGTCCACGTTGTCTTGATCATCCTGTGGAGGCCTGGGAATATCATGACTCTGGGTGCGGGTCCACACAGGTGCGGAGCTGGCCTCATCCTGAGTCGTAGCTGGAGATTGTCTGGCGTCCTGATTTCGGGTGGCCATCCTATGGTGAGCGTTCGGCTCCCTGAGTTGATCCGGTAGTACTGCCGGCAGATCCCTCGAGGTCCCAGGTAGGGTGTCATCTTCATAGGGGTGTGGAGTGTTGACATCATCGTCATGGGACCTTACATCATACGGGCCTGTGTGACCGGTTGGGCAGGGGGCCAGATCTCTGAGCGAGACAATGGACTCCCGGCCATCGGGGTATTGCACGTGCACATACGTGGGGTTTACCTCCGTTAACTCCACCTCGTCAACGAGAGGGTCGTTCTTGGCTGACCGGACAAACTTCCAGAGTAGCATAGGTCCTGGAGCCACCAACCATGATGGTAGAGATGTCCCATGCGTAGAGTGACGCCGGAAGTTGAAGAATCGCTCATGAGGGGTGACATTCGTGGATGTGGAGAGAAGAGACCTGATAGAGTGTAACACGTGGGGGAGCAGAGTTTCCCACTGCTGGTCTGGTAGGTTGCATGAGCTCAGCGCCAGATGGACAGCGTTCCAGATCAAGGCATTGTATCATTCAACCTGTCCATTGTCAACTGGGTGATATGGTGTCGTCTTACTCGAGGTGATTCCCCGTTGGGAGAGATAACTTTTAAGTTCACTCGACATAAAGGATGGACCACGATCGGTTTGGATAAAATTGGCCCTCCCACAAAGGGAAAAGACCTGATCGAGGTGTTTAATTACTGTAGAGGTAAGCAAATTAGGACAGGGAAGGCAAAGGGAAAGTGTGAATGCTCGTCTACCATCGTAAGTAGATAGGTATTCCGCGTCGACGAAGGCAATGGCCCCTTAAAATCTATGCTGAGCCTTTGCATAGGCTGCATTGCATGTATGAGCAAATCATCTGATGGGCAGAAGAATTGTGGTTTCAATTCTGCACAAATCCTACAGGAGGAGCATGTATTCTTTACGTCTTCTGTTGACAATGGTAGATTTTTGGAGCACACAAAAGCCCGTGTGAAGTTATCTGGGGCAACATTCTGTTTGCCGGGTCAGTAACGGATAGTATATCCAAAGGCAGCCAGCTCCAACCTCCAGAGTTGAATTTTATTATTTTTGTTTTTATGTACTTCCCATTATCCAACATGAAGGCCACGGAGCGCTGGTCAGTTACGAGCGTGAAATGACGCCGAGCAAGAAAATGGCTCCATTGGCATACAGCCTCGATGACGGGGGGGCAGGGTTATAGAGCTCGCTACCCTGCAAGGTTCTGGATAGGAATGCCATGGGCCGACCACCTTGAATCAAGGTAGCCAAGATCGCCACCTCCGATGCATCGCATTCGACCACAAAAGGAAGGTTTTCGTCAATGGAGTGAGGCGTGGCTTTCTCCAGCTGTCGTTTGAGGAGGATGAAGGCAGAAATAGCCGTTGCTTCTAATGGAAAAGACTTTGCATGAAGCAGGGGCTGTATTTTATCAGAGAAGTGAGCTATCCACTTTGCATAATAAGCAAACATGCCAAGTGCCCGACGAAGAGTGCCGAGATTCGTAGGGGGAGGAAGCTCCTGAAGTGGATGAAGTCACTCTGGGTCCGGTTTAATAACACCGTTGCCCACCCAGTAGCCGAGAATGTTCACTGATGGCAACGATTTCACCGATTTCGATTCGTTTAACGTTAAGTGATGACGACGGAGAACGTCAACAAATCTCCGAAGATTGGCGTCATGCTCCTTTTGATCTTGGCCGGCAATAGTGATATTGTCTAAATACGGAAAGGTATTTCAAGTTCTCTTGCCGGACTTGGCCATCCATTGCCCGTTGGAAGATGGCCACCCCATTGGTGACCCCGAATGGAAGGTGACAAAACTGATAAAGCTGACCATTGGCCTCAAAGGCCGTATTCTTTTTGTCAGAGTCTTTCAGCGGTACCTGATGGTATGCGCTCTTTAAATCGAAGGTTGAAAATACGTTGTATTTGGCAAGGTTGTTGACCATATCATATATGCATGGTAACGTGTAGGCATCCAGATCAGTATATTGATTAATAATCTGTGAATAATCAATACAAAGACGTTTCTTATGTTGTTTTAAAGGGTTTTTCACAATGATGACTTGAGCCCGCCAAAGGATGAACATGGCTCGATAATACCGTCAGCTAAAAGGCGAGAGGTTTCTGCATCGATAAATGCTCGGTTGTCTTGGCTAAAGCGCCGCGATTTCTTGGCTTTGAGTTTACAGTGGGGAGAGAGATTGGCAAACAGGGAGGGCTCACTGAGTAAGGCCACCGAGAGTGCAAAAAACGGTACCTTAGAAATGGTAAGCTCCGGCTTTGACCCTCCAAACTCTAAAGTGACTCTTTTGTGCTGCTTCTGGAAGTCCTGTCCCAGAAGCACATCGTGACATCAGTTTTTGAGTACTCCGAGCCAGGTGGATGGGCACGTGTGACCATTGAAGATGAGATTGACAAGACAGAAGCCAGAAGAATTGGTGGTCAGAGTCATCAGAGCCATTGCAAACTCCCTGTCCGCGGGATTAATGCGCAGTTTTAACCTCCTGAAAGCCCGCTTACTAATGACGCTGTCAGAGCTGCAGGAGTCGATTAGCGCACATGGAGTGTGCCCATTTACTGAAACCTTCGTAGCTGCATGTGACAATCTTTGGGGAAAAGCAACTGTGATGGGAGGAGGGGTAATTTTTCCTTCAGCAGCTGTAGCCTTAGCAGTGGTTCTTGGGGGAGGAGCAGCTCCATAGCTAACAGCTGTGAAGCTAACAGGAGCTCTCGACCAGTATACTTTAGAGGAGCGGCCTTTCTTGTTAGCAGAGGACCTTGACTGGCATACCTTGGAAAAGTGTCCTTTTTGCTGCAATGATTGCAGGTCGCATTACGAGTTGGGGAAACTTTTCTGTAATGGAACGTACCTCCACAAAAGAAAAGCTTTCTCCTGATTGCCAGAATGCTGCGAAGCCGGGTTCATCATCAGCAAAGCCTCTAGGGTAGGGTCGTCGTCCACTGGAGTAGAGTCATCATCAGCGGGGGCATCCACCCGAGACCTATCAGAAGACGTATTAAGGGTGATAGCCGCTGCCCGTGCACGTGGTGGGAGATAAGTGTCTGCATTCATCTTGGCCAAGTCCAGGGAACATGCCAGGTCATAAGCAGCCCGTAAATTGAGGGTTTTATTTAACAGCAGGCGCTGACGTATAAAAGGGGACGCAATCCCATTGATAAAGGAATCACGGATTAGGTCAGCTGTAACCACTTTAAGGTTACAATCTTTGCTGAGCCTGCGAAATTTCTGGAGGAATTCATGGAGTGATTCCTCAGGCAGCTGCTGAGTTGTGGCCAGTAGGTGTCGAGCAAAGATTTAATTCGGGGACTTGACAAATAGCTGCTGTAAAATTTCGATAGAAGTTTCGTAGTCTATACAGTCCTCAACATAAACATTCACATGAGGGGTTACATAGTTAATTAGCCTTCATAACTTATTGGAGGCAGCCGCCCAACATTCTTCAGGAAAGTTGCTAAAGTTACGAAACCAATGCTTCCATACCTTCGCTGCCGCAGGTGCATTCATGTCCAGGTCAAGACGAGCGGGTCTAAGGAGTTTTTCCATGATGGATCAGTTTCTTCCCCAGGTTCCTTTCTGTGGTTCGAGTTGCATCTGGTTCTTTCAAATCACCCAAGGCGTGGAGACGATAACAAGTCGATTAAATTAACGTAATAACGACTCACTACGCACTTGGTACTACATAAAGCAAGGCTTAATCGACTTGTAACAAAACATGGAGGTCTAGTTAATAGCCACTAGCTTCCTGTTTCCAGAATGTCTCTGGCCAAACTGGGCCCACGCCCGAGTATTCATACACCACGGGCGGTGCCCTCAGCAGGCCGTTCAGTAGTACTTCCTTGTAGAAGTTTCGATTTATGGCAGTTTATATTTGATAACTTACTGCACAGTGCGCAGTATTGTAGTAATTTAAATGAATGAAAGAAAATCAGTGTTCCGATTGGAGGACCAGGCCCAGGTGATCCCAGGTACGCCTCCGCACAGGCTCTGTCCATGGGATCCGTGGGCCATTGTGCTACTCTCCTACTCGCATCGTCAGAGCACAACATTAAGCAGGAGGGCTGCCATCAGGTAGGTGCCTATTCTTTTCGGAGTTAAACTGGCAACCACAATTTTAGACCCATAATAACTTTGAGGGAGGGAGAGAGGTTTAGGGGTGGGGTCTGGTTCCACGAGGTCCAATTGGCTCCAGACCCCACCACCGTTCCCAGCCCCTTGTCAGAGTCATACAGTCATAACGGCACAGAAGGAGGCCATTCGGACCATAGAGTCCGTGCCGGCTCTCTGTAGAGCTATCCAGTCAGTTCCATTCCCCTGATCTATCCCCGTAGCCCTTCAACTTTATTTCTCTGAAGAGCCTATCCTGACTCCCGTTGAAAACATTGAGTGTCTCCACTTCCACCACGTCCGTCGGCAACGAATTCCAGGTCAACATCACTCGCTACTACAAAAATTATTCCTCCAACCCCCCCTGTATCTCTTGCCCAAAACCTTAAAACTTTGTCCCCTCATGCTTGTGACATTAACTAGTGGGAACAGACTTTCCCCGTCCGTTCTATCCTACCCCTCATAATCTTGTACACCGCTATCAAATCACCCCCCAACCTGCTTTGCTCTAATGAAAACTAATCCAGCTTCTCCAACCTTTCCTTGTAGCTAAGATCTCCCCTCCCCGAATCATTCTGGTAAATCTCCTCTGCACCCTCTCAAGGCCCTTCACATCCTTCCTCAAGTGTGGTGACCAGAACTGGATGCAATACTCCAGTCGTGGCCTAAGCAGCGCTTTATAAAGATTCAGCAGAACTTCACTACTTTTGTACGCAATACCTCTATGTATGAAGCTCAGGATCCCATATGCTTTGTTAACCAATTTCGCAATATGTCCTGCCACCTTGAGGGACCTATGCACATTAACTCCCAGGTCTCTCTATTCCTGCACACTCTTTAAAACTGTGCCATTATGTGTATATTGCCTCTCCATGTTACTTCTGCCCAAATTCATCCCCTCACACTTCTCTGTATTCATTTCCATTTGCTACTTGTCTGCCCATTCTGCTAGTCTTAATATGTCCTGTTACAGTCGATTCATATCATCATTGTTTGCCTGCATCCAAGTTTGGTGTCATCGGCAAATATAGAAATTGTACTCTGTATTCCAATATCCAGGTCATTTATATATATCAATTAAAGCAATGGCTCCAGCACTGATCGTTGAGGAACGCCAATGTCTACAATCCTCCAGTCTGAAAAACAGCCATTTACCATAAGTCGCTGATTTCTGTCCTTAAGCCAATTCCTTATCCAAGCTGCTACTGACCCACCTATTCCATGAGCCTCAATTTTGTTACACAACCTTCTATCTGGCACTTCGGCAAACGCCTTCCGAAAATCCATATAGAAACATCCATTGCATTTCCTTCATCCATCCTCTCTGTTTCTTCATCAAAATAATCAATTAGATTAGTCAAACACTATCTCCCTTTTACAAATCCCTGTTGGCTTTACTTAATTAGCTCAAATCTCACCAAGTGCCCGTTAATTTTTTCCTTGATTATTGTTTCTATAACTTTTCCCACCACTGATGTTAAAATGACAGGCTTGTAGTTAGTAGAATTTTCCTTACACCCCTTCTTGAATAATGGTGTCACATTTGCCACTTTCCAAACCTCAGGAACACCGCCCCCACCCCCTACCCTGTCATCTAGGGAAGAATGGAAAATTATGCCAAGCCCTTCCGCTATCTCCTCCCACCAATTCCCTTAGCAAGCGGGGATGCAAGCCAACTAGACCAGGCAACTTGTCCACTCTGAGCATAACCAGTCTTTTTAGTAAATCCTGGCTATCAATTTTCACCCTTTCCATTTAAGTTAGCGTTTCCACTTCTACCGATAATTTGTCAGCATCCACCTCCTTAGTAAACACCGATACAAAGTAGTCATTGAGAATTCTAGCCTTGCCCTGTGCATCTAAGCAAATACCACCTTCTTTGTCTCTATTAGGCCTATCGCCGCCTCTTACTACCTGCTTACTCTTTACATGCTGGAGAAGATTTTTGGGTTCCCTTTGTTGTTAACCGCCAATCTACTCTCATATTTTCCCTTTGTCAATCTTATTTTCATCTTCACATCCCCTTTCAACAGATTGTACTTGGTCTGGTTCTCCATTTAAGAATTCACCTGACATGCCTCATACACCCTCTTTTTTTGTTTCATCATCTTCTCTATCTCCCTCCTCATCCAAGGAGCCCTTGCTTTGGTTCCCTTACTCTCCCCTCTTGTTGGCATGCACCTAGCCTGTACTTGGAACATCTGCTCCTTTAAGATCACTCATTGTTCCGTAAAAGTTTTTCTATCAGCCTTTGGTTCCATTTTACCCTGGCTAGATCCTTTCGCATCCCATTGAAGTTAGCC
Organism: Somniosus microcephalus; assembly: GCF_052327205.1. NCBI lineage: Eukaryota > Metazoa > Chordata > Chondrichthyes > Squaliformes > Somniosidae > Somniosus > Somniosus microcephalus. Next base: position 44,743,022 of record NW_028225184.1, on the reverse strand, counting down.
CTATTCCAGTTTAAAAGTTCCACTCTAGATTTTTTCTTGCTCCTCTCCATTGCTCAGCTAAATCTTATGATACGAGCATCACACTTACTCAAGTGTTCTCCCACAGACACTTGGTCGACCTGGACCACCTCATTCGCCAGCACCAGATCCAGCAATGACTGCTTCTTAGTTGGGCCAAGAACATATTAGTCAAGTGAATTCTCCTGAACACATGTCAGAAATTCCTCCCAGTGCTTTCCCTTTACCGTAGCATTAACCCAATCGATATTTGTGTAATTAAAGTCCCCCAATATCACCACTCTATAGCTCTTGCATATTTCTTCAATTTACCTGTAGATGTCCAAAGATGTGCGGGTTAGGTTGATTGGCTATGATAAATTGACCCTTAGTGTTAGGGGGATTAAATACGTGGGGTTACGGGGATAGAGTGGGATATGTGTTGGTGTAGGGGTTACGGGGATCGGGTGGGATATGTGTCGGTGCAGGCTCGATGGGCCGAATGGCCTCTATCTGCACTGTGGGGTTTCTGTGATTCTGTGATTCTGTGATTCTGATTTCTGTGATTTGCTTCTCTACCTCCCTCTCACTATTTGGAGGCCTATAGAATACCCACAATAGCATGATCATAAAGCTTTTGCTCCTCAACTCCAAAGAAATGGATTATGTCCTTGTCCCCTCAAGAACATCCGCCCTTTACAACACTACAATGTCTTCCTTAATCAGCACTGCCACCCCACCTCCCTTTTTTCCTTCCCTATCTTTTCTGAACATCTTGTACCCTTGAATAATAAGTGCCCAGTTCACACCGTTTTTAAGCCACGTTTCCGTTATTGCCAGAACATCACATTGCCACATGGCTAATTCTGCTTGTAGCTCACCAACTTTATTCAACACACTTTGTGCGTTCACGTACATGCATTCTAACCCCATTTTTGAATTTTTGGTATTCTTTCTTAGTCAGCTCCTATCTAATATGGTACTATTACCGCCCCTAATACTATCTTCTCTAGTACTATCTAACACACTCACTCTTGTATGCATCTTATTCCTCTTTTCTACTCCTTTTTGATGGTACCCAGTCCCATGCCAATTTAGTTTAAAACCTTTCCAAAGCAGCAGCAATCCTCCCCCGACAATATTGGCCCCAGCTCTGTTGAGGTGTAAACCGTTCAGCTTCTACAGGTCCCATCTTCCCCAGAAACGACCCCAATGCCTCAGCAATCTTCAGCCCTATCTCCTGCACCATCTCTCCAGCCACGCATTTATCTATTGTATCCTTCTATTCCTGTACTCTCTAGCCCGTAGCACCGGGAGTAATCCGGAGATTACTACCTTTGATGTCTTGCTTTTTAATTTCTTTCATAGCTCCCGAAATTCTGTCTGCAGGAACTCTTCCCTCTTTCTGCCTATGTCGTTGGTACCGATATCGACCACGGCCGCTGGCTGTTCACGCTCCCCACTCAGAGTTTCCTGCAGCAGCTCAGTGACATCCTTGACCAGGGAGGCAACGGACCATCCTGGAGTCACGTCTACGGTGATTGGAACAGGTTTAAAGCAGCATGGTCTGCATTGTTACACACACACGGTAAATGGCAGTTGACAACGGGGCCGAGAGGTCATTTAACTCCTTAAGGTGAGCTCATTTAAATCCTTCGCGATAGTTTCACAGTAATGCTTGTGTTTCCGGGCATTCTGATGGCTGGACGAGACAGTGCGGCCATTTTATATCAGAGGCTGGGTCGCCATTTTGTTTTACGTCACTTCGTGGAGCGCCGGTTTGATTAACATATGGGTCCATTATTTTGCTTATCTTACTGGGCCGTTATTTTGTTTAAGATACTGTGCCATTATTTTCCTTAATCTACTGTGACACCATTTTGTTTCGTGTAATATTGGGTTGCCATTTCGATTAAGTTGCTGGGCTGTCATTTAGTTTTGAGGCGGTTAGTGGGACGTCATTTTGTTACAGATATTGTCAAGCCATTTTTTTTCAGATACTGCGCCCCCATTCTGTTATGTGCCTTGTATTGGGACCCGATTTAGATTTGTTTCAGATACTCGGCCATTATTTTGAAACCTGGTACAATAAACGCATCACCCAGGTCTAGGAGGCCGATCAGAGGAAAATTTGTTCAACATCTTAAAGCAGTAATATCAGCATTTAAACAAGAAAGAGGCCAAGCCCGAGATTAAACAAGCTGTCAGATTTTATTAACACAGCACAGGGCCACGTCTTTCAGAATCCCACTCCCCACTGGGACAGACATGTGCTGCACAGAGGGGCACATATTACAGTGTCCGACTCCACACTGCGAGAGACACACGCTGTACACAGGGACACATATTACAGTGTCCGACTCCACACTGGGGGAGGTACACCCTGTACACAGTGACACATATTACAGTGTCCGACTCCACACTGGGAGTGACACACGCTGCACACAGGGACACATATTACAGTGTCCGGCTCCTCACTGGGACAGACATGTGCTGCACAGAGGGACACATATTAGTGTCCGACTCCACACTGGGAGAGACACACGCTGCACAGAGGGACACATATTACAGTGTCCGACTCCACACTGGGGGAGACACACCCTGTACACAGGGACACATATTACAGAGTCCGACTCCTCACTGGGACACACGCTGCACATAGGGACACATATTACAGTGTCCGACTCCTCACTGGGACAGACGCTGTACACAGGGACATATATTACAGAGTCCAAATCCACATTGGGAGAGACAGACGCTGTAAAGAGGGACACATATTACAGAGTCCGACTCCACTCTGGGAGAGGCACACGCTGTACACAGGGACATATATTACAGTGTCTGACTCCACACTGGGAGAGACACACATTGTACACAGGGACACATATTACAGAGTCCGAATCCACTCTGGGAGAGACACAGGCTGTACACAGGGACAAATATTTAAGTGTCCGACTCCACACTGGGAGAGACAGACGCTGTGCACAGGGACACTTATTACAGATTCCGATTCCACACTGGAAGAGACACACACTGTACACAGGGACACTTGTTACAGAGTCCGACTCCACACTGGGAGAGACACACCCTGTACAGAGGGATCTTTGTTACAGATTCCGACTCCACACTAGGAGAGACACACTATACATAGGGAAACATGTTACAGAGTCCGACTCCACACTGGGAGAGACACACCCTGTACACAGGCAAAAATGTTACAGGGTCCGACTCCACACTGGGAGAGACACACACTGTACAGAGGCACACTTGTGACAGAGTCCGACTCCACACTAGGAGAGACACACACTATACACAGGGAAACATGTTACAGAGTCCGACTCCACACTGGGAGAGACACACCCTGTAGACAGGGCCACATATTACAGAGGTACGATAGCAAAATACTGCAGATGTTGGAAATCCGAAATAACAACAGAAAATGCTGGAAAAACTCAGCAAGTCAGGCAACATCCGTGGAGAGAAATTTGAGTTGACGTTTCGGGTTTGACCCTTCTTCAAAACAGAGACCGACTCCACACTGGGAGAGACACACACTGTGCACAGATACACAAATTGTCATGTCCCTCTGCCTCTGTTTCCATCTATCTCTACCCCTTCATCCATCTTTCTGTACCTCATTTTCCATGTCCCTCTATATCTGTTTCCATCAATCTCTCCCTCACCCTCCATCTCACTCTGCACTCCCTATATCTCTCCCTACCTCTTCCTCCATTTCTCTCTACCTTTTCCTCCATCTCTCTCTACCTCATATTCTATCTCTCTCTACTTATCCCTGCAACTCTCTCTACCTCTTCTTCCATCTCTCTTTACCTCTTCCTCCATCTATCTCTACATGTCCCTCCATCTCTCTCTACCTCTCACCCGATCTATCTGAACGTCTCACTCCAACTTTCGCTTGCTGTCCCTCCATCTCTCTCTACCTAATCCTTCATGTCTCTCTATCTCTGTCTCCTTCTATCTCCAACTCTTCATCAATTTTTCTGTACCTTTTCCATATCCCCCTATCTCTGTCACCATCTCTCTCTCCCACTTCCTCCTTCTCTCTCTACTTGTTCCTCCATCTTTTTCTACCTCTGTGTCCATTTCTCTATAGCTCTTCCTTCATCTTTCTCTACCTCTTTCACCATCTCTCTCTACCTCTGCCTCCATCTCTCGCTACTTCTCCATCCGTCTCTCTCCACCTATTTCTCCATCTCTCCCTACATCTTCCTACATCGCTCTCTAGCTCTACCTCCATCTCTCTCTGCCTCTCCCTCCATCACATTCTACCTCTTCCCTGATCACCATCTACGTCTCCCTCCATTTCTCTCTACCTCTCTCTCCAACTCTCTCTAGATCTTCGTTCGTCACTCTCAACCTCGGTCTCGCCCTCTCCGTAACTCTGTCTCCATCTTTCTCCATACCTCTTTCTCCATCTCTCTCTACCTCTGCCTCCACCTCTCTCTAACCCTCTCTCCATCTCTCTCTAGCTCTTCCACCATCTCCCTCTACATATTTCTCCATCTCTCTCCACCTCTGTCACCATCTCTCTCTTCCTCTATCTCCATCTCTCTCTACTTCTGTCTCCATCTCTCTCTATATCTGTCTCCATCTCTCTACCTCTTTCTCTAGCTCTCTATACATCTTTCTCCAGCTCTCTCAACTCTTCCTCCACCTCTCTCTACCGCTTCCTCAATCTCCCTATACCTCCCCTTCCATCTCTCTCTACCTCTCTCTCCACCTCACTCTAGCTCTCTCCCCATCTATCCAATATATACTAATGATCTACAAAAGGGAAATAGATGTAAATCTCCAAATTTGCAGACGACACAAAGCTGTGTGGGCGTGTTTCTTGTGAGGCGGATGCCGAGAAACTTCAGTATATTTCGGACAGGTTGGGTAATTGGGTAAAAGCATGGCAGATGCAATATAACGTGGATAAATGCGAGATTATCCACTTTGGTGGCAAAAACAGGAAGGCAGATTATTATCTGAATGGCAATAGATTGTGAGAAGGGGAAGTGCAACGAGACCTGGGTGTCCTTGTGCACCAGTCGCTGAAGGTAAGCATGCAGGTGCAGCAGGCGCTTAAGAAGGCAAATGGTATGTTGGCCTTCGTAGCGATAGGGTTTGAGTACAGCAACCAGGATGTCTTTCTGCAGTTGTACAGGGCCTTAGTGAGACCACATCTTCAGTATTTTGTGCAGTTTTGGTCGCCTTATGCGAGGAAGGATGTTCTTGCCATGGAAGGAGTTCAGCGAAGATTCACCAGGCTGATAGCTGGGATGGCAGGAATGACGAATGAGGAGAGGTTGGGTCGATTGGGCTTATACTCGCTGGAGTTTAGAAGAATGAGAGGGGATCACATTGAAACTTATAACATTCTGACATGTCTGGACAGACCAGATGCAGGAAGGATGTTCCCGATGGTCGGGGTGACCAGAACCAGGGCTCATAGTCAACGGATAAGGGGTAAGCCATTTATGACAGAAATGAAGAGGAATTTCTTCACCCAGAGAGTGCTAACCTGGGGAATTCTCTACCACAGAAGGCAGTAGAGTCGAATTCATTAAATATATTCAAGAAGTAGTTGCATATATTTCTAAAGGCTAAAGATATCAACGGGTATGGGGAGAAAGCAGGGACAGGGTACTTAATTTGGATGACCAGCCACGATCTCATTGAATGGCAGAGCAGGCTCGAGGGGCCGAAAGGCCTACTCCTGCTCCTATCCTCTATGTTTCTATGTCTATGTATCTCTCTCTACCTCTGTCTCCATCTCTTTCTTCCTCTTTCTGAATTTCTCTCTACCTCTAACTCCATTTCTCTCTACCCCTGTCTCCAACTCTCTCTAGCTCTTCCTCCATCTCTCTACCTCTGTCTCCATCTCTCTCTACCTCTGTCTCCATCTCTCTCAAACCCTCGCTCCATCTCTCTCCAGCCCTTCCACCATCTCTCTCTACCTTTTTCTCCATCTCTCTCTACCTCTGTCTCCATCTCTATCTACCTCTATCTCCATCTCTCTCTACCTCTGTTTCCATCTCTCTCTAGCTCTTTCTCCATCTCTATCTACATCTGTCTCCATCTCTCTCTACCTCTGTCTCCAGCACTCTCCACCTCGCTCTCCATCTCTCTACAACTCTTCATCCATCTCTCTCTACCTCTTTCTTCATCTCACACTACCTCTTCCTCCATCTTTCTCTACCTCTCGCCCCATCTCTCTCTACCTCTTTCTCCATCTCTCTCTACCTCTTTCTCCATCTCTCTCTACCTCTGCCTCCATCTCTATCTCCCTCTATCTCCATCTCTCTCTACCTCTGTTTCCATCTCTCTCTAGCTCTTTCTCCATCTCTATCTACATCTGTCTCCATCTCTCTCTACCTCTGTCTCCAGCTCTCTCTACCTCTTTTTCCATCTCTCTATACCTCTCCCTCCATTTATCTCTACCTTTTTCTCCATATCTGCCTAAATATTCCTCCATTTCTTTCTACCTCTCATCTCTCTCTCTCTCTACCTCTTTCTCCGTCTCTCTCTACCTCTGTCTCCATCTATCTCTACCTCACCGTCCAACTCTCTCTGGTGGTCCCTCCATCTCTCTCATACCTCTTCCTCCATTGCTCTCAACCTCCACCTCCATCACTCTCGAACACTTCCCCCCTCTTTCCCTAAGTCTTCATCTATCACTCTCTGCCTCTCCCTCCATCTCATTCCAACTCTTCCCTCTTCCCTCTCTACCTGTCACTCCATCTCTCTCTACCTCTTGATCCATCACTCTCTAGGTCTTCCTCCAACCCCCTGTACCTCTTCCTCCTTCTCTCTCTACCTCGTTCTCCATCTCTCCACAACTCTTCATCCATCTCTCTCTACCTCTTTCTCCATCTCCCACTACCTCTTCCTCCATCTTTCTCTACCTCTCGCCCCATCTCTCTCTAGCTCTTCCTCCATCTCTCTCTACCTCGTTCTCCATCTCTCTACAACTCTTCATCCATCTCTCTCTACCTCTTTCTCCATCTCTCTCTACCTCTCTGTCCATCTCTCTCTACCAGTTTCTCCATATTTCGCTACCTCTGTCTCCATCTCCCTCTATCCCTCTCTCCATCTCTTTCAAATCTTCCTCCATCTCTCTGTACCTCTTTCTACATTTCAATCTACACGTCTCTCATCTCTCTCTTCCTCTGTCTCCATTCCTCTCTACCTCTTTCTCCATCTCCCTATACCTCATTTTCCATCTCTCTCCACCAATTCCTCCATCCCTCTACACCACTCCCTCCATCTCTCTCTTCCTCTTCCTCCATCTCTCTCTAACTCTATCTCCATCTCTTTATAGCTCGTTCTCCATCTCACTATACCTCTTTCTCCAGCTCTCTCTACCTCTTCCTCCATCTCTCAGTACCTCTTTCTGCGCCTTTCTATACTGCTCCCTCCATCTCTCTCTATCTCTATCTCCATCTCTCTCCTCCTCTACCTCCATGTCTCTCTACCTCTTTCTCCATATCACTCTACCTCAATCTCTCTATACCTCTCTCTCCATCTCATCTCTCTCTTCCTCTTCCTCCATCATTCTCTAATTTGCTCTCCACCTCTTTGTAAACTTTCTCCAGCTCTCTCTACATCTTCCTCCATCTCTCCTTACATCTTTCTCCATCTCTCTCTGCCACTATATCCAGCTCTCTCTACCTCTCGCTCCATCTCTCTCTTCCTCTACCTACATGTCTCGCTACCTCTCCCTCTATTTCTCACTAGCTCTTCCTCCATCTCTCTGTACCTCTGTCTCCATCTGTCTCTACCTATCCATCCAACTCTCTCTGGTTGTCCCCCCACCTCTCTTTTCCACTTCCTGAATTTGTCTCTACTAATTCCGCCATTTGTCTCTACCTTTGCCTCCTTCACTCTCTGACTCTCCCACCATCTCTTTCTACCTCTTCCCTCATCTCTCTCTACCTTTCCCTCTTTCTCTACCTACATCTTCCTCCATTTCTCTCTAGCTCTTCCTCCAGCACTCTCTACCTCTTTCTCCATCTCTCTCTACTTCTGTCTCCATATCTCTTTACCTCTTTCTCCATCTCTCTCTAGCTCTTTCTCCATCTCTCTCTACAACTCTCTCCATCTCGCTCTAACTCTTCCTCCATCACTCTCTACATCATCATCCATCCTTCCCTATCTCGTTCTCCTTCTCTCTCTGCCTCTGTATCCAACTCTCTCTTCCTCTACCACAATCTCTCTCTACCCCTTCCTGCATCTCTCCCTCCCTCGGTCTCCATGTCTCTCTTCCTCTTTCTCCTTCGCTCTCTTCCTCTGTCTCCATCACTCTCTACCTGTCCCTCCATCTCTCTATACCTCGTTCTCCATCTCTCTATAACTCTTTCTGCAGCTCAATCTACCTCTTTGTCAATCTCTCTATACCTCTCCCTCCATCTCTCTCTTCTTCTTCCTCCACCTCTCTCTACCTCTCCCTCTGTCTCTCACTATCTCGTCCTCCATCTCGCTGTACCTCTGCATCCATCTCTCTCTACCTCTCCATTCAACTCTCTTTGGCTGCCCCTCCATCTCTCGCTAGATCTTCCTCAATTTCTCTCTACCTCTTCCTCTATCTGTCTCTATCTCTTCCTCCATCTCTCTCTAGCTTTTCCTCTATCTCACTTTGCCTCTCCCTACATCTATTTCTACCTCTTCCCTCTTCTCTCTCTACCTCTACCTCCATCTCTACCTACCTCTCTCTCTATCTCTCTCTAGCTCTTCCTCCATCTCTCTCTACCTCTTTCTCCATCTCTCTCTACCTCTTTCTCCATCTCTCTCTACCTCTCTCTGCAGCTCTCTGTAGCTCTTCCTCCAGCTTTCTCTACCTCTTCCTCAATCTCTCTGTAACTCTTTTTCCATCTCTCTATACCTCGTTCTCCATCTCTCCCTACCTCTCCCTCCGTCTCTCTCTACCCCTCCCTCCATGTCTCTCTAGATCTCCCTCCATCTATCTCTACCTCTTTCTCCATTTCTCTATATCTCTATCTCTATCTCTCTCTATCTCCCTCACCATCTCGCTCTACCACATCATCCATCACTATCTACATCTTCATCCATTCTTCGCTATCTCTTTCTCCTCTCTCTGCCTCTGTCTCCATCGCTCCCTTCCTCTCCCACAATATCGCTCTACCTCCTCCTGCATCTTCTCTCCCTCTGTCTCCATTTCTCTCTTCCTCTTTCTCGTTCGCTCTCTTCTTCTGTCTCCATCTCTCTCTACCTCTCCCTCCATCTCGTTATCCCTCTTCCTCCATCGCTCTATACCTGTCTCTCCATCTCTCTCTTCCGCTTTCTCCATCGCTCTCAAACTCTTTCTCCATCTCTTTATACCTCAATCTCCATCTCTCTAAAAATCTTTCTGCAGCTCACTCTACCTCTTCCTTCATCTCCCTCTACCTCTTTCTCTATCTCCCTGAACCTCTCTCTCCATCTCCCTCATCCTCCATCTCTCTCTAGCTCTCCGTTTGTCTCTCACTATCTCTTCCTCCATCTCTATGTTCCTCTGTCTCCATCTCTCTCTACCTCTCCATCCAACTCCCTCTGGCTGTCTCTCCATCTCTCTCTACCTCTTCCTCCATTTCTGTCTACCTATTCCTCCATCTCTCTCTACCTTTTCCTCCATCTCTCTCTGCCTCTCCCTCCATCTTTTTATACCTCTTCGCTCATCTCTCTCTACATCCACCTCCATCTCTACCTACCTCTCTCTCCATCTCTTTCTACATCTTCCTCCAACTCCCTCTACCTCATTCTCCATCTCTTGCTACCTCTCTCTCCATCTCTCTATACCTCGTTCTCCATCTCTCTCTAGCACTTCCCTCATCTCTCTTTATGTCACCCTCCAGTTTTCTCTAACTCTTTCTCCACCACTCTCTACCTCTATCTCCATCTCTCTCTGCCTCGCTCTCAATGTCGCCCTACCTCTTCCTCCATCTGTCTCTACCTCTTCATTCATCCCTCTCAATCGCGCTCTCCATCTCTCTCTGCCTCTGCCTCCTCCTCTCTCTTCCTCTCCCACAATCTCTCTCTACCTCTTCTCCAATTCTCGCTACCTCTTCCTCCATCTCTCACTAACATTGTCTCCATCTCTCTCTACCTCTTCCTCCATCCCTCTCTACCACTTTCTCCATCTATCTCTACCTTTTTCTCCATCACTATCTACCTCTTCCTCCATCTTTATCAACCTCTTCCTCCATCTCTCTCTACCTCTTCCTCCATCTCTCTCTAACACTTCCCTCATCTCTCTTTATGTCACCCTCCAGTTTTCTCTAACTTTTTCTCCACCACTCTCTACCTCTATCTCCATCTCTCTCTGCCTCGCTCTCAATGTCGCCCCAACTCTTCCTCCATCTGTCTCTACCTCCTCATTCATCCCTCTCAATCGCGTTCTCCATCTCTCTCTGCCTCTGCATCCCACTCTCTCTTCCTCTCCCACAATCTCTCTCTACCTCTTCTCCAATTCTCTAAACCTCTTCCGCCATCTCTCACTAACATTGTCTCCATCTCTCTCTACCTCTTCCTCCATTCCTCTCTACCACTTTCTCCATCTATCGCTACCTTTTTCTCCATCACTATCTACCTCTTCCTCCATATTTATCAACCTCTTCCTCCATCTCTCTCTACCTCTTCCTCCATCTCTCTCTACCTCTTCCTCCATCTCTCCACACCTTTTTCTCCATCACTATCTACCTCTATGTCCATCCCTCTCTCACTCCTTCTCCCCGAGAGTGAAAGATGGTTTAGCTAAGGTAAAGCACTCACGCTGCGAGGGGCCATGTGGTTCAATTTTCTACTGTGGTTTTCCGATTTGCCAACATAAATCCAGTCTCTACCTTTCTAAATGTCCAGCTCTTTCTGCCCCTCTCCCTCAATCTCTCTGTTACACAAGATATGCACTGTTATAAAATAAAGATGGAAGGATAAAAAGAGATAGACATGGTGCGGGAGAGGAGAAAAACATGCAACGAAAAAGAGAGATGTATTAATGAAGAATTTGAAACAGAGAGAGAGGGGCAGAGACTCAGAGAGAGAGTAGAAGAACAGGAACAATCATGGACAGAGATACAGCAGATAAGGAGAGGGGAGACATGGGACCAGATATGGTGTGAGGTCTGAATTTTCCATGGTGGTAGCGGGTGCGATTGGTTAACTTGATGTTTTACACCCATATGGCTGCACATGATGTGCCAGTTTGGCACCACCACACAACAACACCATAACGCTTATCTTCAGTGACCAAGCAATTCCCTTCACACACATCACCATTGTGAGGTGGGGCGGCGGTACCATGCACTGCAACTTACAACGACACTTGCAAAGCTGCACACATATCTATCCAAGACCAGAATGTATTGAAAATAAAGAGGCCGATAAATTCCCAGGGCCTGATAATCTACATCCTCGGGTACTTAAGGAAGTGGCCCTAGAAATAGTAGATGCATTGCTGATCATCTTCCAACATTCGATGGAATCTGGAACAGTACCCATGGATTGCAGGGTAGCTAATGCTACCCCACTATTCAAAAAAGCTGGTAGAGATAAAACGGGGAATTACAGACTGGTAAGACTAATATCGGTATTGGGGAAAATGATAGAGTCCATTATAAAAGATGCAATAGCAGAGCAATTGGAAAACAGGACAGGATAGGACAAAGTCAACATGGGTTTACAAAATGTAAATCGTGCTTGATTAATCTACTGGAATCAGTTGAGTATGTAACTGGTAAAATAGATAAGGGAGAACCAGTGGAAGTGGTCTATTTGGACTTTCAGAAAATAAGAGATTAGTTTGTAATGTTAAGGCACATGGGATTGGGGGCAAGTTATTGACTTGGATAAAGAACTGTTTGGCAGACAGAAAGCAAAGAGTTGGAATAAACGGGACTTTTTCTGAGTGGCAGGCAGTGACTAGTGGGGTACCGCAGGGATCGGTCCTTGGACCCCAGCTATTCACAATATACATTTATGATCTAGACAAGGGAACTAAATGTAATATCTCCAAACTTGCAGATGGCTCAAAGCTGGGTGGGCGTGTGTGCTCTGAAGAGGATGCCGAGAAAATCCAGGATGATTTGGACAGTTTGGGTGATTGGGCAGAAGCATGGCAGAAACAATATAACATCGAAAAAGGTGAGGTTATCCACTTTATTGTCAAAAACAGGAAGGCTGATCATTATCTGAATTGTATTAGATTGGGAGAAGGGGAAGTGCATCGAGACTTGGGTGTCCTTGTGCACTAGCCGATGAAGGAAAGCATGCAGGTGCAGCAGGCGGTTAAGAAGGCAAATGGTATGTTGACCTTCGTTGAGAGGGTTTGAGTACAGGAACAAGGATGTCTTGCTCTGTTTGTACAGGGCTTTGGTGAGACCACATCATGAGTATTGTGTGCAGTTTTGGTCACCTTATCTGAGGAAGGATGTACTTGCCATGGAAGGGGTTCAGCGAAGTTTCACCAGGCTGATACCTGGGGTGGCAGGAATGACGTATGAAGAGAGGTTGGGTCGATTGGGCTTGTACTCGCTGGAGTTTGGAAGAATGAGAGGGGATCTCATTGAAATTTATAAAATTCTGACAGGACTGGACAGACTAGATGCAGGAAGGATGTTCCCGATGGCTGGGGAGACCAGAACCATGGGTCAGAGTCTAAGGATAAGTGGTAGGCCATTTAGGACAGATATTTGGAGGAATTTATTCGCCCAGAGAGTGGTGAACCTCTGGAAATATCTAACACAGGAGGCAGTAGAGGCCAATTACTTAAATATATTCAAGAAGTAGTTGGATGTTTTTCTTAAGGCTAAAGGGATCAAGGGGTATGGGGAGAAAGCAGGGACCGGGTACTGCATTTGGATGATCAGCCATGATCGCATTGAATGGCTGAGCAGACTCGAGGGGCCGAATGGCCTTCTCCTGCTCCTATTTTCTATGTTTCTATGTTTCTATCGGCTGTGTTATTTTGAGGGGCTGTGTTAGTTTGAGGGGATGTATTAGTGTGAGGGGCTGTATTTGTTTGAGAAGCTGTATTATTTTGAGGGGCTGTATTAGATTGAGGGACTGTATTAGTTTGAGGGGCTGTATCATTTTGAGGGGCTGTGTTAATTTGAGGGACTGTATCGTTTTGAGGGGCTGTGTTAATTTGAGGGACAGTTTTAGTTTGAGGGCCTGTATTATTTTGAGGGACTGTATTAGATTGAGAGGCTGTATTAGTTTGAGGGGCTGTATTAGTTTGAGTGTTTGTATTAGTTTGAGGGGCTGTATTAGTTTGAGAGGCAGTATTATTTTAAAGGGCTGTATTATTTTGATGGGCTCTATTAATTTGAGGGGTTGTATTTAATTGAGCGGCTGTATTAGTTTGAGTGGCGTATTAGTTTGAGGTGCTGCGTTAGTTTGAGGGTCTGTATTAGTTTGAGAGGCTGTATTAGTTTGAGATGCTGTATTATTTTGAGGGGGTGTATTCGTTTGAGGGGCTGTATTAGTTTGAGAGACAGTATTATTTTGAAAGGGCTGTATTAGTTTGAAGGGTTGTATTTAATTGAGGGCCTTAATAGTTTGAGGGACTGCATTAGTTTCAGCTGCTGTATTAGATTGAGGGGCTGTATTAGATTGAGGGGGTGTTTTATATTGAGGGGGTGTATATGTTTGAGGGGCTGTATTTGTTTGCGAGGCTGTGTTCGTTTGAGAGGTTGTATTAGTTTGAGGTGCTGTCATAGTTTGAGAGGCAGTATTATTTTATAGGGCTGTAATATTTTGAAGGTTTGTATTAGTTTGAGGGTCTGTATTAGTTTGAGGGCCAGCTTTATTTTGAGGGGCTATATTTGTTTGTGTTGCGGCTTTATTTTGAGGGGCTGTATTAGTTTGAGTAACTGTATTAATTTGAGTTGCTCTATTTGTTTGAGGGGCTGCATTAGTTTGAGGTGCTGGGTTAGTTTGAGAATGCATTGAATCAAATTCCCCACTTTAACTACTTAACGGTATGGCCACAGTTAAATAGGGCAACCACATCCCAAAATGCAAAAGAGCAACCTTGTGAGGGACACTACAACATTTGAAATTTAATTTCTAAATGTCTACAGCAGAGTGAAGCGCATTGCTGGATCAAGATGAGATCTGATGATGATTGAAACAACAAGCCCATTGCTGGGAGAATACAGCTGGCAATTTCCATTCGCTAACAAATCCGATCAGAATTCTCCAGTCTTTGGCGTTTTCAATTACAATCTCAGCACTAAATAGATTCCATCAATCAGGGAATTATCTCGGCTGGCGTCATCTGTTTGTTGAAATTTTTTAAATAACTCTTTTGAATGATGTTGCAACCTCAGCGTCCCCGTGGAGATCCCTCACGGTATAAATTAAAGTCTCTGGGAATGTATCTCTCAGAGTATAATTCAGAGAGATTGCCTGCGGCACGAATGAACACATCGCTTCTCACAGAAAATGCATCGGCCAATTCAACATGTCCGTAAAATATACTACATGATCATTGCCGTCATTGGTGTTCCTGGTAAGTGATTATAGCTGTTAGATCCGTGATTCTGAGAGTCTGGTGTTCTTCAATAGCCACACGGATGCTGTAACTTAACAATCAAGAGGTATTTACTGGAGAAGGGTAGTCTCAAGACTGGGGGTACAGGGGTACAGAGGCATGCGCAAGGCTTATATACAGGTTTGGTCACTGCCAGTACGACAGTATACAGGAGCTGTAAAAGTAGTTCTGTCTTAAAAGTACATGCACTACAATAGCCATTGAATTTGTGTAAATCTGTGTGTGAGCAGGTCTCTGGTTTTGCTATGTGAATGATAATGTTACATGCTAATATAATGGTATCCTTTATACAGGCACCTCATCAATGATGTCATTCTGCTAAGTCAAATATCTTGACTTTCCTGGGCGGGTTTATTCTATTGTCTTAACTTAAAATAAACCTCTGTTTGTAGCTCCCAGGCTCGCTGAATTATTACGTTATTACCTTTAATGGAATAAGGTGTATTGCTGAATCATACAATAAGCTTGGGCAACTGTCTCACAGACGCTATTACTGGGAGTGTCTGTCACTGTATAACTGTACTGAGCGAGGGTCACTAACTAGAGTGGAACGCCTGACACCAGTGGCCATGAATTACTGGGAGTGTCTGTCACTGTATAACTGTACTGAGTGTGGGTCACTAACTGGAGTGATACACCTGACCCCAGTGGCCGTGTATTACTGGGAGTATATGTCACTGTAGAACAGTACTGAGTGTGGGGTTACTAACCAGAGTGGAACACCGGACCTCAGTGGTCATGTATTACTGGGAGTGTCTCTCACTGTAGAACTGTACTGAGAATGGGTCACCAATCAGAGTGGAACACCTGACCCAAGCTCCCATGTATTACTGGGAGTGTCTGTCACTGTAGAACTGTACTGAGAGTGGGTCACTAACTGGAGTGGAACACCGGACCCCAGTGGTCATGTATTACTGGGAGTGTCTCTCACTGTAGAATTGTACTGAGAGTCGGAATCTAACCGGAGTGGAACACCTGACCCCAATGGCCATGTATTAATAGGAGTGTCTGTCACTGTAAAACTGTACTGAGAGTGGGTCACTAACCGGAGTGGAACACCTGGTCCCAGTGGCCATGTATTACTGGGAGTATCTTTCACTGTAGAATTGTACTGAGTGTTGGTCACTGACTGGAGTGGAACACCGGACCTCAGTGGCCATGTATTTCTGGGAGTGTCTGTCACTGTAGAGTTGTACTGAGTGTGGGTCACTAACTGGAGTGGAACATCTGACCCCAGTGGCCATGTATTACTGGGAGTATCTGTCACTGTAGAATTGTACTGAGAGTCGGTCTCTAACCGGAGTGGAACACCTGACCCCAGTGGCCATGTATTACTGGGAGTATCTGTCACTGTAGAATTTTACTGAGTGTTGGTAACTGACTGGAGTGGAACACCGGACCTCAGTGGCCATGTATTTCTGGGAGTGTCTTTCACTGTAGAATTGTACTGAGTGTGTGTCACTAACCGAAGTGGATCACCTAACCACAGTGGCCATGTATTACTGGGAGTGTCTCTCACTGTAGAATTGTACTGAGTGTGTGTCACTAACCGGAGTGGATCACCTAACCACAGTGGCCATGTATTACTGGGAGTGTCTCTCACTGTAGAATTGTACTGAGTGTGGGTCACTAACCGGAGTGGAACACCTGACCCCTATGGCCATGTATTACTGGGAGTATGTGTCACTGTAGTATTGTACTGAGTGTGGGTCACTAACTGGAGTGGAACATCTGACACCAGTGGCCATGTATTTCTGGGAGTTTCCTTCACTGTACAACTGTACTGAGTGTGGTTTACTAACCAGAGTGGAAGCAACCGGTTCTATATTGAATTCATTGTTTCAGGTGACTGATCTCTTCCGGCAATGCATCTGCCCTCATCTTTTATGAATCGATGACAGAGGGAAAGATATTTTGTTGCTAAAATCCTGTCTGGGCTCAGACACAGGGAATGCTTGCCTAGTAATTTCCAGTCTCTTTTCCCTTCTGTTTTTTACAGTGAATTTGCTGGCGATTGTGATCCTGTCCCGGGGAAAGTGCGGGCTCTCCACCTGCACCACTCGGTACCTGGTGGCCATGGCAGCGGCGGATCTACTGGTCATTGTCACTGATGTCATCCTAAGGCAGATCAGATGGCATTATTTTCCAGATACTTTTCTGGACATCACGCCTGTGTGTAGTGTTATCAGTGTCCTGTCTCGTGCAGCCACAGACTGTTCTGTCTGGTTCACCGTCATTTTCACTTTTGATCGATTTGTGGCCATTTGTTGCCAGAAGCTGAAAACAACATATTGCACCGAGAAAACTGCGGCTGTGGTTCTGGGAGCAACCTGCATTCTGCTCTGTTTAAAAAACGTTCCCCACTACTTTGTAATGGAACCTAAAAGGATAATCAACAATGTGCCGTGGTTCTGTTACCAATCCCAAGCTATTTTACTGATCCCGGGTGGGTGGGATTTGACTGGTTTGATACGGTTTTAACCGCATTGCTCCCATTCGCTTTAATTTTGCTGCTCAACGCTTTGACAGTGAGACACATTTTAGCAGCCAGTCGGGTCCGTAAGGAACTGAGGGGTGAGAGCCAGGGAGATAATCGGTGTGACCCAGAGATGGAGAGCAGGTGGAAATCTATGATTATACTCTTCACCATATCTGGCAGCTTCATACTTCTCTGGTTGGCAAATGTTATATTTTTCTTTTATTCTGTCATTGCAGGAATAGATATGAACAATGTTCCTTTATACAACTTTCGAAGAGTCGGATATAAGCTGCGGAGTTTAGGTTGCTGTACAAGCGCATTTATTTATGGGGTGACCCAGTCCAAGTTCAGAGAGCAGGTGAAGAGTGTGGTGAAATATGCGGTTTCCTCAATTATTCTATTAATTAAGAATCAAAACAACTGAACGCTGCCCAGGGGCGGCTCCCAGTGTTTTCAGTTCATGAATGTGATATCTAGCCCCAGAATGCCAGCAACTGAATTACAACATAAAGCGTTCGTGAGTTGAAAATACAACCAGCGGCGGGGCAAGTACTATGTTTAGGACACGGTACTATATCTGATTGACAGTTCCAAAATTGTCTATCTAGACAGGACCACTTGTTTGTTTTATTCAGTCTGAGCTCTTCTGTAAAGAGTCAGTTCTGCTATTTAGTGAAGCAATTAATTTGCAGCTTCCAGAGTAAGAGCCTCGTCAATAGTTGGGCTGACAGAACTGAGCCACAGTTCAGAGGATTGCATTACATCGATTATACAGCTAAAATAAAGCCGTTCAGACCAACTAGTCTGTGCTGGTGTTTATGCTCCACATGAGCCTCCTCCCATTACAACTACCTCATTTCATCCTTTCAGCATATCTTTCTATTCCCTTTTCTCTCTTGCATTCGTCTAATTTCCCTTTGATAGCCTCTAAGCTATTTCCCTCAACCACTTCCTGTGGTATTGAGTTCCACATTCTAAACACTCTCTCAGAAATGTAGTTGCTCCTTATTTCCCTGTTGGATAAATTACATTGTATGTTTGGCCCACTAATTTTAGAAACTCCCACAAGTGGAATCGTTCTCTCCACATCGATTCATGGTTTTCAAGACCTCTATTAGGCCCACTAAATGTCCCCCCTCTTCCAAAGCAAAGTGTTCAACCTATTAAATTTACAGTTAGCTGTTAACTCTCAGTCCTGGTGCCATCCAACAAAGTATTTGTAAGACCGTAGCCATTGTTCCGCTCCACAAACTCCATTGCCCAGCCACCAACTCCATTCCTCTCTCTGACACCTGTCTAAGGCTGAACCAGACCATTCGCAATCTTGGTGTGGTATTTGACCGCGGGATGATTTTCTGACCACATATCCACTCCATCATCAGGACGGCATACTTCCACACCATAACATCGCTTAACTCCGCCCCTGCCTCAGCTCATCTGCTGCTCAAACCTTCATCCATGTCTTTGCTAGCTCTGGACTTAGCAAATCCAATGCTCTTCTGGCCGGCTTCCCATCTCCCACCCTCAATAAACTTCAACTCATCCAAAATTCTAGCTCGCACCAAATCCCAATAACCCATCAACCCTGTGCTCGCTGACCTACATTGGCTCCCAGCCCAGCAATGCCTCATCTTTAAAATTACCTTCCTTGTTTTCAAATCTCTGCTTGGCCTCCCTATCTCTGTAAACTCCACCAGCTCAACGAACTCAAGAGATCTGTGCGCTCCTACCAATCTGGCATCTTCCACATCCCCGATTTTAACCTCTCCAACATTAGCGGCAGTACTTTCAGCTGCTTGGGTCCTACGCTCTGGGAACCCCTCCATAAACCTCCCTGCCTCTCTATCACTTTCTCCTCCTTTTATGATGCTCCTTAAAATTTACCTTTATTACCAAGCTTTGGTGATCTTTCCGAATATCTCCTTATGTGGCTCGATCTCAAATTATGTTTGATAACGCACCTGTTATTTTACTACTTTAAATGCGCTATAGAATGCAAGTTGTTGTAAATATTGTTTGTACATTCTCCAATGCTTCAATGTCCTTTTTATAGTAAATATAAGATAACTACGCATTGTTCTCTAAGTGGGATATGGCCAGAGTCCTATACATGTTTAACACAACTTACAAAGTATTTGCAGCTCAGAGACAGGCCATTCGGCCCCAAATCTCCATGTCGGTGTTCATGCTCCACACGAGTCTCCTTCCAGCCTCCTATATCAATTCCAGCCACAATATCATTCTGTTCCTTTCATCCTCATGTGTTTATTTCGCTACTCCGTAAATATATAAATTATATTCACACCAACTGTTCCTTGTGGTAGCGAGTTCCACATTCTCAACACTCTCTGAGTAAAGACGTTTCTGCTGAACTCCCCATTGGATATATTTATTACAAATTTAAATCTCCGTGTTCTGGTCACTCCCGCAAGGTGAAACACCTCTAAGTCTACACTATCAAATCCTTTCATATTCTTAAAGAACTCTATCTGTTCATCCCTCAGTCTTCTCTTCACTAAAGAAATGAGCCCCAGCCTGTTCAATCTTTCCTGATAGGTATAACCTCCTAGTTTTGGTAACATTCAATAATTCCTTTTTGCACCTTCTCCAGTGCGTCTATGCCCATTTTATCAGTTGAAGAGAGGAAATGTTTGCAGAATTCCTAGTGCGGTCTAACCAATGTTCTAAATAAGCTTAACATAACAAACAGAGCTGCCCGGGTAGACCATCGTTTCAGCCTGTTCTTGCCCCACGGAGCTTATTTCTTCCATTCTCGACGAAATTTTTTCACCGCTTTTCCAGTCTCTTCCCACCTACATCCACGACACTTCTGACATCCTCCGCCACTTTAACATTTTCCAATTTCCTGGCCCCTATCGTCTGCTTTTCACCATAGACGTCCAATCTCTCTACAGCTCCATCCCCTGCCAGGATGTCCTGTGGGCACTCCGCTTCTTCATTGAACAGAGTCCCAAGAAGTCCCCATCTACCACCATCCTACTTCGCCTGGCTGAACTTGTTCTCACATTGAACAACTTCTCCTTTGACTCCACTCACTTCCTGCAAATTAAAGTTGTTGCTCTGGGAATCCGCATGGATCCCAGCTCTTCCTGCCTTTCCGTGGGATAAGTGTAACTTTCGTATTTCCAGTCTTCCTCAGGTCCCCTCCCTCACCAACTTTCCAGTATGTTGATGATGTGGCATTTCCTGCTCTCACCCTGAATTAGAAAATTTCAGTCAATTTGCTTCCCCTTTCCACTCTTCCCTCAACTTCACATGATCAATCTCCGACTCTTCCTTTCCTTTACTCGACTTCTCTGTCTCCATCTCTGGGGATAGGCTATTGATAAACATTCACTATAAGCCCCACTCCCACGGCTATCTGGACTTAACTTCATCGCAGCCCGCTTCCTGTAAGGACTCTATTCCATCTCCCAGTTTCTCTGTCTCCGGCGTATCTGCTCTGATCATTCCACCTTCCATATTAGTCCTTCCGACATGTGTTCAGTTTCCTCAACAGAGGATTTCCATGTACTGTGGTTGAAATGGCCCTTGTCCTTGTCTGTTCTACTTCCCGCACTGCTGCTCACATCCCTTCCCCTCCACCCCCGGAACCGCGATCATGTTCCACTTGTCCTCACCTTTCAGTGCATCAGCCTTCACCACCAAACACATCTTCCCCTCATCTCCCGTTTCAGCCTTCAGAAGGGATCCCTACCTCTGCGACACCCATCCCATTGTCCAGGGCCCCAAACACTCCTTCCAGGTGAAACAGCGATTTACTTGTACTTCTTGCAATTTAGTATACTGTATTCGCTGCTCACGATGCTGTCTCCTCTACATCGGGGAGATCAAACGCAGATTGGGTGACCGCTTTTCAGAACAGCTCCATTCATTCCGTAAGGGGAACCAAAGTTTCCGATCGCCGGACTCTTTAATTCTCCCCTCCATTCACACTCTGGCCTCTACATCCTCGCTTCTTACACTGTTCCAATGAAGTTCACCGTAAGCTCGAGGAAAAGCACCTCATATTTCTAATGCATCCCCACTACTTAAAAAAGATGGTAGAGAGAAAATGGTGAATTATAGACTGGTAAGCCTGAGATCGGTAATGGGGAAAATGCTAGAGTCCATTATAAAAGATGTAATAGCAGAGCAAATGGAAAACAGTGACAGGATCTGACAAAGTCAACATTGATTTACAAAAGGTAAATCATGCTTGCCAATCAACTCGAATTTTTTGAGGATGTAACTGGTACAATTGAAAAGGGAGAACCAGTGGAGGTGGTGTATTTGGACATTCAGACAGCTTTCCATATGGTCCTGCATAAGAGATTGCAATGCAAATTTGAAACACATGGGATTGGGTGTAAGGTCTTGATTTGGAGAAAGAACTGGATGGCGGACAGGAAGCAAAGAGTTGGAATAAACGGGTCTTTTTCCAAGTGGCAGGCAGTGACTAGTGGGGTACCGCAGGGATCGGTGTTAGGACCCCAGCTATTCACAATACATATTAATGATCTAGACAAGGGAAATGGATGTAATATCGCCAACTTTGCAGGCGACAAAAAGCTGGGTGTGCGTGTGTGCTGTGAGGATGATGCAGAGAAACTGCAGTATGATTTGGACAGGTTGGATGATTGGGCAGACGCATGGCAAATGCAGCATAATGCGGAAAAATGCGAGGTTATCCACTTTGGTGACAAAAACAGGAAGGCAGATTATTATCTGAACGGCAATAAATTGGGAAAAGGGGAAGTGCAATGAATCCTGGGTGTCCTTGTGCACCAGTCGCTGAAGGTAAGCATGCAGGTGCAGCAGGCGGTTAAGAAGGCAAATGGCATGTTGGACTTCATAGCGAGAGGATACGAAAAAAGGAGCAAGGATGTCTTGCTGCAATTGTACAGGGCCTTGGTGAGGCCACACCTTGAGTATTGTGTGCAGTTTTGCTCGCCTTATCTGAGGAAGGATGTTCTTGCTATGGAGGGAGTTCAGCGAAGATTCACCAGCCTGATACCTGGGATGGCAGCAATGATGTATGAAGAGAGATTTAGTCGATTATGCTTATATTCGCTAGAGTTTAGATGAATGAGAGGGGATCTCATTGAAACTGATAAAGCTCTAACAGGACTAGACAGACTTGATTCAGGCAGGATGTTTCCGATAGTGGGGGAGTCCAGAACAAGGGGTCACAAGCTAAGGATAAGGGGTAAGCCATTTAGGACTGATATTAGGAGGAATTTCATCACCCAGAGATTGGTGAACCTGTGGAATTCTCTACCACAGCAGGAAGTTGAGGCCAATTGATTAAATATATTTAAGAAGGAGTAAGATATATTTGTTAAGGCTAAAGCGATCAAGGGATATGGGGAGAAAGCAGGGACAGGGTGTCATAAATCTCATCATCGAGAAACTACCTATGAAATAACACTGGACGGCCAGCTGGTGGCGCCGTCCAAGGCGTATGAATACTCAGGCGTTGGCTCCAACTTGCCCGGGACATTTTGTAAAGACAAGAAACTAGTGGATACATCTAGACCTCCATGTTGTGAAAAAGTTGATTAAAGCCTTGCTTTATGCTCAAACCAAGTGCGTAGTGAGTTTTATTACGTCAATTTAATCAACTTAATATCGACTCCACGCTTTGGGTGATTTCGGGAACAGCCAGCTGCGACTCGAACCGTAGAAGGGAACTCAGACAAGTATTCGATCCATCATGGAGAAACTACTCAGCCCTGCCGGTCGTGACCTGGACATAAATCCACTTATAGCTGCTAAAGTATGGAAACACCTGTATCGCACCTTTAGAAACTTCCTCAGGTTGTGTGGTGAAAATGTTCCTGATAAATTAGAAATACTTGCTAATTATGTATCCCCTCATGTGTTTGATTATAGCGAGGACAGTGTAGACTATGACGCCACTATCCAAATACTACAGCAGCTATATGTCAAGTCCCCAAATGACATTATTTCTTGGCATCTACTGGCCACAACTCGACAACAACCAGGGGAATCACTTGACGAATTCCTTCAGAAACTTCGCAGGCTCAGCAAGGATTGTAATCTTAAAGCTGTTACAGCTGAGCAGTACCAGGAGGAGTTAATTCGTGATTCCTTTATTAATGGGGTTAAATCTCCCTTCATACATCAGTGTCTGTTGGAGAATAAAACCCTCAATTACAGGCGATATATGACCAGGCATGTTCTCTGGACTTAGCAAAGAGGAATGCAGACACGTATCTTTTGCCACGTGCAGGGGCTGCTGCTATCTCTTTTAGTGACTCTTTCAATAGGCCTCGGGCAGAAGCTCACGGATGATGACTCCAACCAGGCTGATGAAAACCCTACCCTAGAAACCTACACTGATGACAACCCCACCCTAGCGGCATCTTGTCAATCTGGAAGGAAGTGTTTCTTCTGTGGGGGTGCATTCCAGTATAGGAAATGTTGTCCTTATTGTAACACGACCTGCAGTCCTTGCAGCAAGAAAGGTCACTTTTCTAAGGTATGCCAGTCAAGAGCCGCTGTTAGTAAGAAAGGCCACATTTCTAAGGTATACCGGTCCATTGCTCCTGTTAGTTTTGCAGCTACTATCTATAAAACAGCTCCTTCCCCAAGAGCCACTACTAAGGTTACAGCTGCAATCTATAAAACTGCTCCTCCCCCAAGAACCACGACTAAGGTTACAGCTGTCAAGGGAAAAACTGCCCCTCCTCCCATCACAGCTGTTTTTCCCCAAAGCTTGTCCCATGCAGCCACGAAGGTTTCGATTAATGGGCACATTTTGAGTGTACTAATCGACTCATTAGTGAGCGGGCTGTCATTAAGTTAAAACTGTGTATTTACCCCTCGGACAGGGAAATTGCAATGGCGCTGACGACACTGACCATCAATTCTTCCAGCTTTTGTCTTGTAGACCTTATTCTCAATGGCCACACTTATTTCTCCACACGGCTCGGGGTGCTCAAAATCCTGTGCAGTGATGTGCTCCTGGGCCAGGATTTCCAGAAACAACACAAAAGACCCACTTTCGAGTTTGGAGTGTCAAAGCCGGAGCTTACAATTTCCAAAGTACCGTTTTGTGCACTTTCGGTGGCTTTGCTTGAGGAGCCCTCCTTGTTTTTCAATCATTCCCCCCAATGTCATCCCATAGTCACTAAATCACGACGTTTCAGCCAAGATGATCGAGCCTTTATTGAGGCAGAAAACTCTCGTCTTCTAGCTGACTGTATCATTGAGCCATGCTCCAGTCGTCGTTGTTAAAAATTCTCTGAAGCAACACAAGAAACGCCTTTGCATCGATTGCTCGAAATCTATTAACGAGTATACAGACCTGGATGCCTACCCACTGCCAGGCATCGATGACATGGTCAAAAACATTGCCAACTACAAGGTATTTTCAACTTTTGATTTAAAGAGCGCATATCATCAAGTATCGTTAAAGGACTCTGACAAAAAGTATACGGTGTGGTGTACCGATCACAGAACGGACACAATCTGCTTTCCGGTCCGTAGACTATAAATCAGGCATCATGCCTTTAAGAAGGATCACACCTTTAAGAAACTCGATCTGCAACATAGTTAAGCCCAGAGCGGGGGAGGAGCAGTCGAAGCTGTGCACTGATGAAGGAGAGTTGTACTTTGTGAGTCTCTGACTCATTTTATTGTTCAGCATGCAGCCTCAACAATTAAACCTTTTCTGTTGAACCTCTCCGAGTTCAGTATTTTTTGTTAGGAGTACGTAGACTCCTACATTGGTGATCCCGACGCTCAGGACGACTCCTAAGCATAACCATGGCTGACACAAACGCAGTTTCTGTGAAGCTGCTGGAGTTCCGGGGGAACCTGGCCACCGGCTGGTTCCGTCAAGCAGAATCGCAATTCCGACTGCGCGGCATCACTGCCGACGCAACGATGTACGACTACCTCCTCGCCTCCCTGGGCAGCTCCACAATCACGAAAGTCTGGACAACACTACAAAACCCTGCGGAGGAAGGAAAGTGCGCACATCTCAAGGCTGCGCTCATTAAAAAATTCACAGCCTCGTAATTCGTGCACAACTGCCACCTCCTCGACCTCCCGGGCCTCGGTGACTCCACGCCGTCAGACTTGCTCTCACACATGCTTGCTCTGACCGACGAGAAACTGCCCGGCTCCCTCTTCCGCACGCTCTTTATCCGCCAACATCCTCACCGCATCCACCCGATCAAGCTGCCTCACAATCTTAAATGTTTCGACAAGACCACCTCTCATTCTTTTGAATTCCAGTGAGTAGAGGCCTAACCTACTCAACCTTTCCTCATAAGTCAACCCCCTCATCTCCGGAATCAACCGTGTGAACCTTCTCTGAACTGCCTCGAGAGCAAGTATATATTTTCTTAAATATGGAAACCAAAACTGTACGCAGTATTCCAGGTGTGGCCTCACCAGTACCCTGTATAACTGCAGCAAGACTTCCCTGCTTTTATTCTCCATCCCCCTTGCAATAAAAGCCAAGATTCCATTGGCCTTCCTGATCACCTGCTGTACATGCATACTAACCTTCTGTGTTTCGTGAACCAGGACCCCCAGATCCCTTTGTACTGCAGCACTTTGCAGTTTCTTTGCATTTAGATAATAACTTGCTATTTGATTTTTTCTGCCAAAGTGCATAACCTCACACTTTCCAACATCATATTCCATCTACCAAATTTCTGCCCACTCATTTAGCCTGTCTATGTCCTTTTGCAGGTTTTTTATGCTCTCCTCACTCACTGCTTTCCCTCCCTTCTTGGTATCATCGGCAAACTTGGATACATTGCACTCGGTCCCTTCCTCCAAATTGTTAATATAGATTGTAAAGAGTTGGGGTCCCAGCACTGACCCCTGCAGAACATCACTCGTCACTGACTGCCAAACCGAGAATGAACCATTTATCCCAACTCTCTGTTTTCTGTTAGATAGCCAATCTTCCACCCATGCCATAATATTACCACCAATCCCGTGATTTTATTATCTTCTGCAGTAATTTTTTGTGTGGCACCTTGTGAAATGCCTTTTGGAAGTCCAAATACACTACATCCACCGGTTCCCCTTTATCCACCCTGTTTGTTACTTCCTCAAAGAATTCAAGCAAATTTGTGAAACATGACTTCCCCTTCATAAATCCATGCTGACTCTATCCGATGAAATATGCTTATCTAAATGTCCTGATACTGCTTCCTTAATAATGGACTCTAACATTTTACCAACCACAGATGTTAGGCTAACTGGTCTGTAGTTTCCAGCCTTTTGTCTACTTCAGTTTTTAAATAAGGGCGTTACATTAGCCGTTTTCCAATCTGCTGGGACCTTTCCTGAATCCAGGGAGTTTTGGAAAATTACCATTAATGCATCCACAATCCCTACAGCTACTTCACTCAAGACCCTATGACGTAAGCCATCAGGTCCAGGAAATTTATCCGCCATTAGTCTCATTATCTTACCGAGTACCACGTCCTTAGCTATTTTAATCGTGTTTAACTCCTCCCCCCCTATAGCCCCCTGTTTGTTCAGTGTTGGGATATTTTTAGTGTCCTCTACTGTAAAGACTGATACCGAATATTTTTTCAGCGTTTTTGCCATCTCCATGTTCCCCACCACTAATGTGCCGGTCTCGTCCTCTAAGGGACCAACATTCACATTAGCCACCCATTTTCTTTTTATATAACTGTAGAAACTCTTGCTATCTGTTTTTATATTATTTGCTAGTTTACTTTCAGAATCTATCTTCCCTTTCTTAATTAATCTTTTAGTTATTCCTTGCTGGCTTTTAAATGCTTCCCAATCTGCTATCCTTCCACTTGATTTGGCTACTTTATATGCCCATGTTTTCAGTCGGATACTATCCTTTATTACTTTACTTAGCCACGGATGGCTGTCTTGTCTTTTATGCCCCTTTTTCCTCAATAGAATATATTTTTCTTGAAAGTTGAGAAATAACTCCTTGGATGTACACCACTGCTCATATACCGTCTTACACTTTAATCTGGTTTCCTACTCCACTTTAGTCAACTCTGCTCTCATACCTTCATACTCTCCTTTATTTAAGCTTAGTACGCTGGTTTGAGAGACAACTCTCTCCCCCGCCAACTGAAATTGGAATTCAACCCTATTATGGTCATTCATT
Source organism: Somniosus microcephalus (assembly GCF_052327205.1). Taxonomy (NCBI): domain Eukaryota; kingdom Metazoa; phylum Chordata; class Chondrichthyes; order Squaliformes; family Somniosidae; genus Somniosus; species Somniosus microcephalus. Next base: position 44,715,845 of record NW_028225184.1, on the reverse strand, counting down.
CCAAAGAGAATCTTTACTAGGACGTTTTTTATGAATGCTGTCTCATTACACAGGACCAGATCTTAGATTGCCTGCCCCCTGGTTAGTTCAGTAACATACTGCTCAAGGAACCCGTCCCTAATGCACTCTATCAAATCTTCCTCAAGCCTGCCCTGCCCAATTTGATTTGTCCAGTCAATAGGAAAGTTAAAATCCACCATGATTATAGCTGTTCCCTTATTACAAGCCCCAACTATTTCCTGATTTATACTCCGACCAGCAGAGTTGCAACTGTTAGGAGGCCTAAAGACTACACCCACTAGTGACTTTTCCCCCTTATTATTCCTTATCTCCACCCAAAACGTTTCACTATCCTGATTCTTTGATCCAATATCATTTCTCACTATTGCAATGCTTCCATCCTTTATTAACATAGCCACTCCACCTCCCATTCCTTTCTGCCTGTCCTTCCTAATTGTCAAATAACCCTGGATGTTTAGTTCCCAGTCATGGTTACCTTGCAGCCATGTTTCTGTAATGGCCACCAGATCATACCCATGTGTAGTTATTTGCATCATCAACTCATCTATTTTGTTTCGAAGGCTGCGTGCATTCAGATAAGAAACGTTTAAATATGTTTTGTGACAATTTATTCCTGCTTTTACCCCCTTTACTACTTTAACTTTATCTTTATACATTCTGTCCCTTCCTGACACGCTCTGGTTTTTAATTCCCCAACTGCTACCTTGCTCTATTGCCTTCTCCGCTGACATTTTTATTTTTTGCTCTCTTGCAACCTCCCCCCACTAATTAGTTTAAAGCTCTCCTTACAGCACTAGTTATTCGATTCACCAGGATTCTAGTCCCCGCACTGGCCAAGTGAAGGCTGTCGCAATGGTACAGCTCTCTCCTGTCCCAGTACTGGTGCCAGTGTCCCAAGAAGCAAAATCTTTTCTCCCACACCAGACTCTGAGCCACGCATTTAACTCTCTAATTTTATTTACCCTAGCCAAATTTGCTCGTGGCTCAGGTAATAATCCAGAGATTAACTTGGCCCCTAGCTGCTCATACTCCCTCAGCAGAAACTATTTCCTTGTCCTATCTATGTCGCTGGTACCAACATGGACCACGACAACTGGATCCTCCCCCTCTCACTCCAAGTTTCTCTCCAGTGCAGAGGAGATGTCCTTAACCCTGGCACCGGGCAGGCAACATAGCCGTCGGGACTCTCGCTCTCGGCTGCAAAGAACCCTATCTATCCCCCTAATGATACTATCCCCTACCACTACAACATTCCTTTTTACTCCCCCCACTTGAATGGCCCCCTGTTCCAAGGTGCTGTGGCCAGGTTGCTCATCCTCCCTGCAGTCCCCATTCTACTACTACGACTATGGACTCAATGGGTCGTGGGGTTTCTGATCGGAGCGGGTATTTTCAGTTGGCATCGTGGTAGGGACCGTGGACCCTACCTGGGTCCATCTCCGCTCTACCACAGCCTAATTTCCGGGTGACCCATGCAAGAGTCTAAGCCTCGCCAACTCTCCCCCATGGTCCTTCCTCCACCCATGCACGCTTAACCGGGCAGCGGGCTTGTACTCTGCATTGTCAGGCTTTATATTCCTGGAAGGGAAATCTCCCGCATTGGGGCTCCCTACTTCCAATAGATGATCCCTTAGTAGCAAATTTGCCTCTATCTGTTGGAGGATGCCCATACCTAAGAGCAGGCCCTCACTGTTGGGACCTACCCACTGGGTGATCCACCAAGTATGCCCTCCTGGCGACAGTTGTAGGGGAAGTGGAACACTCCGATGGAGGACCACCCTTTATCCACTAACCCGGGTTATCTGAATGCTTTGATCTAAGGTTGGAAATTTTGTGTCGGTTATCAACACCGAGTGCCCCGTGCCTTAACATTATGGACAGAAGTGCTGCAGTTATTTTACAAGATAACTTTCATAAAGCAAAAGTAAGAAGATAATCCATATAATTTATCAAATCATAATTTTTCTTCTGTCACTCTGGGGAAATACTAAATTCAAATTAAGAAATTTAAATTTATTAACGTCCAATATCTTTACATTTAAATTGTCTCTTAATTCGAGGAGCATTCGTAATAAGGTGGATGAATTAGCTGCATAAATAGAGGTAAACGGATAAGATATGATTGGGATTATGGAAACATGGCTCCAGGGTGACCAAGGCTGGGAACTCAACATCCAGGGGTATTCAATATTCAGAAAAGATAGGCAAAGAGGAAAAGGAGGTGGGGTAGCATTGCTGGTTAAAGAGGGTATTTACACAATTGTAAGGAAGGATATTAACTCTGATGATGTGGAATCTGTATGGGTAGAACTGAGAAATACCAAGGGGCAGAAATCTTTAGTGGGAGTGGTAGACAGACACCCAAACAGTAATGCGGAGGTTGGGGATGGCATAAATGGGAAATTAGAGACGCGTGCAATAAGGGCACAGCAGTTATCATGGGTGACATTAATCGACATATAGGTTGGGCTAACCAAATTAGTAGCAATACTGTGGAGGAGAAATTCCTGGAGTGTATACGAGATGGTTTCCTAGACCAATATGTCGAGGAACTAACTAGAGATCAGGCTAACTTGGACTGTGTATTATGTAGTGAGAAAGGATGAATTAGCAAACTTGTTGTGCGAGGCACGTTGTGTCAGAGCGATCATAATATGATAGAATTCTTCATTCAGATGGAGAGTGAAGTGGTTGACTCAGAGACTAGGATCCTGAATTTAAATAAAGGAAACAACGATGGTATGAGGCGAGGGTTGGTTAGGATTGATTGGGGAATGTTACTCAAATGGTTGACGGTGGATAGGGAATGGCAAACATTGAAAATCGCATGGATGAACTACAGAATTTGATCGTCACTGTTTGGCATAAAAATAAAGCAAAAAAGGTGACTCAACCATGGCTAACTAGGGAAATTAGGGATAGCATAAGATCCAAGGAGAGGAAATATAATTTGGCCAGACAAAGCAGGAAAACTGATGATTGGGAGCAGTTTTGGATTCAGCAAACTAGGAAAAAGGAATTAATTTAGAGGGGGAAATAGAGTGTGAGAGTAAGCTTCCAGGGTACATAATAACTGACTGTAAGACTTTTTATAGATATGTGAAGAGAAAAAGATTGGTGAAGTCAAGCGTAGGTCCCATGCAGTCAGAATCAGGGGAATTTATAATGGGGAACAAAGAAATGGCTGACCAATTAAATACATACTTCGGTTCTGTCTTCACAATGGAAGAAACAAATAACCTCCCAGACATGTCGGGGAATAAAGGGTCTAAAGAGAGGGAGGAACTGAAAGAAATCAGTATTTGTAGGGAATTGCTGTTAGGGAAGTTGAAAGGATTGAAGGCAGATAAGTCCACAGGGCCTGATAATCTCCATCGTAGGGTACATATGGCAGTGGCCTTAGAAACAGGAGATGCATTGCTGGTCATCTTAGAAAATATGATAGACTCTGGAACAGTGCCCATGGATTGGAGGTTAGCTAATGTTACAATATTCAAAAAAGGTGCTAGAGGGAACACGGGGAAGTATAGACCGGTAAGCTTGACATCGGTAGTGGGGAAAATGCTTTTGTCCATTATAAAAGATGTAATAGCAGAGCACTTGGATAACAGTGACAGGATCGGACAAAGTCAACATGTATTTACAAAAGGTAAATCATGCTTGACTAATCTACTGGAATTTATTGAGTATGTAACTGGTGAAATAGATAAGGGAGAGCCAGTGGATGTGGTGTATTTGGACTTTCAAAAGGCTTTCGATAAGTTCCTGCATAAGAGATTAGCGTGTAAAGTTAAGGCACATGGGATTGGGGGCAAGGTACTGAATTGGATAGAGAACAGGTTGGGAGACAGGAAGCAAAGAGTTGGAATAAACATGTCTTTTTTTGAGTGGCTTGCAGTGACTAGTGGGGTACCGCAGGGATCGGTCCTAGGACTCCAGCTATTCATAATATATATTAATGATCTTGACGAGGGCACTAGATGTAATAACTCCAAGTTTGCAGATGACACAAAGCTGGGTGGGCGTGTGTGCTGTGAGGAGGATGCCGAGAAAGTCCAGTATGATTCGGATAAGTTTGGTGATTGGGCAGAAGCATGGCAGATGCAGTATAATGTGGATAAATGCGAGGTTATCCACTTTGGTGGCAAAAACAGTAAGGCAGATTATTATCTGAATGGCAATAGATTGGGAGAAGGGAAAGTGCAACGAGATCTGGGTGTCCTTGTGCACCAGTCGCTGAAGTTAAGCATGCAGTTGCAGTAGGCCGTTAAGAAGGCAACTGGTATGTTGGCCTTCGTACTGAGAGGAACAAGGATGTATTGCTACAGTTGTACAGTGCTTGGTGAGACCACATCTTGAGTATTGTGTGCAGTTTTGATCGCCTTATCTGAGGAAGGATGTATTTGCCATGGAAGGAGTGCAGCGAAGATTCACCAAACTGATACCAGGGATGGCAGGAATGCCGTATGAGAAGAGATCGGGTCGATTGGGCTTATACTCGTGGGAGTTTTGAAGAATGAGTGGGGATCTCATTGAAACTGATAAAATTCTAATAGGACTAGACAGACTAGATGCAGGAAGGATTTACCCGATGGCTGGGGATTCCAGAATCAGGGGTCACAGTATAAAGATAAGGGCTAAGCCATTTAGAACAGAGATGAGGAGGAATTTCTTCACCCAGAGAATGGTGAACCTGTGGAATTCTCTACCACAGAAGGCAATGGAGCCCAGTTCATTAAATATATTCAGGAAGGAGTTAGATATGTTCCTTAAGGCTAAAGGGATCAAGGGATATGGGGCGAAGACAGGGGCAGGGTACTGAATTTGGATGATCAGCCATGATCTCATTGAATGGTGGAACAGGCTCGAGGGGCCGAATGGCCTACTCCTGCTCCTATCTTCTATGCTTCTATGTTTCTATTTCATACTAAATTTGTTGCTTGTTGCACTTAAACATCTGTCAGTGGAAAGGGTTAACTCCTTTGCAGGTTTTCAGAAGGTGGAGCAAAACATTGTCAGGCGCACGCAATTGCGTCACTTCACGTAAATCAAAAAAAATTCTTCCCGATCGAAAAAGACAGTTGTGTTTTCACATTTTACTAAACACGAACAGATAAAACAAAACAAAATAGCACATTCTTGCAGAAAACAGTAAATTACATCATATTTATTATTGTCCTTTCTTCAGATGCCTTTCCAAACTACTGTAAAAACAATGAACATAACTGGATAAAAATTAGTTTTTCACATTTAAACAAATCAAATCAAACTGCTTTGGAAAATTTCACTATAGCAACCACGACTCCAACGTTAAATCTTAGACGGAAACTTAATGTTTTGCTAAACAAACTTTTGTTATTCTTCTCTTTTTGTACACACCAGCTTAACTTAAATTGCAGTATTTTTTTTTCAATTCTGATGGCAAAATCTTATTCGCACATTCTTTAAACTTCAAAAATCCAAGACAAGACAAAACTTTTAAACGCATTTAACACAGAGAAGTGGGTGGAGCTAAACCAAACCTAATAGAATCTTTCTTTTAAAGGCAGACGTTCCAGACAAAAGAAATACTGTAGCTTCTTAAACATTCATAGTCAGGAAAACATTCACACTTTAACACACATTTTCATACAAACTGAAATTCCAGCATTTTTTTAAGGTTCCTTTCACTCAGCAAATCTTCTGTTTTATTTGTCTCGGCACAGACGTTAATAACTTCCATGTCGGTAAAGCTTTTAGATTCTCTTTTTTTTCTCTTTTTACATCGGTGTCTCAGCAGCATTTCCTGGCTTTCCATATCGTTGTTTGTTTCCCTTCCGTTGCTGAGTTTTCAGGTTGCTTAGCCTGCAAATTAGACCTTTTCCCTTCTCCATCTTTCCCTCTCTCTCCTGCACTTTGTGCTTAAACACCACGCTATGTTTCTCTCTTTACACGCTAGTGGTTTATTTCTGAGACAGGCTTTCCAGAATAAAGTTTATCACCTATTTTTTGAAAGGGGACTCAGTCTCCTTTGATTAAACGTTCCGTCAATAATACCTGAACATCCTCCGCACAGGTGCCTCTGTCTAGCTTACTCCTAAATGCATTAACACAACTGTTACAAGCCATTTGGTGATTTTCTGAACAGATCTCTATCATCAATAACGATCGGCACGCAATTCACGGGCTCTCCCCGCACCCCACGGGGTTTTTCCCTCCTCAAGAGCAACAGCTGATCAGGAAGCTACTTTTGAGGTCCGATCTATCGGCACAAACGTGTCACCTTATACTCTAAAGCAGTAATATACATTTATGTCTAATCAAATCCGTCAGCCCGCGGTCTCCATGAGGAATAATTACTATGTGATTAATTTAATACTGACTGGTCCATACACAGTTTTTAGCCCCCTCTGGTTAACGAGCGAGTCCTTGATCCTCCTGGAAGCCTTACTCTGACTTATTTCCTAAGGACACGATGCGATTCTCGCTTCAGCCATCAATTCCAGTGTTTTTAACTCCTATGGCCCATTCCTGTACTATCCCACTTCTGACACGAACTGTTAGATTCGAATTTGGAGAAACCCCAGATGGAGACGGAATTGAGGACCAGTTCAGAATTGATTAAAAACACTAAGAGAAAGTTGTGCACAAGGGAGAGCCACCCAGCTTCTTCAAGCTCGGGGTGCACTCACAAGGGACGAGCAGTTGTTCATTCAAGTTATACAATTCTGTAAGCAACGCCCACCTACTACAGAATGGGGGCATACACCTACAAACAGTGTCAACACAGTTACTCATTTACTGGTTTATGTGGATCGTCACCGAACTGTCGGGCCCACCCCTTGAACTTGGGTACACACTGACCATGCCAGTCACAGATGTTAGTTGTTTCATCCTACTCCCCACATTCATGCTGTTATCTCTTCCCCGTTGTCAGCATAGTTTAAAGTTTGAGAAAACAGGTTTTCTCCTTATCTGTCGAACAAGCAGGGTGGCTAGAAGTCCGCAGTGATTCATGTACGCTGTGAATGGAGCAATGTTGGTTGTTAATTTTATCCTCATCTCCTGGGAGGACTGGCTGTGTTTAGACTGGTTAAAGAAGGGATGAACACAACTGTGACGAAGGATATTAGTTCTGATGATGTGGACTCTGTATGGGTAGAACTGCGAAATACCAAGGGGCAGAAAACGTTAGTGGGAATGATATACAGGCGTCCAAACAGTAATGTGGAGTTTGGGGATGATATTTAAAGGGTAATTAGAGAAGCGTGCGAAAAGGGCACAGCAGTCATCATGGGTGACTTTAATCTACACCTAGATTGGGCTAAACAAATTAGTATCAATACTGTGGAGGAGGAATTCCTGGAGTGTTTACGGGATGGTTTACTGGACCAATATGTCGAGGAACCAACAAGAGATCAGGCCATCTGGTACTATGTAACGAGAAAGGATTAATTAGCAATCTTGTTGTACGAGGCCCCTTGGGTCGGAGCGATCATAATATGATCGAATTCTTCATTAAGATGGAGAATGAAATAGTTGACTCAGAGACTAGAGTCCTGAATTTAAATAAAGGAAATTACGCTGGTCTGAGGTGCGAATTGGGTAAGATTGATTGGGGAATGTCACTCAAAGGGTTAATAGTGGACAGGCAATGGCAAACATTTAAAGACCGCATGGATGAACGACAGAATTTGTTCATCCCAGTTTGGCATAAAAATAAATAAAAAAGGTGACTCAACCGTCGCTAACGAGGGAAGTTAGGGATAGCATAAGATCCAAGGGGAGGACATATAAATTGGCCAAAAAAATAGTAATCCAGAGGATTGGGAGCAGTTTAGGATTCAACGAAGGAGGACAAAGGGGTTAATTAAGAAAGGGAAAATATAATATGAGAGTAAGCTTGCAGAGAAAATAAAAACTGACTGTAAAAGCTTATATAGATATGTGAAGAGAAAACGATTGGTGGAGTCAAGCGTAGGTCCCTTGCATTCAGAATCAGGGGAATTTATAATGGGGATCAAAGAAATGGCAGACCAAGTAAATACATATTTTGGTTCTGTCTTCAAAAAGGAGGACACAAGTATCCTCCAGGAAATGTTGGGTAACATAGGGTCTGAGGAAAGGAAGGAACTGAAAGAAATCAGTATTTGTAGTGAAATGGTGTGAGGGAAATTGATGGGATTGAAGGCCGATAAATTGTCAGGGCCTCATAATCTACATCCTAGGGTAATTAGGGAAGTGGCCCTAGAAATTGTAGATGCATTGCTGTTCATCTTCCAACATTCGATGGAATCCGAAACAGTACCCATGGATTGAAGGGTAGCTAATGTTACCCCACTATTCAAAAAAGGTGGCATTGAGAAAACGGGGAATTACAGACCGGTAAGCCTGACATCGATAGTGGGGAAAATGCTAGAGTCCGTTATAAAAGATGTAATAGCAGAGCACTTGGTAAACAGTGACAGCATCGGACAAAGTCAACATGGATTTACAAAAGGTAAATCGTTATTGACTAATCTAATGGAAATTTTTGAGGATGTAACTAGCAAATTAGACAAGGGAGAACCAGTGGATGTGGTATATTTGGACTTTCAGAAGGCTTTCGATAAACTCCCACATAAGAGATTAGCGTGTAAAGTTAAGGCATATGGGATTGGGGCAAGGTATTGACTTGGTTAGAGAACAGGTTGGCATGTAGAAAGCAAAGAGTTGGAATAAACGAGTCTTTTTCCGACTGGCAGGCAGTGACTAGTGGGGTACCGCAGGGATCAGTCCTTGGACCCCAGCTATTCACAATATATATTAATGATCTGGACAAGGGAATTTGATGTAATATCTCCAAATATGCAAGCGCCACAAAGCAGGGTGGGCGTGTGTGCTGTGAGGAGGATGCCGAGAAAATACAGGATGATTTGGACAGGTTGGGTGATTGGGCAGAAGCATGGCAGATGCAATATAACGTGGATAAATGTGAGCTTATCCACTTTGGTGTCAAAAATAGGAAGGCAGATTATTTTCTGAATGGCAATTGATTGGCAGACGGGGAAGTGCAACGAGACCTGGAAACCTTGTGCACCAGTCACTGAAGGTAAGCATGCAGGTGCAGCAGGCGGTTAAGAAGACAAATGGTATGTTGGCCTTCATAGCGAGAGGGTTTGTGTACAAGCAACAGGATGTCTTTCTGCAGTTTTACAGGGCCTTGGTGCGACCACATCTTGAGTATTGTTTGCAATTTTGGTCGCCTTATCTGAGGAAGGATATTCTTGCCATGGAAGGAGTTCAGTGAAGATTCACCAGGCTGATACCTGGGATGGCAGGAATGACGGATGAGGAGAGATTGGGTCGATTGGGCTTGTACTCGCTGGAGCTTCGAAGAATGAGAGGGGATCTCGTTGAAACTTATACAATTCTGGCAGGACTGGACAGACTAGATGCAGGGAGGATGTTCCCAATGGTCGGGGAATGCAGAACCAGTTGTCACAGTCTAAGGCTAAGGGGTAGGCCTTTTAGGACAGAAATGAGGAGGAATTTCTTCACCCAGAGAGTGGTGAATCTGTGGAATTCTCTACCACAGAAGGCAGTAGAGGCCAATTCATTAAATATATTCAAGAAAGAGTTGAATATATTTCTTAAGGCTAAAGGGATCAAGGGGTATGGGGAGAAAGCAGGGACCGGATACTGAACTTAGATGATCAGCCATGATTGCATTGAATGGCGCAGCAGGCTAGAGGGGCCGAATGGCCTACTCCTGCCCCTATCTTCTATGTTTCTATGACAATGGCTCTAATGAGGCTGTGAACACACACATTCCGAAGTTTGATAAGTGAAGTGGCTTCTTGCAGTCTGCAAATATGCTTCAGTCAGCTGAAGCTACACTATGGGCAAATAGAACGTTAACATAGTCAAGTATCCCCGAATTCATTGGCACGAGCTTGATCTTTCAGTCCCTACCGCGTTTTTCCCCTTGATTACCTATTATTATCAGGATGCTTTTAGTGGTGTCTACCCTGAAGACAGATACACAATATTTGTTCAAGTTCTCTGCCATTATCTTGTTTCCCATTATTTATTCTCAATCTCTTCCTCTAAAGGACCAATGATTACTTTAGCTACTCTCTTCCTTTTTTCATGCTTGGAGAAGCTTTTACTCTCTGTTTTTATATTTCTTCCTAGTTTACTCTCATAATCTATTATGTCCCTCTTTATTTTTTCTAAGTCAGCCTTTACTTGTTTCTAAAATATCCCCAATCTTCTGGCCTACAACTTATCTTCACAACATTGTGTGCCTTTTTTATCAATTCGATACCATCTTTAAATTCCTTCATTAGCCAAGGATGGTTCATCCTTATCGTAGAGATTGTCTTTCTCACTGGAATATATCTTTATTGAGAGTTATGAAATATCTCCTTAAATGTCTACCACTACTTATCTACCGTCTTACTTTTTCATCTATTTTCCCAGCCTATTCCTGCTTTTGTAATTGCCTTTAATTAAGTTTGAGACATTAGTTTCAGACCCCAGTTTCTCACCCTCAAGCTTAACATGAAATTATATCAGGTTATGATCACTCTTCACGAGAGGATCTTTTACGATCAGATCATTAATTAATTAGTCTCATTAGACATTAACAGATCTGTGATAGCCTGCTCCCTGGTTGGTTCCACAACGTATTGTTCTAAGAGACCTTCCCGAATATATTTTATGAAGTCGTCCTCAAGGCTACTTTGCCAGTCTGATTTGCCCAATCTATATGAACCTTAAAATCGCCCATGTTTATTGCAGCACATTTCTTACATGATATTTCTTATCTCCACCCAAATTGATTCTACATATTGCTCTTCCGAGCCAAGATCATTTCTGACTACTGCACTGATCTCATCCTTTATCCATGGTGTGGAGATGCCGGTGTTGGACTGGGGTGGACAAATGTAAGAAGTCACACAACAGCAAATTATAGTCCAACAGCTTTATTTGAAATCACAAGCTTTCTGAGCGCTGCCCCTTCGTCATGTGATGAAGGAGCAGCGCTCCGAAAGCTTGTGATTTCAAATAAAACTGTTGGACTATAACTTGCTGTTGTGTGAATTCTTACACCCATCCTTCATCAACAGAGCTACTCCACCTCCTTTTCCTTTCTCCCTAAACTCCTATGAAGTAGCCCCGTTGTATGGTGCTGTTTAGTGGGTATCCACTGATGACACTGTCAGGGTCCATGTTTATACCTTCTGCAATCGGACACACAGCACCTGAGCTCAGACATGGAATGGGCCCATTCCACCGAAGGACAAAATACATAGGTATTGCCCTCAGACCATTGTTCTGGGGTAAGTCGCCCCCTTATTAAAAGAAAGGGGAAATAATTTTTAAAAAATTTAAAAAAAAGTTATTTATGGTAATGCAGAGTTTAAGCTGGTAAATTTTGAGAATTCTAAGGGCGTTGAATTCATCTAAATATTGATCAGTTGTTTCTATAACGTGCTGGTATATTTGCAGCACAGGACAGAATGTAGCCTGTGTGAAAAGGACAATTGTGCGTGGTTTAAAACCGGTTGGCATTCGCTATGAGCCCGATTCCTCTTATGGATAATTCGATGAACATTAAGCATAACTTCTTTGATTTCTTCTCTATTCCTCTATTGATACAGCCAAGCATCCTATAGGTTTTTAACAGCCCTCTCATCGTGTCCTACCAGCTTCAAAGCTTTGTGCACATACACCTCCAGGTCTCTCTCTTTGTGCACCTATTTAAAATGGTACTATTTCGTTCTCATTGCCTCTCCCTATTCATCCTCCCAAAATATAGAACGTCACACTTCTCTGTGATAAACGTCAGCTGCCAGGTGTTTGCCCATCAGTCGATCAGGGAGTCAGCACCCATAACATCGGTCGGCAACGCATTTCAGAGGCACACTGCTCTCTGGGAAAAGTACCACTGCCTAAAATCCAATCTATTCCTCTCTCTGTGTCAAGTTGTGTGTATATTCTTGTAATATTAATCGGATTGGAGCACAGGAGCAGTTGGGAGTTGCTGTTCAGCCGGCAAGTTTGGAAGGGCAAACGGGGAAGAGGTTGAGAGATGGTGTTTGTGAAAGTGGCAGCAAGGGGGACGCGGTCGATAGATTGTAACAAATGGAAGGAACAAATATGTAAAAATGGTGGAATCTGTTCGTAGGTGAGACACAGCGGGTGTGGAGACCTGTGAGTGAATGGCCTCAGGTCAGTTGGTTGACGGAGTTCGTACTGTCCGGGTGCTGTGTTCAGGACAATTATTGACAAGAGGCAATTGTACAACTCATTTCTGCCTTTCAATAGCAACTGAAGAGAAATGTTTGCATAGAATGTTTAAGAAGCGACATAGATATTCAGCAAAACTGAACAGCCTGCACACTTTAAATCTTGTGGTGAAGATACAAAAGTTATAAACGCCACAATATCTGTAACTTTTACCCAGCGCCTTAGACAGCTCGGCCACACTACTACATAGACACGGCTTGGGAGCAGTTTAGGATTCAGCAAAGGAGGACAAAGTGATTAATAAACAAAGGGAAAAAAGAATATGAGAGTTAGCTAGCGGGGAACATAAAAACTGACTGTAAAAGCTTTTATAGATATGTGAAGAGAAAAAGATTGGTGAAGTCAAGCATAGGTTCCTTACAGTCAGAGTCAGGGGAATTTATAATGGGAAACAAAGAAATGGCAGACCAACTAAATTCATACTTTGGTTCTGTCTTCACAAAGGAGGACACAAAGAACCTCCCAGAGATGCTGGGGAACATAGGGCCTGATGAAAGGGTGGAACTGAAAGGTAAATTATGCTTGATTAATCTACTGGAATTTTTTGAGGATGTAACTGGTAAAATAGTTAAGGGATTACCAGTGGATGTGTTGTATTTGGACTTTCAGAAGGCTTTCGATAAGGTCCCACATAAGAGATTAGCGTGCAAAATTAAGGCACATGGGATTGGGGGCAAGGTATTGACTTGGATAGAGAACTGGTTGGCGGACAGAAAGCAAGGAGTTGGAATAAACGGGTCATTTGACATATAGATATGTGAAGAGAAAAAAATTAGTGAAGTCAAGCGTAGGTCCCTTACATTCAGAATCAGTGGAATTTATAATGGGAAACAAGGAAATGGCAGACCAACTAAATGCAAACTTTGGTTCTGTCTTCACAAAGGAGGACACAAATAACCTCCCAGATATGCCGGGGGACATAGGGTCTGATGAAAGCGAGGAACTGAAAGAAATCAGTATTTGTAGGAAAATGGTGTTCGGAAAATTGATGGGACTGAAGGCCGATAAATCCCCAGGGCCTGATGGTCTACATCCCAGGGCACTTAAGGAAGTGGCCCTAGAGATAGTAGATGCATTACTGATCATCTTCCAGAACTCGATAGACTCTGGAACATTACCCATGGAATGGAGGGTAGCTAATGTTACCCCACTATTCAAAAAAGGTTGCAGAGAAAAAGCGGTGAATTATAGACCGGTAAGGCTAACATCGGTAGTGGGGAAAATGCTAGAGTCTATTATAAAAGAAGTAATAGCAGAGCACTTGGAAAGCCGTGACAGAATCGGACAAATTCAACATGGATTTACAAAAAGTAAGTCATGCTTGACTAATCTACTGGAATTTATTGAGGATGTAACTGGTAAAATAGATAAGGGAGAACCAGTGGATGCGGTGTATTTGGACTTTCAGAAGGCTTTCGATAAGGTCCCACACAAGAGATTAGCGTGCAAAATTAAGGCACATGGGATTGGGGGCAAGGTATTGACTTGGATAGAGAACTGGTTGGCGGACAGAAAGCAAAGTGTTGGAATAAACGGGTCATTTTCCGAGTGGCAGGCAGTAACTAGTGGGGTACTGCAAGGATCGGTCCTAGGACCCCAGCTGTTCACAATATATATTAATGATCTGGACGAGGGAATAGGATGTAATATCTCCAAATTTGCAGACGACACAAAGCTGGGTGGGAGGGTAAGCTGCGAGGAGGATGTCGGGAAACTCCAGTAAGATTTGGACAGGTTGGCTGATTGGGCAGAAACATGGCAAATGCACTATAATGTGGATAAATGTGAGGTTATCCACTTTGGTGGCAAAAACAGGAAGGCAGATTATTATTTGAATGGCAATAGATTGGGAGAAGAGGAGGTGCAAAGAGACCTGGGTGTCCTTGTGCACCAGTCACTGAAGGTAAGCATGCAGGTGCAGCAAGCGGTTAAGAAGGCAAATGGTATGTTGGCCTTCGTAGCAAGAGGGTTCGAATACAGGAACAATGATGTCTTGCTGCAGTTGTACAGGGCCTTGGTGAAACCGCACCTTGAGTATTGTGTGCAGTTTTGGTCACCATACCTGAGGAAGGACGTTCTTGTCATGGAGGGAGTGCAGCGAAGATTCACCAGGCCGATACCTGGGATGGCAGGAATGAAGTATGAGGAGAGATTGTGTCGATTGAGCTTATACTCACTGGAGTTTAGAAGATTGAGAGAGGATCTCATCGAAACCTATAAAATTCTGTCAGGTCTGGACAGACTAGATGCAGGAAGGATGTTTCTGTTGGCCGGGGAGTCCAGAACCAGGGATCATAGTCTAAGGATAAGGGGTAAGCTATTTAGGACAGAAATGAGGAGGAATTTCTTCACCCAGAGAGTGGTGAACCTGTGGAATTCTCTGCCACAGAGGGTGGTGGATGCCAGTTCATTAAATATATTCAAGAATGAGTTGGATATGTTTCTTGAGGCTGAAGGCATCAAGGGATATGGGGAAAAGGCAGGGACAGGGTACTGAATTTGGATGATCAGCCATGATCATATTGAATGGCGGAGCAGGCTCGAAGGGCCGAATGGCCTACTCCTGCTCCTATCTTCTATATGTTTCTATATGTCTGGAACTACTGACTCGTCACTGAAATTTGGCTTTTTATTGGAAAAGAAGGGTAACAAAGGGAATCAAAGTCGTAGACGGCAAACTCTCTTCTGATAATTCAACGCACTGGATCAGAAGAACGTACCTATTCACAGGGAAACACCAACAAATAGATGGATGTTGGAAGACACCAATTGTAAATTTAATTCAATATTTATCGCTAAAGCATCTATAAGAAAAAACAGATAATCTGGTCATTATTACATTGCTGCCTTTGGGAGCTTGCTGTGCGCAAAATGTTGTGACGTTTCCTACATTACAACAGGAACTACACTTCAACATAGTTCATTGGCTGTAAATCCTTTGGAAGGTGGTGAGGTTGTGAACGGCGCTAAATAAATAAATTTTTAGCAGAACGTGCGAGCCTGAGGCGAAACAGTGCAAGAGGACAAAAAGTGAAAGCGGGAGAACCGGCGGCAGAGAGTCAATGAGAGTGAAGAGAACGGGCCTGAGTGTAGAAATAAACAAAGGTAGAAAGAAAGAAAGATAATCATTTCCATAGGGAGATATTTGAGGATTTTCCAATTGTGGTAATACAATTCTTAGTAAAGATGTCATCTTTTGATTTGCCGTCAAACTCTCTCTCTGAACTGAAATATTCCGGCTGCATTGAGCCTGAAATGTACCATAATTATAAGAGGAGAGATTAATAGGGGATATTTAACCTCCTAATCACACGTTGCTCAGACTAATGGAATTAAAACCACATCCGATCCTCATCCTGGACACAGAGAGCAGCTCACCACCAGTTTAGAGAGAACGAAACCTCTCTTAACCTTGTCTAAATGTAACGTTCACTCACGGGATAGGTCAGGTTGAGAATATATTTTTGTTATATTGATCGGATTGGCAATTGTAAGAAATCACACAACACCAGGTTATAGTCCAACAGCTTTAATTGAAATCACAAGCTTTCGGAGCGCTGCTCCTTCGTCAGGTGAAGTGGACAGATGCATAAAAACACAGTTTATATAGTCAGAGAATAATGTCAGATGTTTACAGGTAATCTTTCTAACTGCCATTTATCACACCTCGGCAGAGAGATAATCACAGCAATCAAAGGTGTAAATGGTGTACAAACAGGTCAGTCAGGAAAACATTACATCAAAGAACAATGAGGTGGTGTCACAAGGGGTCAAATATTGCAGATGCTGGGTTCTGTATGAAAAAGAAAAAACAGACAAAAAACATTTTTTTTGCTGGAAATCACAGCAGGTCCGGCCGCATCTCTGTGGAGAGAACAAGCCGACGACGACTCGAGTCTGGATGACCCTACGTCAGGTGGGGTTACATGTAGCGTGACATGAATCCAAGATCACGGTTCAGGCCATCCTCATGGTTGTGGAACTTGGCTATCAGTTTCTGCTCGATGATTTTGCGTTGTCGTGTGTCTCGAAGGCCGCCTTGGAGAATGTTTACCCGAAGATCGGAGGCCGAATGTCCTTGACTTCTGAAGTTTTCCCTGACTGGGAGGGAACACTCCTGCCTGGCGATTGTTGTGTGATGTCCGTTCATCCGTTGTCGCAGTGTCTGCATGGTCTCGCTGATGTACCATGCTCCGGGGCAATCAAAGGTGTAAATGGTGTCCAAACAGGTCAGTCAGGAAAACATTACATCAAAGAACAATGAGGTGGGGTCACAAGGGGTCAAATGTTGCAGATGCTGGGGTCTGTTTGAAAAACAAAAACAAAAGAAAAACATTTTTTTTGCTGGATATCACAGCAGGTCCGGCCGCATCTGTGTGGAGAGAACAAGCCAATGATGACTCTAGTCTGGATGACCCTACGTCAGGTGGGGTTACATGTAGCGTGACATGAACCCAAGATCCCAGTTCCGGCTGTCCTCATGGGTGCGGAACTTGGCTATCAGTTTCTGCTCGATGATTTTGCGTTGTCGTGTTTGTCTGTTTCTTTGTTTTTCATTCAGACCCAGCATCTGCAACATTTGACCCCTTGTGACCCCCACCTCATTGTTCTTTGATGTAATGTTTTCCTGACTGACCTGTTCGGACACCATTCTCACCTTTGATTGCTGTGATTATCTCTCTGGCGAGTTGTGAGAAGTGGAAGTTAGAAAGATTACCTGTAAACGTCTGACATTTTTCTCTGACTATATAAGCTGTGTTTTTATGCATCTCTCAACTTCACCTGACGAAGGAGCAGAGCTCCGAAAACTTGTGATTTCAAGTAAAGCTGTTGGACTATAACCTGGTGTTGTTTGATTTCTTACATTTGTTAACCCCAGTCCAACGCTGGCATCTCCAGACCATGATTGGATTGGAGCAGAGGGTCAGGTGGGACGCAATTTTCAACCCTGCAGTTCGGAAGGGCGATCGGGGAAGCGGCTGGGAGATGGTGGGTGGGACAGAAGGACTGGCAGCCTTATCTTTCTGATCTCCCTTTGTGTTCCAAGTCTTTGCTGAAGTAAGAGCACCTGATGAAACTGCGGGTGAATAGAAGAATTCTGGCTTCCTCCCTCCGAGAACAGAGAAAGGGGGAATGGAGAAGGAAGACTTGGAGAATTATTTGGCATCTTCCCTCTAGGAAAAAGTAGACTGAGCGGAGAGCTCATGATGGCGTTTAACATTATGGCGGGGTTAAATTCATTTAATATTGCAGCACAACAGGGGCCATTCGGGCTGTGGTGCCTGTGCCAGCTCTTTGAAAGAGCTATCCAATTTCATCCCACACCCCAGCCTTTTTCAAAACACTCCAACTTAGTTGTCATCTAACAGATGTCCCATTGCCTTTTGATGTTGCAGTCGAATCTGACTCCACTACCTTTTTAGGTCAAGCGACATATGCAGCAGCACTTTGAAACAAACATTACTCTTCATTTCAGACTGAGGAATGCTTAGAAAAGGGTTTTCAGAATGGATTATCCATTATGGGCGATTTTCCATGTGGAAGTACATGGCAAGAACTCTGCCCTTGTACTATAGGTAAACGGGAAGTAGAATATCCAGGCTGCCTGGCAGGAGACTGTTCGCTGAACCGATTGATCCATTTGGAAGCAGGAAGGCAGCAGCAGTGCATGCTCACCACTGTTTCTTTCACGGAATCAAGTACTCCATTTTTATACAATAGATAAGGTTGCAAAAATGAAAAGCTGCTCACATTCTGGCGTGGGTTCGAACCACCAACACTTCAATTAACAGACGAATGCGCTGGCCTATTGCACCACATGGACATTTGATGCAAGTTTTGCAAGTCGAATTATTACACAGGATCCCAAGCGAATTATGCAGCACGTTGAACCAGACAGTACAATTCATTTCAGCCTCAAACCGTTAAGTGGTCACACACTGAAAGCTGTGCGGAAACACAAAAGCATCAGTCCCGTGCGAGTCACTAAATCGCATTAAAAGAGAGCAACCAATTCAGCTCGCGTCAAAATGTTGTGACAAGAAAGTTATACCTCTAACTTTTGGCTGAAAACTAGAGGTTGCAGGGGCCTCTGGTTTCTCGACTGCATCTCACAACCGAGTCCTCCAACGTACTGGAGCTGATTGTGGCGGAGCAGCTCAATTCTCAGGCCCTGATTGGACACATTCAAATGGGTGCGGTCTCGCGCCCCTGTATGTGATTGGCTGGCTGTTGTCACATGATCAGTGTGAAGGGCGATGCAAGACAGCTGAAGTCATCTCGCAATTGGTATCGCTTCAAAACGCTTAGTTCTTACCATGAAAGAATTAAACTGAGGAAATCGTAGAAAAGGGTTTGCAGAATGGATTACCTACTGTGGGCGATTTTCTAGGTGGATTTTCATGGCAAGAAAGCTGCAGTTGGAAAATTGGTAAAAGGGAAGTACAATATCCAGGCTGCCTGGTGGGAGACTGATCGCTGAAGTGACTGTTCCCATTGGAAGCAGGAAGGCAGCAGCAGTTTGGTCACCACTGTTCATTGACGGAATCAAAGATCCATTTTTATACAAGAGATTTGTTTGCAAAATAAAAAGGCGCTCATATACCTGGGTGGGCTCAAAACACCAGCCTTTCCAACATTAGCCGAATGCGCTGGGCCATTGCGCTACATAGATAGGTGAGCAAAGTTTTGCGATTCGAATTGTTCCACAGGAGCCCAGGTGATTATTTACCAGAGCGCTCACACCAGAGGCAACGATTTTGCAGCAAGTGATAAGCTGCGTGGAGCCAGTTAACGTCGGGATAGTAGTAGCCGAGTGGTCTAAGGCAATAGATTCGTAAATCCAGCGGGGGGTTTTCTCGTTAAGGTTCAAAACCTGCTGACTATGGAAATAAGGACGATGTCCTAAATGCACCGCTTTTACTTCATTTTAACTGCTGCCTTTCAGTTCCTGTGCCGAGACACAATCAAACAACGATTCAAGTAGAAAATAAAACAAGCACTTCACCCCATTATTCCACCACGGCATCACGAGAGGCCTAGGCCACAGGTGAAATAATACGTCGTTTAATGCTCTGGAAACCGTGAAAGCAATTTTAACCGTCGAAAATATTTATTTTGCATCACATTGAAGAAAATGCACATTGTCCACGCAGCCATCTTCAAGTTGATGCTGCTTCCTACTGCGATGCTTATTTAATGAACTAAGCCAGACGAGTCACAGTTCTCAACCCCGCCAGCCAAGATCGGTACATTAGATCATAAGAAATAGGAGCAGGATTTGGCCACACGGCACTCGATCCTGCTCCGCCATTCAATAATATCATGGCTGATCTGTTCCCTCAACTAAGACTTACTGACCTAGCCCCATATACCTTGATTCCCATAATGTCCAAATCCATCTCGGTTTGAAATGTACTCAACGGCTGAACAGCCACAGCCCTCGTCGGTACAGAATTCCAAAGATACACAATCCTAAGAATGAAGAAATTTGTCATCATCTCAATCCTAAGTGGCCGGTCCCTTATTCTGAAACTTTGACCCCTAGTTCGGGACTCCACAGCCAGGGTAAACAGCCTCTCAGCATTCGTCCAGTCAAGCCGTCAAATATTTGATATGTTCTTCCTTCGTACAGCCTGCTGATGTCATTTCACCACATAAAACAATGTTTAACTGGATGGACAAGCAGCAGGAAATACAATGCAGCCGCAGAATTAATCTCCAACCACTTTCTTTGACCCACACGCGGCCGTATAAAGGGATAAAAGCAGCACACGAGACAAAAGGCGATTTGAATCCCGTTCGTATTGTCGAATTGCCTCAATTTGGCTGAACGGCATATGAAGCAACAATTTGAATCAGACATTGCACTTCGTTTCAGCCTCAAAACATTAAGCGATCGCACACTGCAAATGGCACGGAGAAAGAAAAGCAGAAGGCCCGTGCGAGTCACTAAACTGCATTCAAACAAAGCAACCAAATCAGCATGCGTCAAAGATTTTGAAATTAGAAAATCATACCTCTAGCATTTGGCTGAAAACAAGAGATTGCAGTAACTGCTCACTTCTCGGCCGCGGCGTTGCGACAGGAACAAGTCATCCGCTCACAAACCGAGTCCTCCAACGTACTGGAGCTGCTTGTGATGGAGCAACTCAATCCTCAGGCCCTGATTGGACACATTCAAATGGGGGCGTTCTCGCGCCACTGTATGTGATTGGTTGGTTGTTGTGATGTGATCAGTGTGCGGGGCGATGCAAGGAAGCTGAAGTTGTCTGGCAATTGTTATTGCTTCAAGCTTTCCGTTCTAATCCATGTAAGTGTAAAACTGAGGAAAGGGTAGAAAAGGGTTTTCAGAATGGATTATCTAATGTGGCCGATTTTCCAGCTGGATTTTCATGGCAAGAAGGGAAGTAGAATATCCAGGCTGCCTGGCAGAAGACTGATCGATGAAGCGATTGTTCCCATTGGAAGCAGGAAGGCCGCAGCAGTATGCTCATCACTGTTCTCTTCACGGAATCAAAGACTCCATTTATATACAATAGATAAGTTCGCAAAAACTAAATCGACCCACGTCCCTAGGTGAGTCTGAACCACCAACCGTTCAAGCTAATAGGTGAACACGCTGGTCTATTGCGGCACAGCGACAGTCGATTAAAGCAGTTTGCTATGCGAATTATTCCACGGGAACTCAAGTGATTCTGTACCAGAGCGTTCACAACAGAGGCATCGATTTTGCAGTAAATGAGAAGGTGCGTCTGGCCATTAAAAGGGCAGGTATTCGTGGTCGAGTTGTTAAGGCGATGAACTTAAATTCCATTTGCGTTTCCCCACGTAGGTTCGTATCCTGCCGACTACGGAAATGAGGACATCATCGCAAATGACCCGTTTTCACTTCATTTTAACTGCTGCCTTTTGGTTCCTGTGCCGAGACACATTAAAAGCTACAATCAAACAACGATTCAAGTAGAAAGTAATACAAGCCCTTCACCCCATTATTACATCACGGCATCACGAGAGGGCTAGGCCACAGGAGAGTACTACATTATTTAATGCTGTTGAAACCGTGAAAGCAATTTTAACCGTCGAAAATATTTATTTTGCAACCCATTCAAGAATATGCACGTCGTCCACGCAGCCATCTTCCAATTGATGCTGCTTCCTACTGCGATGCTTATTTAATGAACTAAGCCATAGTTCTCAACCCCGCCGGCCAAGATTGGTATATGAGAACATAAGAAATAGGAGCAGGATTTGACCATGTAAAGCTCGAGTCTGCTCCGCCATTCAATAAGATCATGGCTGATCAGAGGTTCGAAACAACGCCACTTTCCCGCCCACTCCCCATAACACCTGACTCCCCTGTAGCTCAAATATATGTCTATCTCCGCCTTGAATATATTCAATGACTCCGCTTCCACAGCTCTCTGGTGTAGAGGATTCCAAAGATTCACGAACATCTGAGAGATGAAATTCCTCCTCATCTCCATTTTAAATGGGCGACCCTTTTCCTGAAACGTTGTCCCCCCTGGTTTTAGATTCTCACAGGAGGGGAAACATCTTCCCTGCATCTACACTCTCAAGCCCCCACAGAATCATATACAGAGACAAAGAGGGAGACAGAGACAAATGTAGACATGCAGAAAGAGAGCCTCAGTTTGGCATCTTACAGACTGGTCCGAGGGAAAGGGACTTCAGTTATGTTGAGAGTGTGGAGAAGCTCGGATTGTTTTCCTCAGAAGTTTAAGAGGAAATTTAATAGAGGCTTTCAAAATTAAAGGGGTTTTGATAGAGGAAATAAGGAGTTGTTGAGATACCACGGCAAATGTGGGAGTCGAGACCAGAGTTGATGGAACACAACTGCTTTAATTTACATCATGGCAAAACAAGAGCTTTAAAAGCCCGCGCAACCACTTAAATACTCCCCAGACAGGAAGTGCTCCCGGCAGCCTGTCCCTGCGGGAAAAAAGCTGCCGGGGGATAGGGCCCATGGCTGGGGGCGGCTGCTGCCAGCAGTGCACCTGCATAAACTGTCCATGCCGCTGTGAGCGGATTATGTCCAATGGTGGCATGTCGCCACAGAGCTCCCCCCAGAATCGGCTTAGGAGGAGTGGACGATTCGTGACGGTGGTCTAATGGTTCTGCCGGAGCGGCTCTGAGTGGCCGCCGGTCTAGTTGGTGGGGCCACGTGGTTTGCCGCCAGCTGTGCTAGCTTGCTGGTGGGATGGCCTCTAGTTGGAGGTCGGGCCACGGGGACCTATTCCCCTGGTTCTTTGTGTGCTGGTTTGACTCGGTCGATGGAGAGCGTTTCGACCCTGTCGCCGAGTCGCAGCTTGAAGAGCTTGTCCCCGGTTTGTAGTACCTCATACGGTCCGTCGTACAGGGGTCGCAGTGGTGATGTGGTGGCCGAGAAAATCGATCTCGGTTAGGCCGAATTGGCACTTCGCCGGGCTGAGGATAAGCCCATGTTGGGATAGGGGCCTGAACAAGATGCGAAGGTGATCGAGTTGTTCGTGTTTGGAGGAGCTGGCCAGAAGAATGTCGTGTAAATAGACGAATAGAAAGTTTAGGTCCCGGAGGACTGAGTCCATAAGGTGCTGGAAAGCCTGGGCTGCATTCTTGTGGCCAAAGGGCATCCTCAGGAACTCGAACAGGCCGAATGGGGTGATGACGGCCGTTTTGGGGATGTCCGTGGGGTGTACGGGGACTTGGTGGTAACCGCGCACCAGGTCAACCTTGGAGAAGATGGTTCATCTGGCCAGTCTGGCCGAGAAGTCCTGGATGTGTGGCACCGGGTATCGGTCCTGGGTGGTGGCGTCGTTGAGGCGGCGGTAGTCCCCGCAGGGGCGCCAGCCTCCGGCGGGCTTGGGGGCGATGTGGAGGGGGGAGGCCCAAGGTCTGCTGGAATGGCGGATGATGCCGAGTTGCTCCATGGTGGTGAACACGGCTTGCGCGATTTCCAGCTTGGCCGGGTCGAGTCTGCGGGCGTGGGCAGAGAACGGGGGGCCAGTGGTGGGGATATAGTGCTCCACACCGTGTTTGGCAGCTTTGGCCGGAAAGGTCGGGTTAGTGAGGGCGGGAAACTCGGCTAGTCGTGCCGAGTAGTCGTCCGTGGCTCTGGCGAGGCAGTAATTCGTCAGGCCGGCCGAACGGGCAGGGGTGACTGCATCACGGATGGGGGCCATTGTGTTGATGTCGACGAGGCGGTGCCTCGGAATGTCGACAAGGAGGCCGTGGGCACGTAGGAAGTCGGCGCTGATGAGTGGGCAGAGAACCTTGGCTGTGAGGAACTCCCAGCGGTAATGGCGGCCTGCGAGGTCGAGCATGACCATGCGGGTGCCGTATGTGCGGATGTCAGAGCCGTTGGCTGCAGCCAGCATGACACCCCGTGCACCGCATTGGATTTCGAGGGCGGAGGCGGGGGTGATGCTGTGCTGGGCTCCTGTTTTGCACAGCAATCGATGGTTGGTGCTGTCGTCGGTGACATACAGTAGGGGCCCCTTTGCCCCGCGGCCATCATGGGGGCCGGTGCGGGGGAGGGTTTGAAAGTGCACAGTGGCGTGCAACGTTGGGCCCTAGAGCCAAAACGGGTGTGGTAGTAGCAGTTACCCGGAGTGGAAGGGCGTTCGGGCATAGTGAACCGGGGGGACCGTGTGGTCATTGCCATGAGGTCTGGTGCGACGTCGCGGGCAGTCTGCATGGAGAGCAGCCAGTCGGCCTTTTCGGCTATCTTGTTTAGGTCCATGGAGTCAGACTCCACAATGAGCGGGCGGATGCTGGCGGGGAGCTGCCGAATAAAAAGCATACGAAAGAGGGCGCTGGGTTTTTTGTTGTCCGAGAGGGACAGCAAGTGTGAAAGCAGGTCTGATGGTGAAGCGTCACCAAGGCCTAGTAGGTCGAGGAGTTGGCAGTTGCGCTGGTAGGAGGACACCTGAAATTTTTTAAGGAGCGCGGCCTTCAGATGTTCGTACTTGCCTTCCTCTGGTGGATCCTGCAGCGCTTCCCAAACCTTAGGGACTTTGGCACAGGTGAGAGAGGCGACAAGGTAGTCGTACTTTGTGGCGTCGACTGTAATGCTTCTCAGCCGGAATCTGGACTCGGCTTGAACGAACCAGGCCTCGGCCAGGTTCTCCCAAAAGTCTGGTAGTTTAACCGTGACTGCGTTTGAATCCGCCATGCTAGCTTAGGATTCGTCCTGAGCGTCGAGGTCACCAGTGTTGAGATACCACGGCAAACGTGGGAGTCGAGACCAGATTTGATGGAACACAAGTGCTTTAATTTACATCATGGCAAAACAAGTGCTTAAAAAGCCTGCACAACCAATTAAATAAGCCCCAGACAGGAAGTGCTCCCGGCAGCCTGTCCCTGCGGGAAACAAGCTGCCGGAGGAAAGGGCCCACGGCTGGGGGCGGCTGCTGCCGGCAGTGCGCCTGCGTAAACTGTCCATGCCGCCGTGAGCGGATTATGTCCAATGGTGGCATGTCGCCACAGAGTAACACTTTCAGTGGCAGGAGGGATGTTAACCAGAGGACACCGATTGAAGATAACTGGCAAAAGAACCAGTATGGGGAAAATTTTCTTATGCACCAAGGGCTCGGGCATAATGAATATCATAATGCTCAGTATAAGTTCTCACGGCCCAGCACTCTCTCATTCCAGGCTTGCACACGTTGATAAGTTTAAAATGTTGCATTTTTCATACTGGCAATGAGTCGACTGAGAGCCGTGCTGTGATCAGCTAAGTTTGTTAGGGTGATGCAGTTGGCAAGAATATACATGGAAGACGAATAATAACCATGACTGTTCTGGCACTGTGAGCTACAGTTAAATGTGGGCATGTAAACATTTAAACTGTCTCGTTCCAAATGTCATTTCCTGCTGACTTTGAACAGCAGGCATTTTACAGAAGGCAAGGAAGTGCATTGTGTACCTGTTGAGGCAGCAGCGGTGTTGAAAGTTCAAAGGTTGATCAGAAGTAGGCATTGCTTCGCGCTGGTGCATTGATTGGAGGCATTTCAAACAGCCCCAAAATGCACTGCTCCCTCACCGGGAATCGAATCCAGGCCTGAACAGTGAAAGCACCGAATCACAACCACTAGACCACCAGGGAAGCTGCAGAAAGCTGCCTGCCAACAAGCAGAGCAACGCAGACTTTCCTCCTTGCTGCTTTGAGATTCAGATCAATTCAAGCCAGGCAAACTTTTCATAAAAGATGACATCTTTTAGACGAGAACACAAAGGACATTTTCACTAAACCACAGCACCAAGTGCGGGAAGGCGTCCATTTGGCATCTATTTCCTTCTGTGCTTTTCTCAGAGACAGAGACACAGTCAGAGAGAAGCCGTCGGGGAATTGAATACTGAAAATTATAATATCCAGGACATTGTAGAGGAAATGGTTATGCAGTGCTTGAGACAAAGCATCAAACACACACAAAATATCCGTGTGTGCTCTCTTTGTGTTGGTGTGACTCAGCTATCCATCTCAGTGTCATGGATTCATGGAGGCTGGCAGCACAGTGGGAGGCCATTCGGCCAATCGTGCCTGTACTGTCTCATTGAAAGAGTCGTGCTTTCTCCCACTGTTATCTCAGTTTCGGTCTCCCTCCTCAGTGCACCACATAAAAAGCAAACAGAAGGAGAACATTATACTAACGTAGAACTGGGGCAGGGAATTGTTATATGGCAGTGCATATTGTAAAATTATTTTAGCTCATTTTGTTCTGATCAACTTTTCCCAGGGTCATTTTAAGGAGCTGCCCAAAGGTTTAAAATTGGGGATGTTAAAAATCCTCCCCTTCGGGGAATTGAACCCGTGTCTCCCACGTGATAGGTGGGGATATTCACCACTATACTAACGAGCAACTGAACAGTGTTGAATCTGTCACGTCAAAAATCGGCCTGTGAACAGAGGGACAAAGCGGCAGAAGGGACAGAAATAAGAATAAGAACAGAAGAAATAGGAGCAGGAGTGGGCCATTCGGCCCCTCGAGCCTGCCCCGCCATTCAATAAGATCATGGCTGATCAGCTCTTCGACTCAACTCCACTTTCCTGCCCGCTCCCCATAACCCTTGACTCCACTGTAGCTCAAATATATCTCTATCTCCAACTTGAATATATTCAATAACTCCGCCTCCCCAGCTCTCTGGGATTGAAGATTCCAAAGATTCACCACATTCTGAGAGAAGAAATTCCTCCTCCTCTCCGTTTTAAATTGACGACCGGATAACCTGAAGCTTTGCCCCCTAGTTGTTGATTCCCCCAGGAGGGGAAACATCCTCCCTGCATCTATCCTGTCAAGCACCCTCAGAATCCTATACAGAGAGAGACAGGGACAAAGAGGGAGACAAAGATAGAAATACAGAGCGAGACACCCAGTTTGACGTCTTGCAGAGTGATCCGAGGGATAAGGAACTTCAGTTATGTTGAGAGAATGGGATTGTTTTCCTCCGACGGTTAAGAGGAAATTTAATACGAGGCTTTTAAAATTACAAGGGGGTTTGATTGAGGTAATAATTAGAAGCGCTTGCCAGTGGCAGGTTTGACGGTGACCAGAGAAGACCAATTGAAGATAACAGAATCATTATGTGGAGAATTGTATTACGCAGCAAGGGCTCAGGCCTAATGAATCTCTTACTGCTTAGAAATGTTATCACGGCCTAACTCTCTCTCACTAAAGTCTTGCACACGTTGATAACTTTCAAATGTTGCATTCTTCACACTGGCGTTGAGTTGATTGATAGCCGTGCTGTGATAAGCTAGGTTTGTTAGGGGGGTGCAGCCTGCAAGAAAATACATGGAAGATTGGTAATAACCGTGACTGTTCTGACACTGTGAGCTGCAGTTAAATGTGGGCATGTACACGTTTAAATTGTCTCGTTCCAAATGTAATTTCTTGCTGACTTTGAAACAGCAGGCATCTTGCAGAAGCCAAGGAAGTGCATTGTGTACCTGTTGAGGTGGCAGCAGTGTTGAAATTTCAAAGGTTGATCAGGAGCAAGCATTGCTTCGCGCGGGTGCATTGATTGGAGGCATTTCAAACAGTCCCAAAACACACTGTTTCTCGACCAGGATTCGAACCCTGGCCGCAGCAGTGAAAACGCCGAATCCTAACCACTAGACCACCAGAGAAACCGCAGAAAGCTGCCTGCCAGCAAGCAGAACAACGCAGACTTTCCTCCTTGCTGCTTATGAAATTCAGATCACTTTCACGCCAGACAAACTTCTTGTACAAGATGACATCTTTTAGACGAGAACTCAAAGGACATGTTCACTAAGCCACAGCACCAAGTGCGGGAAGGCGTCCATTTGGCATATAATTCCTTCTATGCTTTTCTCAGAAACAGAGGCACACAGTCAGAGAGAAGCCGTCGGGGAATTGAATACTGAACAGTATAATATCCAGGACATTGTAGAGGAAATGGTTATGCTGTTGCGTACCGATCACAGAAAGGACTCAATCCGCTTTTCGGTCCGTAGACTATAAATCAGGCGTCGTGCCTTTAAGTAGGATCACACCTTTAAGAAACTCGATCTGCAACATAGTTAAGCCCAGAGCGGGGTAGCTGCAGTCGAAGCTGTGGAATGATGAAAAGGCAGTCGGACTTGGTGTAGTCTCTGACTCCATTTTGTGTTCAACATGTGGCCTCAACAATTAAACATTTTCTGTTGAACCTCTCCGAGTTCAGTATTTTTTGCTAGGAGTACGTAGACTCCTACATTTGTGACCCCGTCGCTCAGGACTACTCCTAAGCGTAACCATGGCTGACACAAAGGCAGTTCCTGTGAAGCTGCTGGAGTTCTGGGAGAACCTAGCCACCGCCTGGTTCCTTCAAGCCGAATTGCAATTCCGACTCCGCGGCATCACCGCCGACGCAACGATGTACGACTACCTCCTCCCCTCACTGGGCAGCTCCACAATCACGAAAGTCTGGACAACACTCCAAAACCCTCCGGAGGAAGGCAAGTACATACATCTCTAGGCCGCGCTCCTTAAAAAATTCACAACCTCCCAATTTTTGCGCAACTGCCACCTCCTCGACCTCCCAGGCCTCGGTGACTCCACGCCATCTGTCTTGCTCTCAAACGTGCCTGCTCTGACCGATGAGAAACTGCCCGGCTCCCTCTTCTGCACGCTCTTTATCCGCCAACTACCTCCCAGCATCCGCCCGGCGATCGTGGTGTCCAGCCTCACAGACCTCGAGGCCCTGGCCGATGAAGCCGATAAGCTCCTGTCCACCGGCTCCAACCATGCCGTCACCCCTGACCTGGGCTCCACAGCGTCGGCGCGCGCTCCACCCTCTATCGTGCGGCCACACAGCTCGGCCACGAGGCCCCGCAGGCCTCCACGTCCCCCAAGACATCCGACCCAGGGCTACTGCTACTTCCATACCCGGTTCGGCGCACGGGCACACCGCTGCAGCCATCCCTGCATGTTTCTAACCGCCCCCACACCGGCCTACACGATGGCCGTGGGGCAAGCAGGCGCGCTGCTGTATGTTATGTACAGCGCCTCCGGACGCCGTTTCCGATGCGACATGGGCGCGCAGCGCAGCATCATCCCCTCATCCACCCTCGAGATCCAGCGAGGCGGCCGCGGCCCTCCACTGGCTGCTGCCAACGGCACTGACATCCGGACGTATGGCACCCGCACTGTCACCAACGACCTCCCAGGCCGCCGCTACCACTGGGAGTTTATCACCGCCAAGATGCTCCCCCCGCTCCTCGGTGCGGATTTCCTGTGCGCCCACGGCCTGTTGGTCGACATGCCTCGGCACCGCCTCATGGACATGAACACCATGTCACCTATCCCGGGCGCCATGGCACATCCCCAACCCGCCGAAATTGCATGGCAGTGCCACGCCCGCTCAACGGATGACTACTCAGCACTCCTGGCTGAGTTCCCAGCCCTCACCAACCCGACCTTCTCCGCGAAAGTTGCTAAGCATGGGGTAGAACAGTTCATCCCCACCACAGGCCCATGGTGTATGCCCACGCCCACAGGCTGTACCCCGCCAAGCTGGAGATCGCACGGCCGAGTTCACCACAATGGAACAGCTCGGCATCATCCGCCGCTCCAACAGCCCCTGGGCCTCCCCACTCCACATCGTCACCAAACCCGACAGGGGATGGCGCCCCTGCGGGACTACCGGCACCTAAACGACGCCACCACGCCGGATTGGTACCCCATACCGCACATTCAAGACTTCTTGGCGAGACTGGCTGGCCGCTCAGTCTTCTCGAAAGTCGACCTGGTGCGCGGTTACCATCAGGTGCCAGTCCACCCCACGGACATTCCCAAGACGGCCATAATCACAACTTTTGGGCTATTCGAGTTCCTCCGAATGCCCTTCGGCCTCTAAAACGCGGCCCAGGCCTTCCAGCGGCTCATGGACTCGGTTGTCCGGGATCTGAAGTTTATCTTTGTCTACCTGGATGACATCCTGGTAGTTAGTTTCTCCAAGCAGGAACACATCGAGCACCTCCGCACCCTGTTCCTGCTGCTCAGTGAGCACGGGCTCATCATCAGCCCAGCCAAGTGCCAATTCGGCCTCAGCAGGATCGAATTCCTCGGCCACCGCATCACGCAGGATGGAGCCATTCTCCTGCCTGCCAAGGTGCAAGCCGTCCAGTAGTTCCCCCGGCCTACCACCATCAAAGGTCTCCAGGAGTACTTGGGGATGATCAACTTTTACAACCGCATCATTACCGGAGCGGACTCCCTCATGCGGCCTCTATACGAAGCCATCCGGGGTAAGAAAGACAGAATGGCGATCGAGTGGTCGGCGGACATGTTGACCACATTCAACTCAACTAAAAAGGCGCTCACCGATGCCACCATGCTCGCTCACCCACAGCCCAACGCCAGGGTGGCCCTCACCACAGACGCCTCCGACCACGCGGTAGGCGACATATACGAACAGTGGGTCGATGGGGCCTGGCAACAGCTGGACGTTTTCAGCCACCAACTGCGCCCCCCGGCGGCCAAATACAGTGCCTTTGACCATGAGCTCCTCGCACTGTACCTGGCAGTACGCCATTTTAGATTTCTTCTGGAGGGCCGCCCCTTCACTGCGTTTGTCGACCACAAACCCCTGACATTCACGATAGCGAAATCTGCGGACCTGTGGTCAGCCAGGCAACAAGGCCAGCTCGCCGAGGTGTCCGAATTCTCCATGGACATCCGGCACGTCTCCGGTCGAGACAACGTGGTGGCCAACTGCCTATCCCGCCCCGCCGTCCACGGCGCCCACCTGGCAGTGGGCTATGCTCAACTGGCAGC
This sequence comes from Somniosus microcephalus, assembly GCF_052327205.1. NCBI lineage: Eukaryota > Metazoa > Chordata > Chondrichthyes > Squaliformes > Somniosidae > Somniosus > Somniosus microcephalus. The sequence goes on along the minus strand of NW_028225184.1, from coordinate 44,685,270 downwards.
TGAGCAACGCACCCACCCCGATCTGCTTTCCGTGCCCTCAACCCTCCCAGGGCTGCGACTGACCGATGTCGCCTGCGGCCCATCCGCCATCACAGTCAAATGCGACACCTCATTGGCGCAACCCCGCCCCGTAGTTCCGGCGTCCTGGCGAAAACGGGTGTTCGACATCGTCCACGGCCTCTTACACCCCGGTAACCGTGTTCCCATTAGACTGGTGGCCAACCGATTTGTCTGGCGCAGACTGCACAAAGATGTGCGTGTCTGCTCCAAATCCTGCATAGCTTGCCAGCGTGCCAAGATCCACCAGCACATCAAAGCCCCACTCGAGGAGCTCTCCATGCCAGAAAGAAGGATTAACCACGTCCACATCGATCTCGTCGGCCCCCTGCCGCCATCACAAAGCCACAAGCTCCTGCTGACAATCGTGGACCGTACCACCCGGTGGCCTGAGGCCATTGCCCTGATGTCCACCACCACCATCGACATCTCGAGGGCGTTCATCGGTACCTGGGTCGCTCGGTTCAGCGTCCCCTCCGACATGACATCGGATAGAGGACCGCAGTTCAACTCTGATCTGTGGGCCGCCATCGCCCGAAACCTCGGGGTGGCCGTTCACCGCAACACAGCTTACCACCACCAAGCCAACGGACTGTGCGAGCGATTCCACAGGTCCATGAAGGCGTCACTCCGCGCCAGCCTCCAGGACGAGGCTTGGATCGACCGCCTCCCGTGGGTGCTACTTGGCCTACGCTCCGCAGTCAAGGAAGACCTGCAAGCTTCGGCGGCAGAACTCGTGTACGGCCAGCCGCTGCGTGTACCCGGAGAGTTCCTGCCCACCACCACGACCCCCTGGTTGGCTGACCAGCAACGCTGCGCTTTCGCCAACCAAGCTCAACAGTTCGCTCCGGCACCCACCGGCCGGCACGGCGAACCAGCAACCCGCGTACCACCTAGCCTGCACATGGCCAAATTTGTTTACGTGCAGCATGACTCCCACCGTGGAACTCTATGGCCCCCATATGACGGACCCTACAAGGTACTTCGGACGGGGAACTAGTTCTTCCTCCTCGAACTGGGCCGCAGACTGACAAGGTGTCGGTCGACCGGCTCAAGCTGGCACACCGAGAGCCAGATGAACCCGTTCAAATGGGCCAACCCCCACTGCGGGGCCGATCGCCTAAGAGCCCGATGCGTCCAACCACCCTGCTCCCGACACCAACCGCCAAGAGCCGTTCCGGCCTTGCCATCAAGCCACCACACCGGTTCGTACACTCGCTACTAGCGGATTCTGGGGGGAGCTGTGTGGCGTACCGATCACAGAATGGACACAATCCGCTTTTCGGTCTGTAGACTATAAATCAGGCGTCATGCCTTTAAGAAGGATCACACTTTTAAGAATCTCGATCTGCAACATAGTTAAGCCCAGAGCGGGGGATGAGCAGTCGAAGCTGTGGACTGATGAAAGGCAGTCGGACTTGGTGTACTCTCTGACTCCATTTTGTGTTCAACATGCGCCCGCAACAATTAAACCTTTTCTGTTGAACCTCTCCGAGTTCAGTATTTTTTGCTAGGAGTACGTAGACTCCTACATTGGTGACCCCGACGCTCAGGACTACTCCTAAGTGTAACCATGGCTGACACAAAAGCAGTATCTGTGAAGCTGCCGGAGTTCTGGGACAACCTAGCCAGCGCCTGGTTCCTTCAAGCTGAATCGCAATTCCGACTCCACGGCATCACCACCGATGCAATGATGTACGACTACCTCCTCCCCTCACTGGGCAGCTCCACAATCACGAAAGTCTGTACAAAACTACAAAACCCTCCGGAGGAAGGCAAGTAAACACATCTCAAGGCCGCGCTCCTTAAAAAATTCACAACCTCCCAATTTTTGCGCAACTGCCACCTCCTCGACCTCCCGGGCCTCGGTGACTCCACGCCGTCAGCCTTGCTCTCACACATGCTTGCTCTGACCGTCGTGAATCCGCCCAGCTCCCTCTTCCGCATGCTCTTTATCCACCAACTACCTCCCAGCATCTGCCCGGCGATCACGGTGTCCAGCCTCACGGACCTCGAAGCCCTGGCCGACGAAGCCGCTAAGCTCCGGTCCACCGGCTCCAACCACGCCGTCACCCCCGACCTGGCCTCCACAGCATCGGCGCGCACTCCACCCTCTATCGCACGGCCACACAGCTCGGCCACGAGGCCCCCCAGGCCCCCACGGCCCCCAAGCCCTTCGACCCAGGGCTACTGCTACTTCCATACCCGGTTCGGCGCACGGGCATGCCGCTGCAGCCAACCCTGCACGTTTTTAACCGCCCCCACACCGGCCTACACGATGGCCGTGGGGCAAGCAGGAGCGCTGCTTTACGTTACGGACTGCGCCTCCGGACGCCATTTACTATGCGACATGGGCGTGCAGCGCAGCGTCATCCCCGCGTCCACCCTCAAGATCCAGCGAGGCGGCTGCGGCCCTGCGCTGAGCGCGGGAGGAGCATTCGAAGCTGTGGACTGAGGAAAAGGCAGTCGGACTTGGTGTAGTCTCTGACTCCATTTTGTGTTCAACATGATGCCTCAACAATTAAACCTTTTCTGTTGAACCTCTCCGAGTTCAGTATTTCTTCCAGGAGTACGTAGACTCCTACAAGGCAGTGCTTGAGACAAAGCATCAAACACACACAAAATAACCGTATGTGCTATCTTTGTGTGGGTATGTCTCAGATATCCATCTCAGTATCATGGATTCATGTAGGCTGGCAGCACAGTGGGAGGCAATTCGGCCAATCGTGCCTGTGCTGTCTCTTTGAAAGAGCTGCCTTGCTTTCTCCCGCTGTTATCTCATTTCCTCTCTCCCTCCTCAGTGCCCCACACAAAAGGCAAACAGAAGGATAACACTCTACTAACGAGGAACTGGTGCAGGGAGTCATAGAGTTATTGAGTCATAGAGTTATACAGCACAGAAAGAGGCCCTTCATCCTATCGTGTCTGTGCCGTCCATCAAGCCCTGTCCAATCTAATCCCATTTTCCAGCATTTGGTCCATAGCCTTGTATGCAATGGCAATTCAAGTGCTCATCCAAATGCTTCTTGAATGTTGTGAGGGTTCCTGCCTCTACCACCCTTTCAGGCAGTGACTTCCAGACACCAACCACCCTCTGGGTGAAAAAGTTCCTCCTCAAATCCCCTCGAAACCTCCTGCCCCTTACCTTGAATCTAGGCCCCCTTGTTATTGACCCCCCTACTAAGAGGAAAAGTTTCTCTTTATCTACCATACCTATGCCCCTCATCATTTTGTACACCTCAATCAGGTCCCCCCTCAGCTTTCTTTGCTCCAAGGAAAACAACCCCAGCCGGTTTGGTCTTTCTTCATAGCTGAGGCGCTCCATCCCAGGTAACATCCTGGTGAATCTTCTCTGCACCCTCTCCAAAGCAATCACATCCTTCCTATAGTGAGGCGACCAGAACTGCACACAGTACTCCAGCTGTGGCCTTACCAGCGTTTTGTACAGCTCCATCATAACCTCCCTGCTCTTATATTCTATGCCTCGGCAAATGAAGGCAAGTATCCCATATGCCTTTTTAACCACCTTATCTACCTGTTCCGCTGCCTTCAGGGATCTATGTATATGTACACGAAGGTCCCTCTGACCCTCTGTACTTCAAAGGGTCCCACCACTCATTGTGTATTCCCTTGCCTTATTTGTTCGTCCAAAATGCATCACCTCGCACTTTTCAGGGTTAACTTCCATTTGCCACTTTTCCGCCCATCTGACCAACCCGTTTATATCGTCCTGTAGCCTGAGGCTTTCCTCCTCGCAATTTAACACCCCACCAATTTTCGTGTCATCTGCGAACTTACTGATCATACCTTTTACATTCTCATCCAAATCATTTATGTAGATCACAAACAGCAAGGGACCCAGCACCGATCCCTGAGGTACCCCACTGGACACAGGCTTCCAGTCACAAAAGCAACCTTCGGCCATCACCCTCTGGCTCCTGCCACTCAGCCAGTTTAGGATCCAACGTGCCAAGGCACCCTGGATCCCATGGGCTCTTACCTTCTTGACCAGTCTCCTATACGGGACTTTGTCAAAAGCCTTACTGAAGTCCATGTATACCACATCCACAGCATTTCCCTCATCCACACACCTAGTCAGCCCCTCGAAAAATTCAATCAGATTGGTCAGACATGATTTACCCTTGACAAAGCCATGCTGACTATCCCCGATTAATCCTTGCCTCTCCAAGTGGAGGCTGATTTTGTCCCTCAGAATTTTTTTCAATAATTTCCCTACCACAGATGTTAGGCTCACTGGCCTGTAATTCCCTGGTTTATCCTTCCTACCCTTCTTGAATAATGGCACTACGTTAGCTGTTCTCCAATCCTCTGGTACATCCCCTGTGGCCAGAGAGGTTCTGAAAATTTGTGTCAGATCCCCTGCAATCTCCTCCTTTGCCTCACACAGTAGCCTCGGATACATCTCGTCCGGGCCTGGGGATTTATCCACTTTTCGGCCTGCTAAAACCGCTAGTACGTCCTCCCTCTCGATGCTAATATGTTCAAGAATATCACAGTCCCCTTGCCCGATTTCTATGTCTACATCGTTTTTCTCCATCGTGAACACAGATGCAAAAAATACATTTAAAACCCCGCCTACATCATCTGGCTCTACACACAGATTGCCACTTTGGTCCCTAATGGGCCCTACCCTTTCCCTGGTTATCCTCTTGCCCTTAATATACTTATAAAACATCTTAGGATTTTCCTTTATTTTGCTCGTCAGTGTTATTTAATGGCCCCTCCTCGCTCTCCTAATTTCTTTTTTAATTATGCCCCTGCAATTTTTATACTCTTTTAGGTTCTCCTCCGTCTTTAGTCTTTTGTAACTGCCAAAAGCCCCCCTTTTTTTACTAATGCATTTTTGTATATCCCTTGTCATCCAAGGTTCCATTTGCTTGTTGGTCCCACCCTTGACCTTTACGGGAACATGTTGGCGTTGTACTCTCTCTATTTCCCTTCTGAAAGCCTCCCACTGCTTTGTTGTGGATTTTCCTATAAGTAGCTGCTCCCAGTCCACTTTGGCCAGATCCTGCCTTATCATATTAAAATCGGCCTTCCCCCAATTTAGAACCCTTATTTCCGGGCCGTTTTTTTCTTTTTCCATGACCACCTTAAATCTCACCGAATTATGGTCACTGTCGCCAAAATGCTCTCCTACTGACATTTCCACCATTTGCCCGGCTACATTCCCTAGAATTAGGTCCAGTACCACCCCCTCTCTTGTAGGACTTTCTACATGTTGGCTCAAAAAGCTCTCCTGGATGCACTTTAGGAATTCTGCACCCTCTAATCCTTTCACACCCTGACTATCCCAATTAATATTGGGAAGTTGAAATCCCCCACGATTATTACCCTATCTTTTTCGCACTTCCCTGAGATTTGCCTGCACATCTGTTCCTCTATCTCCCCCTGACTGTTTGGGGCCTATAGTACACTCCCAGCAAAGTGCTTGCCCCATTTTTGTTTTTAAGTTCTACCCATATGGCCTCATTAGAGGAACCCGCTAATATATCATCCCTCCTTACAGCATTAATTCACTCCTTAATTAATATTGCAACACCCCCCTCCCCTTTTACACCCCCCTCTGTCTCGCCTGAAGTTTCTATACCGCGGAATATTGAGCTGCCAGTCCTGACCCTCCCTGAACCATGTCTCCGTGATAGCAACAATATCGTACTCCCATGTGTTCAACAACAACTTCAGTTCATCCACCTTATTTGCAAGACTCCTTGCATTAAAATAAATGTCTTCCAGCCTTCCCATATTCCCTTTTGCCTTCACATATTTGCTCTGCCTTCCCAGCTGACTTGTTTCTTCCTCTGCATTTGGCTGTAAATCACCCCCTACTATAGCTCCACTCTCTATCCCATCCCCCTGCCAAGTTAGTTTAATCCCCCCCCAACAGTGCTAGCAAACCTCCCCGCAAGGATATTGGTCCCCCTCTGGTTCAGGTGTAAACCGTCCGACTTGTACAAGTCCCACCTTTCCCAGAAGCAGACTCAGTGATCCAGGAAGCTAAAGCCCTCATTCCTGCACCATCCCTTTAGCCACGCATTCATCTGTTCTATCTTTCTATTCCTATACTCACTAGCACGTGTCAGCGGGAGTAATCCAGAGATTACAACCTTTGAGGTCCTGCTCTTTAATCTTCTACCAAGCTCCCTAATTTCTTGCTGCAACACCTGATCCCTCTTTTTACCTATGTCGTTGGTACCAATGTGGACCACGACCTCTGGCTGTTCGCCCTCCCCCTCCAGAATGCCCTGCAGCCGCTCAGTGATATCCTTGACCCTGGCACCAGGGAGGCAACTAACCATCCTGGATTCACGTCTACGGCCACAGAAACGCCTATCTGTTCCCCTTACTATAGAATCCCCTACCACTATTGCTCTCCCACACTTTTTCCTCCTTTCCTGGGCTGCAGTAGCACCCCCAGTGCCAGGAAGTTGGCTGCTGCCGCCTTCCACTGGTAAGTCATCCCCCCCAACAGTATCCAAAGCGTTATACCTAGTTGAAAGGGGGATTGCCACAGGGGTCCCCTGCACTACCTGCCTGCTTCTATTGTTCCGCCTGGTGGTCACCCATTTCCCTTCTGCCTGTGCAGCCCTACCCTGCGGTGTGACCAACTCACTGTACAAGTAATTCGCGACCCTCTCAGCATCGTGAATGCTCCACAACCCATCCACCCACACCTCCAGTGCCCCAAGACGGCCCGTTAGTAGCTGCAGTTGGATGCATTTCTGGCACACGTGTTGGTCAGGGACACTGGCAGAGTTCCTTGTTATACAGTTCTTCATATGCCAGTACATATTTTAAAATTATTTTAGTTCATTTTATTATATTCAACTTTGCCCAGGGTCATTTTAAGGAGCTGCCTGAAGGTTTAAAATTGTGGATGTTAAAATTCCTCGTGTCGGGGAATTGAACCCCGGTTTTCCACGTGACAGGTGGGGATACTCACCACTAAACTAATGAGGAACTGAAAGACGCCGAATCTGTCAGAGCAAAAATCGACCAGGGAACAGAGGGACAAAGAGGCAGAAGGGACAGAAATAAGAATAAGAACAGCAGAAATAGGAGCAGGATTGGGCCATTCGGCCCCTAGAGCCTGCCCCGCCATTCAATAAGATCATGGCTGATCAGATCTTCGACTCAACGCCACTTTCCTGCCCGCTCCCCATAACCCTTGACTCCACTGGAGCTCAAATATACGTCTATCTCCGCCTTGAATATATTCAATGACTCCGCCTCCACAGCTCTCTGGGATAGAGGATTCCAAAGATTCACCACATTCTGAGAAATGAAATTCCTCCTCATCTCCGTTTTAAATGGGCGACCGGATAACCTGAAGCTTTGCCCCCTAGTTGTAGATTCCCCCAGGAGGGGAAACAACCTCCCTGCATCTATCCTGTCAAGCACCCTCAGAATCCTATACAGAGAGAGGCAGGGACAAAGAGGGAGACAAAGATAGACATACAGAGCGAGACTCTCAGTTTGACGTCTTGCAGAGTGTCCGAGGGATAAGGAACTTCAGTTATGTTGAGAGTCTGGTATTGTTTTCCTCAGAAGGTTAAGCGGAAATTTAATAAAAGGCTTTCAAATTACAAGGGGATTTGATTGAGTTAATAAGGAGAAACGCTTGCCAGTGGCAGGTTTAATGGTAACCAGAGGAGACCAATTGAAGATAACGAGAAAAAGAATCAGTATGGGGAGAATTGACTTAAACAGGAAGTGCTCAGGCCAAATGAATAGCTCACTGCTCATGATAAGTTATCACGGCCTAGGCTCTCTCTCATGGCAGTCTTGCACACGTTGCTAACGTTCAAATGTGGCATTTTCACACTGGCGTTGAGTTGATTGACAGCCGTGCTGTGATGTGCTAATGTGGCAGGGAGATGCAGTCGGCAAACACATAGATGGTGGACGGATAATAAACTTGACTGTTGTGACACTGAGAGCTGCAGTTAAATGTGGGCATGTAAACATTTACTTTGTCTAGTTCCAAATGTCATTTCCTGCTGACTTTGAAACGGCAGGCATTTCACGGAAGGCAAGGAAGTGCATTTTGTACCTGCTGAGGGAGCAGCAGTAGTGTTGAAAGTTGATAGGTTGATCAGGAGAAGAATTGCTCCGCACTGGTGCTTTGATTGGTGGCATTTCAAACAGCCCCAAAACACACTGTTTCCTGACTGGGAATCGAAGCATTGAAAGCGCCGAATCCTAAACACTGGACCATCAGGGATGTTGCAGGAAGCTGCCTGCCAGCAAGCAGAGCAACGCAGACTTTCCTCCTTGATGCTTTGAATTTCACATCACTTTCACATCAAGCAAACTTTTCGTACAAGGTGACATCGTTTAGACGAGAACACAAAGGACATGTTCACTAAGCCACAGCACCAAGTGCGGGAAGGCGTCCATTTGTCATCTGTTAACTTCTGTGCTTTTCTCAGAGACAGAGGCACACAGTCAGAGAGAAGCCGTCGGGGAATTGAATACTAAACATTCTAATAACCAGGACATTGTAGAGGAAATTGTTATGCCGTGCTTGAGACAAATCATCAAACACACACAAAATACCCGTGTGTGCTCTCTTTGTGTGGGTATGTCTCAGATATCCATCTCAGTGTCATAGATTCATGGAGGCCTGCAGCACAGTGGGAGGCCATTCGGCCAATCGTGCCTGTGCTGTCTCTTTGAAGGAGCAGTCGTGCTTTCTCCCGCTGTTATTTCATTCTCTCTCTCCCTCCTCAGTGCCCCACACAAAACGCAAACAGAAGGAGAACACTCTACTAGCGAGGAACTGGTGCAGGGAGTTGTTATACAGTTCTTCATATGCCAGTAAATATTTTAAAATTATTTTAGTTCTGATCAACTTTTCCCCGGGGCATTTTAAGGAGCTGCGCAAATGTTTAAAATTGGGGAGGTTAAAATTCCTCCCAATCGGGGAGTTGAACCCCGCTTTCCTGCGTGACAGGCAGGGATACTCGCCACTATATTAATTAAGAACTGAAAGATTTAGAATTTGCCAGAGCAAAACCGACCTGTGAACAGAGGGACAAAGAGGCAGAAATGTGCCATTCGGCCCCTCGAGCCTGCCCCGCCATTCAATAACTCATTGCTGATCAAATCTTCGGCTCATCGCTCGGTCCCCATAACCCTTGATTCTCAACATTGGCTTACAAGGGAAATTAACGATAGCATAAGATCCAAGGAGAGGTCATATAAATTAGCCAGAAAATGCTGCAAACTTGACGATTGGGAACAGTTTACCAGACTGATACCTGGGATGGCAGGAGTGACGTATGAGGAGAGATTGGGTCGATTGGGATTTTACTCGCTGGCATTTAGAAGAATGAGAGGGGATCTCATTGAAAGTTATATAATTCTAACAGGACGAGGCAGACTAGATCCAAAAAGAATTTCCCGATGGCCGGGGAGTCCTTCAACAGGGGTCACAGTCTAATGATACGGGGTAAACCAGAGAGTGGTGAACATGTGAATTCTCTACACCAGAATGCAGTGGAGGCCAATTCATTAAATATAATCAAGAAGGAGTTAGATATATTTCTTCAGGTTAAATGGATCAAGGGATATGAGGAGAAAGCAGGGACAGGGTACTGAATTTGGATGATCAGCCATTATCTCATTGAAAGGCGGAGCAGGATCGAGGGGATGGAATTCCTACCCCTGCTCCTATCTTCTATGTTTCTATGCTTCTGTGGTTCGGATTCAGCAAAGGAGGACAAAGGGATTAATTAAGAGGGGGAAAATAGAGTATGAAAGTAAGCTAACAGGGAGCACAAAAACTGATTGTAAAAGATTTGAAAGATATGTGAAGAGAAAAACATTGGAAAAGTCAAGCGTAGGTCCCTTGCAGTCAGAATCAGGGGTATTTATAATGGTAAACAACGACATGGCAGAACAATTAAATACATAATTTGGTTCTGTCTTCACAAAGGAGGACACAAATAAACTCCCAGCAATGTCGGGGATTATAAGGTCTAATGAAAGGCAGGAACGTAATGAAATCAACATTTGTAGGGAAATGGTGTTAGGGATATTGATGGGATTGAGGGCCGATAAATCCCCAGGGCCTGATAATCTACATCCTAGGGTATTTAAGAAAGTGGCCCTAGAAATATTAGATGCATCGCGGGTCATCTTCCAACATTCGATGGAATCTGGAAAAGTTCCTACGGATTTGATGGTAGCTAATGTAGCCCCACTATTTAAAAAAGGTGTTAGAGAAAAAACGGGGAATTATGGACCGGTAAGCATGACATCGGTAGTGGGGAAAATGCAAGAGTCCATTCTGAAAAATATAATAGCGCAAAATTTGGAAAACAGTGACAGGATTGGACAAAGTCAATTGCAAAATACTGCAGATGCTGGAAATCCGAAATAAAAGCAGGGAATGCTGGAAAAACTCAGCAGGCCAGGCAACATTCGTGGAGAGAAAATAGAGTCAACGTTTCCGGTCTACTTTCAACGTTGACTCTATTTTCTCTCCACCAATGTTGCCTGGCCTGCCGAGTTTTTCCTGCATTTTCTGTTGTTATTTCGGACAAAGTCAACATGGATTTACAAAATGTAAATCGTGCTTGAGTAATCTACTGGAAATTTTTGAGGATGTAACTGGTAGAATAGGAAAGGGAGAACTAGCGAATGTGGTGTATTTTGACTTTCAGAAGGCTTTCGATAAGGTCTCGCATAAGAGACTAGCGTGCAAATTTAAAGCACCTGGGATTGGGGGTAAGGTATTGAATTTGATAGAAAACTTGTTGGCAGACATGAAGCAAAGTGTTGGAATAAATGGGTCTTTTTCCGAGCGGAAGGCAGTGACTGGTGGGCTACCGCAGGAATCAGTGCTAGGACCCCAGTTATTCACAATATATATTGATGATCTAGCCGATGGAACTTGATGTAATATCATCAAGTTTGCAGATGACACAAAGCTGGGTGGTCGTGCACGATTTGGACAGGATGGGCGATTGGGAAAATGCTTGGCAGATGCAATATAATGTGGATAAATGCGAGGTTATCCACTTTTGTGTCAAAAACAGGAAGACCCCTGACCTTATTTTTGCAGGTGGCAGCTGTTGATCATTCTGCCATCCCTATTTGCAACATTTCATCTCTCCTGTTTTCAATCATAGCACAGACTGTCCCTTTCGTTCCTTCCTCCCCTCCCCCACTTTCCCTGCCTTTATATCTGCTTAAAACCTGTTGCATCTCCAACTTTTTCCAGCTCTGACATTGGTTCACGTTGCTACTGGGGAGAGATAACCTCACCGCCTTCTTAGGAAGTTTAACCACTTCATTCACTTTCTCATTTGAGCTCCGTTTGGAATTAGAGTTTATTTTATTTCATTGTTGCATATTTAACAACGGCATTCAAGAAGGAAAGAGAAACTTGGAGCAATTTCTTCTGTCATAGCTGCAATGAGACTAGAAAGAATTTAAGATTTTAAAGAACATTTCTCAAAAAGTAAATGTTAAAACACTTTTTTCCCCTGACGGTTTGAATATAATTTTGTAAGAAACAAGCAAACATCAATGTTCCCCTCATCTAAACAAGTTTCAAGCGGGTCTTGAAGTCGCAATTATTTTAAGCAGGCTCTGAATTGCTTAAAAATTTTTTAAAATGGAAATTTCTCAATATTTGATTTTCAACAATCGACTGAAGTGAGTAGCTTCACACAAAGATGGAACCATGCAGTTGAAGTCGGGGAGAACTGGGAGGTTTTGGAAGAGTTACTTATTACTTTTTATTGATTTTATAAAAATATCATTGAGACGTTTAGGAAGAAAATCAAAATGGGGAAAAACACAAACAATTTTATTTTACATAACATCTAAAGCGAAAATGCTGGAAATACTCAGTGGAGAGAGAGAGATAAACAGATGTAACGTTTCAGGTCTGTGACCTTTCTTCAGAAATGAATAATGTTAGATTTGTTACAGATTTTAAAGAGGTGCAGAGGCAGCGAAAGGTGGGGGGAGCGGAATGAACAAAGGGGATGGTCTGTGACAGTGTGGTAGGCAGGTATGGTTGAATCCGGCTTCTGCATCTGGCTAAATCTCTAAATTTATCCAGTTCAACAAACGGCCACAGAGAAGAAACCTTAACTTTTTTCCTCTCTCGCTCTCCACAGATGCTGCCTGGCCTGTGGAGTATTCCCAGCATTTTCTGTTTATATTTCAGATTCCAGCATCCGCTGTATTTTGCTATTGTGAACGATTTTACTTTGTCTGTCATTCTGTAGTCTGAACAAGTCCCAGGAATAACATAACCATAGATTTCTTCTTAAATGTTTAGTAGAGTGTTAATAGAAACAAGAACTCTGTACTGATGTATGAAAAATGCAGCAAGCTACTTTAGGAGAAACCATTGTTTTTTTAATGAAAAAGACACACAAAATACTTTGATTAACTGATAATCTATCATTTTGATTGGTATATATGTTTGAATTAGAAGATTCAAATTTGAGAGCACAATGAAGTTTGTTTCCTGCTGTTTAATTGGGAAGTGCCTAAAATAATTCAACACTTTTCGTGATAAGAGCAGGGATTAATATTGTGGAGAATGATTGAGAGAAAAACATTGGAAGCGAAATTTGTAAATTAACATCTTTACATCAACATATTAGTAAATATTCCCACGTCAGTCTAATTGGTTCTCTTGTCCAGGAAGAATGATGAATATTTATTTGTGTTAAATCATAGCTTATCCTGCTTTTTGCTTATAATTCAGTGATGCAAAATGTGTATGTGCTTTTCTGCACTTGTGAATAAGTGCTATTTCTGTCATGTTACATGGGGGATGTGCTGGTTCAAGGAGACCACGTTTATTAATGCAAGTGATATAATTTGGAAATATGGATACTCGTTGCTGTTCAATTCTTTTTTCTACTGTGAACTAAAGAACTACAGCACTTTATATTTGTTGGTTGTCTGGTTGCATTGTAATTAATCTGATTACTTATCTGGACGTACAGCCCGTCAGCACCATAGGGAAGCCTCTGCACCTGCTGCTTTTGCAACCATTGCTATAGTGATAGGATGGAAGGGGTATTAAGTTGAAAACCTTAAAATTAATACAAATTGCACGAATAGATATGCCTCATTCAGCTCACCTTGGGCTTTTTGATTGTTTGTCGATGTGTAACTGAGTGACGTTTCTGAAGTGGTAATTTAATATGCTGCAGTTCCTTTATATCCGAGTCAGTTCTGACAATTATTTATTTAAACAGAGTTTGTACATAGTGAACTAAAAGCTATTAATTAATTCTACCGTAAAAAAACTTGCAGAATGAGCATGTAAATGTCAAATGAATTTCAATATGGGCAAGTGTGAGGTGGTGCATTGTGGTAGCAGGAATAAGGACCCCAGCTACTCCTTGGAAAATAAGAGTCTAAATGGGGTAGAGGTGCAACGGGCTCTAGGGGTATATATTCACAAATCATCAGAAGTAGCAATGCAGGTTAAAAAGCCATGAAAGTGCAAATAAAGCACTGGCTCATTTCTGGTGCAACAGATTTCAAAAGCAGGGAAGTTATGTTAAACTTGCAGAACCTTGTCTGATTGTCTCATGATTTGAGATGGTGGGGTGGCAATAGCTAATTTCTGTATATATGAGTTTAACTGGTTGTTGTTAATGTCGTTGATGTTAAACTTGCTTTTCTAAAAGTTGCTCTAAAATTTGTTGATGTAAAATTTGCCCGCAGGTAAAAAGGTCGCGCTCAAAGGAGTTTGCGGCAATTCAGTACAAAATGATTCGATGTAGCATTGGTGGGGAGGAGCTGAGGATATTAGGTGGGGTGGGGAGGAGCTGAGGATATTAGGTGGGGTGGGGAGGAGCTGAGGATATTAGGTGGGGTGGGGAGGAGCTGAGGATATTAGGTGGGGTGGGGAGGAGCTGAGGTTATTTTGTGGGGTGAGGAGGAGCTGAGGATATTAGGTGGGGTGGGGAGGAGCTGAGGTTATTTTGTGGGGTGAGGAGGAGCTGAGGATATTAGGTGGGGGGGAGGAGCTCAGGGCATTATGTGGGGTGTGGAGGAGCTGAGGATATTAGTTGGGGGGGAGGAGCTCAGGGCATTATGTGGGGTGGGGAGGAGCTGAGGATATTAGTTTGGGTGGGGAGGAGCTGAGGGTATTAGGTGTGATGGGCAGGAGCTGAGGGTATTAGGTGGGGTGGGGAGGAGCTGAGGATATTAGTTGGGGGGGAGGAGCTCAGGGCATTATGTGGGGTGTGGAGGAGCTGAGGATATTAGTTTGGGTGGGGAGGAGCTGAGGGTATTAGGTGTGGTGGGCAGGAGCTGAGGCTATTGGTTGGCGTGGAGAGGAGCTGTGGTTATTAGGTGCGGTGGGGAGCAGCTGAGAATATTAGCTTGGGTGCTGAGGAGCTGAGGATATTAGTTTGGGGTGGGGAGGAGCTGAGTGTGTTAGGTGGGGTGGGGAGGAGCTGAGGATATTAGTTTGGGTGGGGACGAGCTGAGGGTATTAGGTGGGCTGGGGAGGAGCTGAGGCTATTAGTTGGCGTGGATATTAGATGAGGATATTAGATGGGGTGGGGAGGAGCTGAGGTTATTTTGTGGGGTGAGGAGGAGCTGACGTTATTATTTGGGATGAGGAGGAGCTGAGGATACCATTTTGTTTGGGGAGGAGCTGAGGATATTAGGTGGGGTGAGGAGGAGCTGAGGATATTCGGTGGGGTGGGGAGGAGCTGAGGATATTAGGTGGGGTGGGGAGGAGCTGAGGATATTAGGTGCGGTGGGGAGGAGCTGAGGATATTAGGTGCGGTGGGGAGGAGCTGAGGATATTAGTTGGGGTGGGGAGGAGCTGAGGATATTAGGTGGGGTGGGGAGGAGCTGAGGATATTAGGTGGGGTGGAGATTAGATGAGGATATTAGGTGCGGTGGGGATGAATTTAGGATGTTCGATGCATATATCGGAAGTCACAAAGTGAGGCTGAAGCAAACAGGTGACACATTCTATTACATGAAATAAATAATATCTTGACCGAATTCTTCGAAAAGCAGTGCTACAAAGTGACAAGCCTCGAATTTAATCTGCAGTAAATCCTCAGATGTTCTGATAAAATTCCAAAACTGCTTACACTTGTAGATGTGTGCCTTTATTAATTATTGTTGCTTTTTATTCAATACACTGATGCTTTACTTCAAATATTGAATAGACATTTCTCACAATGATATCTCACAATAGACATTAGAAAACATAAAATCTGTGCAGTTAATTGACAAGCGAAGTTTAACATTGATGAATGCGACGTGATTCACTTTGGTAGGAAAATAGAAGCATCATGAGGGTAGTGCGGTTGATGTTGTGTATATGGACATTCAAAAGGCATTTGACAAAAACCACGTGACATACTGGATCCCAGATATTCACAATATATATTAATGATCTGGATGAGTGAACTAGATGTAATAACTCCAGAAGTTTGCAGACTGCACAAAGCTTTGTGGGCGTGTGCTGTGAGGAGGATGCCAAGAAAATCCAGTATGATTTGGACAGGTTGGGTGGTTGGGCAGAAGCATAGCAGATGCAATATAACGTGGATAAATGCGAGGTTATCAACTTTCATGTCAAAAAGAGGAAGGCAGATCATTATCTGAATGGCAATAGATTGGGAGAAGTGGAAGTGAAACGAGACCTGGGCGTCCTTGTGCACCAGTCGCTGAAGGTAAGCGTGCAGGTGCAGCAGGCTTTTAAGAAAGCAAATCGTATGTTGGCCTTCGTAGCGAGAGGGTTTGAGTACAGGAACAAGGATGTCTTGCTGCAGTTGTACAGGGCCTTGGTGAGACCACATTTGAGTATTGTCTGCAGTTTTGGTCGCCTTATCTGAGGATGGATGTTCTTGCCATAGAAACAGTGCAGCGAAGATTCAACAGTCTGATATCTGGGATTGCAGGAGTGACGTTTGAGGAGAGATTGGGTCGATTGGGTTTGTACTTGCTGGAGTTTAGAAGAATGAGGGTGGATCTCAGCGAAACTTATAAAATTGTGTTTGGACTAGACAGACTAGATGCTGGAAGGATGTTCCCGATGGTCGGCGAGTTCAGAACCAGGGGTCACAGTCTAAGGATAAGTGGTAAGCCATTTAGGACAGAGATGTGGAAGAATTTCTTCACCAGCGAGTGGGGAACCTGTGGAATTCTCTGCCGAAGAAGGCAGTAGAGGTCAATTCATTAAATATATTCAAGAAGGAGTTGGATACATTTCCTAAGTCTAAAGGGATCAAGGGATATGTAGAGCAGGCAGGAACAGGGTACTGAATTTGGATGATCAGACATGATCTCATTGAATGGCAGAGCAGGCTCGAGGGGCCGTAATTGCCTACTCCTGCTCCTATCTTCTATGATTCTATGTTTCAACACATGTTCATAAAATTGTATTCCATGGGATATGAAATTGGCTAAGCGTCAGAGAGTTGTGGTGATGGGTTGTTTTTCATACTTGTGGTAAGTATACAGCCGTGTTCCTCACGTGTCGCTATTAGGAGCAGTGCTCTCTCTGATATATTTTAATGAGTTGGGTATGCAGGTCATCGGAACTCGAAAATGCAGCACACAATGAGAAGGATAGTAACAGGCTTTAGGTGGCCGTAGCCTGACTTTCCAACATGAGAACATAAGAAAAAGGAGCAGGAATATGCCATTCGGCTCTTCGAGACTGCTCCACCTTTCAATATGATCATGGCTGACCTTCGGTAAGAACGTCATTCATGCAGCACCTTCTAATGGACCCTCATTGCAGCATTTAAAGTTATCTCGTTACTCAGTTTATGGCATATTTTGCATTAATGGAATAAAATATAATTGGAGCCGGAAGCAAGACCCTAAATGCAAAGAAAAATTTGGCTGGGTCTTTACCATTATAAACTGTGCCTCAAGCTGGAGGGTGTGAGAGCTTCAGAATATCCCTGAAATGAAGCTACACTTCTCTGAAGGCGTTTCTTTCCGAATCAAATCCCTTTGCTTACAGCAGTGACCGAACTCTGATTCAATTAGGCAGGCACTTGACAGATTCTATTTAACACCGAGAATTCTGAAGTGGAAAATGTGGAGCGGCAATGTGATCTCAATGGTACAATTTTAAAGGGAATGCAGGAACAGAGAGACTTAGGCATTTATGTACGCTAACCTTTGAAGGCGGCCAAACAATTGAGAAGTATGTTAATAAATCATACGGGATCCTTCACTTTATTAAAAAGCAGTAGAGCATCAAAGCAGGGAAGTTATGCAACAAATTTATAAAGCACTCATTAGGCTGCAGGTGGAGTAGTGTGTCCAATTCTGTGCACCACACTTTGGGAAATTGTCAAGGCCTTGGAGCGTGTTTGGAATAGATTTACTAGAATTGTATCAGGGATAAGGGACTTCAGTTATGTGCAGAGACTGGAGAAGCGGTGGTTGTTCAGATTAGAGCAGAGAAAGTTAAGGGAAGATTTACTGGAATGGTACCAGGGATAAGGGACTTCAGTTATGTGGCGAGACTGGAGAAGCTGCGGTTGTTCAGATTAGAGCCGAGGACGTTAAGAGAAGATTTGATGGAGGTGTTTAAAAGCCTAAATACATTTAATAGATTAAAAAAGGAGCAAATGATTCCAGTGGCAATGGGGTCGGTAACCAGAGAAGAAAGATTTAATGTGATTGGCAAAATTACCTGAGACAACATGAGGAAGCTTTTGTTTTACACAGGGAGTTGTTGTGATCTTTCAAAGGGGATTTGGAAAAAAGCACGAGATAAAAAAGTACTGGGGAAAGAGTCAAGGAGTGCGATTAATTGGATAGCACTAACTAAAAGCGGCACAGGCACGGTGGGCCGAATGGCCTCCTTCTGTAATCACCGATACCTCAGAAAATAAGAAATTGAACGTGGCAGCAGAGAAATGTGCACTCGGGCTACAGAGGAACAAATATTCAAAAGCAGGATCACTGGACAGCAAAGCAAATGAATTGGGGTATATTTTTAAGGCGATAGAATTCAAAAGAAGTGAAGTTGGCCAATGGTGGGAAGTGCTTTTCACAAGGATCCGTGCTGGGAACACATTTGTTCACCATTTACTTGAACAATTAGGACTCAGGAATCGGAATTGCAATTTCAAACATTATGGATGCCACCCAAATGGTGGTCTATTCTTAATACAGACATCTCAGCGACAAAATCCAGGAAGACGTTATTAAACAGGCAAAATTGGCGGGTAACTTGTAAATGAACCTCAAGATAGAGAAATGTGAGGTGGTGCATTTCAATAAGAAGAATACCAAGGTCACATACTCCTTGGAAAATAAGTGCTAACCGGGGCTGAGGGACATAGGGATGTGATAGTATAGTTATATAAATCACTAAAGGTTGCAGTGCAGGTTGATCAGGCCAAAAAATCAAAGAAAGCACTGGGGCTCATTTCTCGAGGGATATAATTGTATAAAATAGAAGTTATGTTAAATTTGTATGGAAGCTTGGTTAGACCACACTTGGTGTGCTGTGAACATGGTCTCCATCTTATAAAAAGGACATAGAGGAACTGGCGAAGGTACAAGCAGTATTTACTAGAATGATACCAGAACTGGGAGGTTATACCTGTCAGGAAAGACTGAACAGGCTGGGGCTCTTGTCTTTAGGAAAGTGAAGACTGAGGGATAATCAGATAGTGTTCTTGGAGATTGTGAAACGTTTTCATAGGTTACAACAGAGAATGTGTTTCCACTTGAAGGAGAGACTAGAACTCGGGGCCATAGATTTAAGATAGTGATTAATAAGTCTAATAGGGAATTCAGGAGAAACCTTTTTACCAAATGAGTGGTCGGAATGTGGAGCTCGCTACCACGAGGAGCAGTGGATGTGAATAGCACAGAAACATTTAAGGGGGGAGCGAGACAAGCACATGAGGGGAAAGGAATAGAACGACATTTTTACTGGGTTAGGTGAAGGAGGGTGGGTGGAGGCTCGTGTGGAGCATGGACACCAACATGGACATTTTGAGATTAATGGCCTGGTTCTGTGCTGTAAATACTTCGTAAATTGTACTAAACACATAAAGGATACAGGTAAGGTCACACTTAGAGAACTGTGCATAGTTATGATCTCCATAACATAAAAATGATATAGAAAAACTGGAGAAAGTGCAAAAAGTACTTACAACAACAACTAGTATTTTATAGCGCCTTTAACATAGTAAAAGGACCCAAGCGATTTATGGGCGCGTTATTGAAAAAAAACTGACACTGAGCCACATAAGGAGATATTAGGAAAGATGACCAAAAGCTTAGTCAAATAAGTAAGTTTTAAGGAGCATGTTAAAGGAGGAGGGAGATTTAGAGAAGCAGAGAGGTTTAGGGAGGGGAATCCTGAGACTAGGGCCCAGGCAGCTAAACACAGCAGCCAATGGTGGAGCGGTTACTTTCGGGGAGGGAGATTTAGAGAAGCAGAGAGGTTGTGGGAGGTGATCCTGAGATTAGGCCCCAGGCAGCTGAAAGCACAGCCACAAATGGTGGAGAGGTTGAAATCGGGGATGTACAAGAGGCCAGAATTAGAGGATCACAGAGATCTCGGGAGTGTTGAGGAGCTGGTGGAGCTTGTGGAGATAAGGAGCGTGAGGGCATATAGGGATTTGAAAACAAGAATGATAATTTTAAAATGGAGGCATTGCCGCAACGGGAGTGACTGTAGGTCAGCGAGAACAGGGGTTGTAGTTTACTGGGATTGGTTGCGGATTAGGTTACGGGCAGCACAGCTTTGGATGAGCTCAAGTTATGGAGGGTGGGAGACGGGATGACGGCCAGGAGAGATGTGGCGTACTGAAGTCTAGACCTGACAAAGGCATGGATGATGGTTTGAGCAGCAGATGAGCTGAGGCAGGGGCGAAGTTCAGCTATATTTTTGAGGTGGAAGTAAGCCGTCCTGGTGATGGAGTGACTATCTGGTCGGAAGATCATCCCGTGGTGAAATACGACACCAAGGTTGCAAACAGCAATTTGGTGCTAAGGAGAGGGGTGGAGTCGGTGACTTGGCAGCGGAGTTTGTGAATTTGGCCAATAGCTTCGGTCTTAAAAATATTTAGTTGTATGGCACCAGAATTGAATGATTGCAGCTACTGGGAATGATTAAACAGGTTGGGCATTTCTGCTATAGAAGAGAGAGTACTTAGATGAGCCCTGATAGAGATCTTGAAAATTATGAATGGGTTGGACAGGGTAGATGTGGAGAGAATGTTTACACTTGTGGGAGAATGCAACACTTGGGGTCATAAATACAAGATAGTTACTGTTAAACGCAACAGGAAAATAAGTTGCAATTACTTTACTCAGAGAGTGGTTAGAATGTGGAACTCTCTACCACGGGAAGTGGTTGAGGAAAATAGATTAGGTTCTTTCAGAATGAAACTAGACGAGTAAATGCTAGAAAGGGGAATAGAAAGATATTCGGAGAGGCTGAGATGAGGTAGATGCAATGTGAGGAGACTGGTGTGGAGCATTAGCACCAGCACAGACTGATTGGGTCGAATGGCTTGTTTGTGTGCTGCATATTTCATGTAATATAATCCCCTGAACTGCAGCTCAGCTCTGACTGCCTTCCTATTGACCAGGCTCTTACTTTGGAAGCTGCGAATGAATTGCTGCCCTCAATAGCTGACGGGACTCTATACAGAAGAACTCAGTCGGAAAGCAGCAAACTAGTGGCCCTGTCCCGAAAGGCAATGTGGGAAATGTCAGTCAGAAACAGTGCCGAGTCCTGAACACAGTGCTCGCCCCGCCGCTGGCTGTATCTTCAGATCTCCAGCAATTGCTGCTGTAATTCAGTGGATGGCAGTCTGGGGCTGAATATTACATTCCTGGGCTGGAAACACTGGGAACCGCCTCTGGGCTGCGCTCAGTTGTTTCTGATTATTAATATATTGAATAATTGAGGTAAGCGGATATTTCACCGCCCTTTTCACCTGCTCTCTGAACTTGGACTGGGTCACCCCATAAATAAATGTTTTTGTGCAGCAAGTTAAATTCACCAGCATAAATCCGACATTTTGAAAGATATATAAAGACAGAGTGTAATAATAGGTTCCTGTAATGTTATAGAGCTAGAAAAATATAACATTCAGCAGCCACAGCAGTATGAAGCTGCCGGATATGGTGAAGAGTAAAATCATAGTCTTCCTTCTGCTCTCCATCTCTGGGTCTCTGCCATTCTCTCCTTTGCTCTCACCCCTCAGTCCCTTAGAGACCCGACTGGCCACTAAAATGTGTCTGACTGTCAGAGCGTTGAGCAACAGAATTAAAGCGAATGGCAGCAATGTATTTAACATCTTATCAAACCAGTCAAATCTCACCCACCCGGGCTCAGTATAATAGCTGGGGATTGTTCTACAGAACCATGGCACGTTGTCGATTATCACCCTGGGTTGAATTGTAAAGTAGACTGGAACGTTTTTTAAACAGAGCAGAATTCCGGTTGTTCCCAGAGCCACAGCCGCAGTTTTCTGGGTGCAATACTTAGTTTTCAGCTTCTGGCAACAAATGGCCACAAATCGATCAAAGGTGAAAGTGATGGTGAACCACACAGAACAATCTGTGGCTGCACTGGCCAGGAGGATGACAACACTACAAAAAGGAGTGATGGACAGGAAATACACTGGGAAGTAATGCCAATTGATCTGGTTCAGTATGACCTGAGTGACAATGACCAGGAGATCCGCCGCTGCCATGGCCACCAGGTAGCGAGTGGTACAGGTGGAGATCCCACACTTTCCCCGGGATAGGATCACAATCGTCAGCAAATTCACTGTAAAACACAGAAGGGAAAAGAGACTGGAAATTACTGATCACACATTCTCCGTGTCTGAGCCCAGACAGTAATTGTAGCAACGCATGTTAACAAGGCCATGAACATTCAAACAAAGCACTGGGGTTCATTTCTAGAGGAATAGAATCTAAAAGCAAAAAGCTTATCTTAAATTTACATAGAACCTTAGTTATATCACAATTAGCGTACTGTGTACCGTTCTGCTCTGCATATTACATAAAGGCTATCAAGGCACAGGCGAAGGCAAAAATTGTTTCCAAGAATGATACCAGAATGGAAAGATTATAACCATTGGAAAGATTGAACAGACTGTGGCTCTTTTTAAAAAAAAAGAGGATGCTGAGGGATAATCTAATAGAGGCCTTTGATTTATGAAGAGGTGGTAATGTGACGTGAGTCCGAAACTGGAGATAATCACTAATAATTCCAATAAGGAATTCAGGATATATTTCTTTATTCAAAGGATTGTTAGAATGTGGAACTCGCTACAACTTGGAGTACTTGAGACGATTGGCAGAGATGCATTCAAGGGGAAGCGAGAGAAGTACACGACGTAGAATGCAGTCGAAGTTTATGCTGATAGGGTGAGATGCAGAAGGGTGGAAGGAAGCTCGTATGGAGCATGAACAATGGCATAAACTAGGAGGGCAGAATGGCCTGTTTTGTGCTGTAAATTCTATGGAGTTCTCCATAACCTGATTACAAATCAATCACACTCATCAGTTATTTCGTTACATTGCAGATATTGAAGTATTTTATTTCAGAAGCATTGCCCTATATATTACATTATTTGGCCAGTAATTCCGGTCCCAACGCGTGAGTACGGACGGTGTACTCACCTGATTTCAGCATGCACAGCGCATACGCGGGAAACCGTCATTTCCTCCATGGGGTTCAGAGGTCCAATGCGTGTGCGCAGGACTCTGCATGCATGCATTGAACCTCCTTCTTTTTGACAGTTTCAAATAAAAAAAAATCAAATCAAATCATATCAACTTTTATTGTCATTGTTAGCGCCCAAGTGCAGTACAACGAAATGCAGGCTTCCAGCTCCCGAGAGTGTACATTTAGATTAAGACATTCAACATACATTTGGCTTGTAACAGATTAACATTAATATAACCATAATAAAGTGCATTGGCAGATGTGCAGGCTTTAGAGTTTATTTGTGGAGTTCAGTAGGATGAGAGCCCTGGGAAAGAAGCTGTTCCTAAATCTGGTCATACCGGTGCGAATGCATCTGTAGCGTCTCCCAAATGGCTGTGTGCCAGGGCCTGAACTTTTCAGACATAGAAAAAGGAGGTGTAAGGTCTTGATTCTTGAAGGTAAGTGGTCTATTATTTAAAATGATAACATTTTTTCCACAGCTTTATTGTTTTTAAGGACTTTACAGTAAGGTAAGTTTATTTCTAGACTCGATTTAAAAAAAAAAAATTTTTTCAAAAATTTGATTAATTGTTTAAAATAGTTTTTTTAAAGTTATTTATAGTTTTTTTAATTATTGGGATGTTTTTAAACATTTTATTTGCAGTTACACTAGTCTTTTGGGCGCCCGTACATTTCATGAGTTTGACAGTTGTTACTATCAAAGTCATGAATGAAGTTTCCCCTCCCCTGATTGGCTGCACAGTGCTCAGCTGATCCCAGCCGGCACATCGCACTTACTACGCCGCTGGATCAGGCAAGCACATTGCGCTGACATCTGAACCGGGTCAGTGACAGGAATTCCAAGCAGGCCCAGGCTTCAGATGTCGGTGCGCTGGGTGAGAGCACTTCAGGGGCTTGCACGCGCGGCAAGCCCCCGATCCTAATTTCTGGCCCATTATCAATTTCCTAGTGTTATTATATAATACCCCCGGACAGATCTCTGCATTATGAAATTCAACTAAGCATGTTCTTCAGTTAATCCTGTCTCTACTCGCAGTGACTCACCTCACTGAGCTAAGGCCCGTGATCGGTGCAGGTTACCTGTGTAGAGAATCTGATTCATAGATAAGTACTTGTTCGTCAAATCTTAATCAGTTACAGAAGGGGAACAATCAATAACCACAGCCCAATATTCCTACGGTCTAATAGTAACATAATGAAATTCAGCACTCATAATCCACAGATTCTCAGCACCATGTTGGGGGAAGGGGATTAATCAGCACCAAAACAATTAAAGTGTTTACAGTAACTATATTTAGAGTAAGAATAATCATTATACAGATAATTTGAATAATGTAACACTGCAGTCCTGCTGTTTACCTGACAGTAATTAGTTAACATCTGTTTCTGTTGGTGCAGTTCAATAGTAAACAGAACAATATGAATTTCAATTTATACACGTATCCATAAACAGCTTCAACGAACAGTAGAAACATTCCCCTTTGCCATAGATTACATTGGTAAAACAAGAACGCATCTTCATGGAGGGGAGAGATCATTTACCTGAAACAATGATTCCAAAGTAGAACCATTTTGTTCCACTCCGGTTGGTGAATCACGATCGGTACAGTTCTACAGTGGCTGATACTCCCAATTATATATGGCCAGTAGGGTCAGGTGTTCCACTCTGGCGAGTGAGCCACACTCAGTAACATTCTAAAGTGATTGACCTTCCCAGAGAAACATGGCCACTGGGTTCAGGTGTTCTGCTCCGGTTAGTGACCCATACTCAGTACAATTCTACAGTGACAGATACTCCCAGTAATTCATGGCCACTGGGCTGGGTGTTCCACCCCGGTTAGTGACCCACATTCAGTAATTCTACAGTGACAGTCCCTTCCAATACTTCCTTTTCTCAGAGAGTTGCTTACATTAATTACTGATTCACCAGTACACAGTATTTCACTAAAGGCAATGGACTAGAAATTCAGTCTGGACACTTTTGGGGCGCTAAAGTCGGGCGTTCGCTAAAGTTAGCGCCCGCCGGAAAGTGTAGGCCATATCGCAGAAATTCAGTAGAGTTGGCCAAGAGTTTGGCCGAGCGCTGAAACTGGCGTTGCAATGCTCTCTTCAGGCGCTAAGCCGGCGATGCGGCCTGATAACCCCGAGGCCGTGCGCAACGCAGGTGCGGTCATGTTTTGATTGACAGCAGACAACCTGACGCCGGCCAGCTCTTAAAGGGGGAAGGGTCGACTTTGACTGCTGCCACGCCCTGCATACTGGAGCCCTGCAGCTAGGCCTCAACACTGCTGGCGGGCCAAAATAGCGCCTGGAGCCATGGAGATGACCCGTGAACGAGCGCAGCGCTTCTCAGAGCATGCTCTGAGGGTGCTGATTAATGGTGTCGAAAACAAAAGAGAGATCTTGTGCCCGGACAGTGGCAAGAAGGCTCCCAGGCGCCAGTACAGGAAAGCCTGGAGGAAAATCGCCCGCAGGGTGTCATCCACCTGCGATGTCCCCAGAAGTGTGGACAATGCCGCAAGAAGTACAACGACCTCACTCGGATGGTGAAGGTGAGTACCCTTTCCAGTGTCCTCCTCATCCTTGCATGTGCACCTCACATTATGGGCAAAGGGACCTCAAAGGACTAATGGGCAGCCCTCCTCCCGCAGCAATGGCACTGGCATGATCAGCAATAGCACTTTCTGCACTTAACACACTAGCCAAGCTATTCGACCATGGGAGGCAGTGCACACAGCAACAGGGCACCACACTGGCCAAGCTATTCGACCATGGGAGGCAGTGCACACAGCAACAGGGCACCACACTGTACTTAGAGGCTGTCCTTTCTCTTGCAGGCCAAGCTGGCGCAGAATTTGAGGAGCCAGTCTGTCACTGGTGGAGGCCGTCCCGAGTACCAGGCGCTCAGTGAGCTGGAGGAGAGCGTGGCTCGACTCATGCGTGCCCGGGTGACTGGCCCTGTTGCGATCGGAGATGCGGACCCTGTACTGGGACCCACTGGTAAGGACATGACCGGTTGGACCTCTGTCGTTGCCCTTGCGCTTCAGATCTACATCCTTTCGCACTGACCGATAAATGCGCATAATGCCACCACTCAGGCCTCCCTCGCTGATGCCCTGTCCTCACTCTAAAGCTACTCTTGTGCCTTCCTGCTTTCAGCTGGTGAGGAGGAGGTGGTCCCTGAAGGTCAGAGTGCCAGGCCCTTGGAGGAGGAGGATGACGAGGACCAGGAGGAAGGCAGCACATCGGGGGAACCCTCATCCGTGCCAGGCGATGGCAATGGAGGGGAGACGTCCGGCCTGCAGGAGAGCCAGGGGGAAGTGTTGCAGGGGAGGGCAGATCCTGGGCCCAGTGGGCTCCAGGCACACGGGAAGGGTCCGGCAGCACGCCGGCCTTCTCCCCAGAGGGACGAGGTGTTGCAGGGGAGGGCAGATCCTGGGCCCAGTGGGCTCGAGTCACGCGGGAAGGGTCGGCCAGCTCGGTGGCGTTCTCCCCAGAGGGAGAGTCCGCCCTCCAGTCCGGAGACGGTCCTCGCCCAGGAGGTGCGCCTCCTCGATGAGATGTCTGCGGCATCTGAGCGGTGCCACCAGGAGTTCATGGGGGTTGTGCAACAGATGCCTCAGGCCATTGTGTCCCTGGCTCATAGTGTGGTCGCTTTTGGGGAATCACAGGCCAGTGGGGTCGAACAACTCATGGCAGCGCATGACAGGGGTGTCCAGCAACTCGCGGCAGCCCAGGACGCAACTCACGAGATGAGTGGTGCCGTCCAGACACTGGCAGAGCTGATGCGGGCACATACCAGGGCAGTTCGGGCACTCACTTCTGCCACACTCGCTGTGGCACGGAAGCATCGCCAGGGCACCCGCTGCCCTGCTGCAGCACAGCGGTCTGGCCTCCACCAGATTGCTGCACTTGCTGCACTGCGAGCCCGGCCGAGTGCCAGTGTCTCTGGCGAGCAGTGCACGCCTGCCATCAGCCAGATTGCCCCCATTGGTGCAGCCGACACTTCCACTCCCCCAGCCAAGGTGCGATGAGCTGCTGCTGAGACTGATGCTGGCGAGCCAGAGCTGCAGCAGTCAGCAGCCGGCCCCTCCCGGGCCGGGCCTCATCTAGGCCGACCCCCAAGGGCATCTGCCGACACGCATTGTGGCCCTCATGAGCCTTCCCCCAGCCTTGCCACACCCGCAGGGCCCAGGTTGAGGCAGAGCAGCAGGTCGGGCAGGGGCCAGAGAAGCCTGTCTAAGGACTCGCCCTCTTGGCACACCCATTAGAGTGTGGTGATAGCGGTTATTTTTATATTGGGGGGCTTGTGTTCAGGGGGGGCATTATTTTGGTAAGGCCGAGGATCAAGGCATTTTTTGTTTTTATGGGGGTGTCTGTGTTGTGGAGGGGGGGCTTATTATTGTAAGGCCGATGATGAAGGCCATTTGGATGGGCAAGTATTGTTAGTCCTCCCCAGGTTTTGGAAGTGACAGATGTTTTTGACTTTTTTTTGGGGGTCTTGTCTGTTTTTCTGTTTCATGTGGGAAGGGCCCTGAGTTTGTGAAATAAAGCTTTTTATTTATTCAGCATGTCCACGTCTCAGGTTTCAAGTGGTTGTTGCGTTAACCGGCTGAGGGCTTGCAGTGCGGCTGCCTTCAGGTGCGTTCATTGCCACAGCCCATTCCCTGACAGGGGGCCTAGAAGTGTCGATCAATAAGCCCCCGGCGGACGGCCCTTGGACCTTGTGGCTCCCTCCTGGGCTGGTACTCATCCCCCTCCTCCTCCTCCTCATGATCTTCCTGCTCGTCCTCCTGAGGTGGTGGTGCAATGTCAGGTGGCAGTGCCTGAGTCCTGCGGATAGCCAGGTTGTGCAGCATGCAGCACACGACGACGAACTGGGAGACTCTATCCGGCGAATACTGTAGAGATCCGCCGGAACGATCCAGGCAGCGGAACCGTTGCTTGAGGACGCCTATCGTTTGCTCTATGATGTTCCTTGTGGCTTGATGGCTTTCATTGTATGCCTCCTCTGCTGGGGTCCTGGGCACGCGGAGCGGGGTCATGAGCCATGTACACAAAGGGTAGACCTTGTCCCCGATAAGCCATCCCTTTGGTGGAGGCAGTGCCTCGAACATGTCAGCCACAGTAGTCTGGCGCAGGGTAAAGGCATTGTGGCTGCTTCCTGGGAAGCGGGCATTGACAGCTAGGATGCGCTGCCTGTGGTCACACACCAGCTGTACATTTAGGGAATGGTAGCCCTTCCGGTTGCGGTAATCCTCGGCATTGTGGATAGGTGCTCGCATAGCCACATGCATGCAGTCAATGGCGCCCTGCACCACGGGGAAGCAAGCGATCCTGGCAAATCCGACGGCACGCTGCTCCTGCCTCTGTCGGGTCATGGGGAAGGAGATGATTTGGTGTCTCCTCGCGAAAAGTGTATCGGTGACCTGTCGGATGCAGCGATGTGCAGCGAACTGGGAGATGTTCGCTATGTCCCCAGCAGCAGCTTGGAAGGAGCTGCTTGCAAAAAAGTTCAGAGCCACCGTGACCTTCACTTCCACCGAGAGAGACGTCCTGCACATCAGTTGTGGACGCAGATCTCTGTGAAGCAGCTGGCAGATCTCTGCAACCACCTCCCTTCTGAAGCGCAGCCTCTTAAAACAATGCGCCGCAGTCATGGTGAGATAGGACACCTGCTGCCGGTATTGCCTGAGTGGGTAAGGCCTACGTTGCCGACGCCTGATGGCCCCTCTGCGTCTAGGCATGGCTGGCCCTCTCTCACAGCATCTGCGAGCCCTTCGCACATAATGCTGCAACTGAGGGTTGGACCCCCATACAGCCTCCATAATAAAGTTGAAAACAGTGAAATCAAATGAATCAAATGTCAAAGCACTGGCCAGAATCCAAAAATACCTCTCCTATGTTGTCCCAAATCAGTAGCCTCTGTCCCTTGGCCTCTGTCCAGAAATACAAAGCAGTAAAGTCATTGCAGCAAAATGGCTGGGCTTTATAGGTCAGTGTAAGTGCCCTTTAATAAGCGCTCCCCGAGGCCCACAGGGCCACTGTTGCGTTCCACTTCACAGTTCTTAGCAGCGCCACGCCCACATTGGGCGGGCGCCACTGAATTTCTGGTTTGGGGCGCACGAACAGCGTTGCACGACGAGATGACGTCATAAGCTGCGCGTGCAGCTGAGCGGGTGCAAACACTTTGCGCCAGCGCTAAATGTCATCTGAATTTGGGCGTTGGCGCAGATCGGTCTGTGCCCGGGTGCTAAGTGCCTAGCGCTGGAAATATACCCCTCTTATGGCATTACCGGCTGGTGCAACCAACTGAATTTCTAGGCCTTTGGCCTAGAAATTCAGTCTGGACACTTTTGGGGCGCTAAAGTCGGGCGCTCGCTAAAGTTAGCGGCCGCCGGAAAGTGTAGGCCACATCGCCGAAATTCAGTAGAGTTGGCCCTAAGTTTGGCCGAGCGCTGAAACTGGCGTTGAAATGCTGTGTTCCGGCGCTAAGCCGGCGATGCGGCCTAATAACACCGAAGCCGGGCGCAGCGCAGGTGTGGTCATGTTTTGATTGACAGCAGACACACTGACGCTGGCCAGCTCTTAAAGGGGGAAGGGTCAACTTTGACTGCTGCCACGCCCTGCATACTGGAGCCCTGCAGCTAGGCCTCAGCACTACTGGTGTGCCAAAATAGCGCATGGAGCAATGGAGAGGGCCCATGAGCGAGCGCAGCGCTTCTCAGAGCATGCTATGAGTGTGCTCATTCATGGTGTGGAGAAGAGAAGAGAGATCCTGTGCCCGGACAGTGGCAGGAAGGCTCCCAGGAGCCAGTACAGGAGAGCCTGGGGCAAAATCGCCCGCAGGGTGTCATCCACCTGTGAGGTCCCCAGGAGTGCGGACCAATGCCGCAAGAAGTTGAACGACCTCACTCGGATGGTGAAGTTGAGTACCCTTTCCAGTGTCCCCCTCATCCTTGCATGTGCACCTCACATTATGGGCAAAGGGACCTCAAAGGCCTAATGGGCAGCCCTCCTCCCGCAGCAATGGCACTTGCATGTTCATCAATAGCACTTTCTGCACTTACCACACTGGCCAAGCTATTCGACCATGGGAGGCAGTGCACCCAGCAACAGGGCACCACACTGGCCAAGCTATTCCACCATGGGAGGCAGTGCACCCAGCAACAGGGCACCACACTGGCCAAGCTATTCGACCATGGGAGGCAGTGCACCCAGTAACAGGGCACCACACTGGCCAAGCTATTCCACCAAGGGAGGCAGTGCACCCAGCGACAGGGCACCACACTGGCCAAGCTATTCCACCATGGGAGGCAGTGCACACAGCGACAGTGCACCACACTGCACTTAGAGGCCGTCCTTTCTCTTGCAGGCCAAGCTGGTGAGCAATGTAAGGAGCCAGGCTGTCATTGGTTGAGGCCGTCCCGAGTACCAGGCGCTCACTGATCTGGAGGAGAGCGTGGCATGATTCATGCGTGGCTGGGTGACTGGCCTTGTCGCGATCGGCAAGGCGGACCCTGTACTGGTACCCACTGGTAAGGACATGACCGGTTGCACCTCTCTCATTGCCCTCACGCTTCAGATCTACCTCCTTTCCCACTGACCGACAAAGGCGCATAATGCACCACTCAGGCCTCCCTCGCTGACGGCCTGTCCTCACTCTAAAGCTACTCTTGTGCCTTCCTGCTTTCAGCTGGTGAGGAGGAGGTGGTCCCTGAAGCGCAGAGAGCCAGGCCCTTGGAGGAGGAGGATGTCGAGGACCAAGAGGAAGGCGGCACATCGGGGGAACCCTCCTCCGCGCCAAGGGATGGCAATGGAGGGGAGACGTCTGGCCTGCAGGAGAGCCAGGGGGAGGTCTTGGAGGTGAGGGCAGAAGCTTGTCCCAGTAGGGTGGACGCACGCGGGAAGGGTCCGGCAGCATGCCAGCCTTCTCCCCAGAGGGGGGAGGTGTTGGAGGGGAGGGCCGAAGCTGATCCCAGTAGGGTGGACGCATGCGGGAAGGCTCCGGCAGCACGCTGGCTTTCTACCCAGAGGGGGGAGGTGTTGGTGGGGAGGGCAGAACCTGCACCAAGTGGGGTTGACGCACGCGGGAAGGGTCAGCCAGCTCGTCGGCCTTCTCCCCGGAGGGAGAGTCTGCCCTCCAGTCCGGACACGGTCCTCGCCCAGGAGGTGCGCGTCCTTGATGAGATGTCGGCGGCGTCTGTGCGGCGCCACCAAGAGTTCATGGGGGTGGTCGAACAGATGCCTCACGCCATTGAGTCCCTTGCTCAGAGTGTGGTGGCTTTCGGGGAATCACAGGCCAGGGGTTTCGAACAACTCACGGCAGCACACGACAGGGGTGTCCAGCAACTGGCCAAGCGCACGACAGGGGTGTGCAGCAACTCGGGGCAGCACAGGACGCGGGTGTGCAGCAACTGGCGGCAGCGCAGGACACGACTCGCGAGATGAGTGGTGCCGTCCACAAACTGGCAGAGCTGATGCGGGCACATACCAGGGCAGTTCGGGCACTCACTTCTGCCACACTCGCTGTGGCACGGAGGCATCGCCATGGCACCCGCCGCCCTGCTGCAGCACAGCGGTCTGGCCTCCCCCAGATTGCTGCGCTTGCTACGCTGCCAGCCCGGCCGAGTGCCAGTGTCTCTGGTGAGCAGCGCGCAACTGCCATCAGCCAGCTTGCCCCCAATGGTGCTGCCGACACTGCCACTCCCTCAGCAAAGGTGCGACGAGCTGCTGCTAAGACTGATGCTGCCCAGCCACAGCTGCAGCAGTCAGCAGCCGGCCCCTCCCGGGCCAGGACTCGTCTAGGCCGACCCCCAAGGGCATCTGCCGACATGCTTTGTGGCCCTCATGAGCCTTCCCCCAGCCTCGCCACACCCGCAGGGCCCAGGTTGAGGCGGAGCAGCAGGTCGGCCAGGGGCCGGAGAAGCCGGCCTAAGGACTCGCCCTCTCGGCACACCCATTAGAGTGTGGTGAGAGCGGTTTCTTTTATATTGGGGGGCTTGTGTTGCAGGGGGCATTATTTTGATAAGGCCGAGGATCAAGGCATTTTTTCTTCTCATGGGGGTGTCTCTGTTGTGGTGGGGGGGCTTATATTTGTAAGGCCGCTTTTGAAGGCCTTTTGGATGGGCCAGTTTTGTTAGTCCTCCCCAGGTTTTGGGAGTGACAGATGTTTTTGACTGTTTTTTGGGGGTCTTGTCTGTTTTTGTGTTTCAGTTTGTGAAATAAAGCTTTTGATTTATTCAGCATGTCCAGGTGTCATGTTTGAAGTGGTTGTTGCGTTAACCGGCTGAGGGCTTGCAGAGCGGCTGCCTCAGGTGCGTTCATTGCCACAGGCCATTCCCTGACAGGGGGCCTAGAAGTGTCGATCAATAAGCCCCCAGCGGACGGCCCTTGGCCCTTGTCGCTCCCTCCTGGGCTGGTCCAGCTCCTCCTCCTCCACCTCCTCCTGCTCGTCCTCCTGAGGTGGTGGTGCAATGCCAGGTGGCAGTGCCTGAGTCCTGCGGATAGCCAGGTTGGGCAGCATGCAGCACACGACGACGAACTGGGAGACTCTATCCGGCGAATACTGAAGAGATCCTCCGGAATGTTCCAGGCAGCGGAACCGTTGCTTGAGGACGCCTATCGTTTGCTCGATGATGTTCCTTGTGGCTTGATGGCTTTCATTGTATGCCTCCTCTGCTGGGGTCCTGGGCGCGCGGAGCGGGGTCATGAGCCATGTACACAAAGTGTAGCCCTTGTCCCCGATAAGCCATCCCCTTGGTGGAGGCTGTGCCTCGAATCTGTCAGCCTCAGTAGTCTGGCGCAGGATAAATGCATCGTGGCTGCTTCCTGGGAAGCGGGCATTGCTAGCTAGGATGCGCTGCCTGTGCTCACACACCAGCTGTACATTTAGGGAATGGTAGCCCTTCCGGTTGCGGTAATCCTCGGCATTGTGGATAGGTGCCCGCATAGCCACATGCGTGCAGTCAATGGCACCCTGCACCATGGGGAAGCCCGCGATCCTGCCAAATCCGACTGCACGCTGCTCCTGCCTCTGTCGGGTCATGGGGAAGGAGATGAAGTGGTGTCTCCTCGCGTAAAGTGCATCGGTGACCTGCCGGATGCAGCGATGCGCGGCGAACTGGGAGATGTTCGCTATGTCCGCAGCAGTGGCTTGGAAGGAGCCGCTTGCATAAAAGTTCACAGCCACCGTGACCTTCACTTCCACTGAGAGAGACGTCCTGCACATCAGCTGTGGACGGAGATCTGTGTGAAGCAGCTGGCAGATCTCTGCAACCACCTCCCTTCTGAAGCGCAGCCTCTTCACACAATGCGCCGCAGTCATGGTGAGATAGGACACCTGCTGCCGGTATTGCCTGAGTGGTTAAGGCCTACGTTGCCGATGCCTGATGGCCCCTCTGCGTCTAGGCATGGCTGGCCCTCTCTCACAGCGTCTGCGAGCCCTTCGCACATAATGCTGCAACTGAGGGTTGGACCCCCATACAGCCCCCATAATAAAGTTGAGAACAGATAAATCACAATGAATCAAATGTCAAAGCACTGGCCAGAAGCCAAAAATACCTCTCCTATGTTGTCCCAAATCTGTAACCTCTGTCCCTTGGTCTCTGTCCAAAAATCCAAAGCAGTAAAGTCATTGCAGCAAAATGGCTGGGCTTTATAGGTCAGTGTAAGTGCCCTTTAATTTTCGCTCCCCGAGGCCCACAGGGCCTCTTTTGCATTCCACCTCACAGTTCTTAGCAGCGCCACGCCCACATTGGGCGGGCACCACTGAATTTCCGGATTGGGGCGCACAAACAGCGTTGCGCGACGATATGACGTCATAAGCTGCGCGCGCACCTGAGCGGGCGCAAACACTTTGCGCCGGCGCTAAATGTCAACTGAATTTGGGAGTTGGCGCAGATCGGACTGCGTTCAGGCGCTAAGTGTCTAGCGCCGGAAATATAGCCCTTTTATGGCGTTAGCGGCTGGCGCAACCCACTGAATTTCTCGGCCAATATGTTCATAACTCAGCAAAAATGTGAGTTACAAGCAGGGTTTTACTTTCATTTGAGGCAATGGGATACAACCACAGAGGTAATCCAGGATTTTCGACTGAACGAAATGCTTTCACTGATCGGGAGCTTTTATAAAAGTGACCACGAGTGCAGCATGTAACATTATCAGTCACAGAGCAAAATCAGAGACCAGCTCAAACAGATTTACACAACTTCAATGGTTATAATCACTTACTCGGAACACCAATGATGGCAATGATCATGTAGCATATTTTCTTCACACTAAGATATGGGTCAAGCATTTCCTGTGTGAAGCGGTGTTTCCCTTCGTGCTGCAGTCAATCTCTCTGAATTAAACTCTGAGGCGGTACATTCTGAGAGTCTTTCATTTATACAATGCGGGATCTCCACGGGGACATTGAGGTTTCAAATTCGTTCACAATAAATTTGAAAAACAATATTTGAACTAATTGCTTACGACAGTCGAGTTAATTACCTGTTGTGATATAATACATTTAGTGCTGAGATTGAAATTGAAAACTCCAAAGACAGGAGAATTCTGATCACTGGAATTAACTAATGAAAATTGCCAGCTGTATTCTCCCAGCAATGAAGCTCTTGTTGCAAAAACCACCAGGCCCATCTCTAGACCTCAAATTGTTGTGGCGAAGTCCTTCATTCTGCTGTGGCAATTCAGAAATTTAATTCCAAATGTTAGTGTCCTCTCAGGGCAGCTCTGCTGCACTCTGGAATGGGGTTGGCCTCCTTAACTGTGGCCATTTCATTAAACGATTAAACTGGGGAATTTGCCTCGCTGGATCCTCAAACTAATACAACCCCTCAAACTAATACAGTCCCTTAAACTAATACAGCCACTCAAACTAATACAGGCCCTTAAACTAATACAGCCACTCAAACTAATACAGCCCCTCAAACTAATACAGCCTCTCAAACTAATACAGCCCCTCAACCTAATACAGCCCCTCAAACTAATACAGCCCCTCAAACTAATACAGCCCCTCAACCTAATACAGTCATCAAACTAATACAGCCACTCAAACTAATACAGCCCCTCAAATTAATACAGCCCCTCAAACTAATACAGTCATCAAACTAATACAGCCCCTCAAACTAATACATGCCCTCATACTAATACAGTACTGTAGGAACGGAGGTTCCTATCTGAATAAGCTATTCGACTCGATGAATCAAATCAACAGGTTTTAATGAACAACGAAGTTAACAGAGAAACTACAGGAGAAAGGGTACACAGGTCTAATCAGCTTGCTGGGCACTCGACGACTACTGGAAGATTCTGGAAGCTGACGTCATGACGTCATCGTGTTCTTCGCGCCACTGGTGGCCACGTGATCGGCGTCATGACGTCATCACGTGGAGTGCAGGAAAACACAATACAGTACAGCTAACAGGCAGTTTAAAGGTGCAGTCCACGGCTGCGCCACACTGTAGTTAAAGGGATTATTACTAATTGTTCTGAGACCCTTGGTGGCTCCGCCACAGGCGCCCCCCCAGAATGCACTTTAACGGACATTGTCAACCGAGTAGGAGGTTTAATGATCCTGGCCGAACGGCGACGAAACTCAGGCAGTGGAAACGGGGCGTTAGTAGAGGAACCGATGCCGGATTGCTGCAGAAGTGGCATCTCGGGTGAGGCAGAAACGGTAGTCGGAGGTGCAGGGGCGTCTGAGGCTGAATCGGGCTTTTCGACAGTGATCTGGTGCACGGCTGGTCTGGCGGTCAACGGCGATCGGCCACAGCGAGGCAGTTGGGCAGCCAGGACAGGCTCACTCCGATCTAGGTGGGCTGGTTTGAGCCGGTCGATAGAGATGGTATCGGACTTTCCACCGACTTCGACTGTGAAAAACTTTTCCCCTGATGAGATGCCATGAAAAGGTCCGGTATACGACGGCTTGAGTGGGTCTCTGTGACTGCCCTGTCTAATAAAGACATAGTCCGAACTCATGAGCTCTGTCGGGACGTGAGGCCTCTGCAGGTCATGCTGCGAGGTTGGGGTGGGCATGAAATTAGCAGCCGCCTCCTGATGTAGCAGGAGCTGTTGAGCTGCAGACCATGGTTCGGTGTGTGGAGGGAGAAAGTCACCTGGCACTCTGAGTGGCTGGCCATAAACCA
Source organism: Somniosus microcephalus (assembly GCF_052327205.1). NCBI lineage: Eukaryota > Metazoa > Chordata > Chondrichthyes > Squaliformes > Somniosidae > Somniosus > Somniosus microcephalus. The sequence goes on along the minus strand of NW_028225184.1, from coordinate 44,649,351 downwards.
GCTCAGCCGATGAAGACAGAAGATCCTCCTTTGGGGCTGTCCAGAGTCCCAGCATCACCCATGGGAGCCTATCCACCGAGTTGTGTCCCCTCAAGCTGGCACGGAGGGACGCTTTGAGAGACCGATGGAATATTTCGCACAGACCATTCGCCTGCGGATGGTATGCAGTGGTACAGTGCAGCTTGGTACCCAGGCCTTGTGCCACTGCATTCCAGAGGTCTGATGTGAATTGCGGACCGCGGTCCGATGGCACCCCATACCGAGCCACCCACGATGAAAGAAATGCCCTGGCGACGTCTGCTGCGGTGGTACCGGCCAAGGGAATCGCCTCTGGCCACCTGGTGGTCCAGTCTACCACCGTCAGGAGGTGTTTGAATCCACGTGACCCGGGAAGAGGACCTACTAAATCCACGGGAACATGGTCGAAACGACGCTCAGGCACCGGGAAGATGGCCACCGGAGCCTTGACGTGACGGTGGACTTTGGATTTTTGACAATCGATGCAATTGTTTGTCCAGTTCCCGACGTCCAAATGCATGCCTTTCCAAACAAATTTGCGGGACGTAAGCCGTTGGGAAGCCCGCATCCCTGGGTGAGATAACCCGTGGATTGCCTGAAATACTTTCTTGCACCATTCGACCGGCACAATGGGCCGGGGTACTCCCATGGATGTGTCGCACAAGAGCGTGGTTCCTGCCACTTGAGACGGCACGTCTACAACCTGCCAACTTGAAGGCGTGGTCCTAAACGCTTGTACCTCTGGGTCTGCCAGTTGATCCTCTGCCAGTCCGACGAAATCGATGCCCAGGTGGACTGCCTGGACTGGAACACGGGAAAGGCAATCTGCCACGAGATTATCCTTGCCTGACACGTGCCGCAAATCCGTTGTGAATTCGGATATAAACGTGAGGTGGCGCTGCTGCCGAGCTGACCAAGGTTCCGCCGTTTTGACCATGGTGAAGGTGAGCGGCTTGTGGTCCACGAATGCAGTGAATGGACGGCCTTCTAGAAGGAAACGGAAATGCTGGATGGCCAAAAACAGGGCTTTCAACTCTCTGACAAAAGTGCTGTATTTTCGCTCGTTCTTGCGCAGTTGGCGGCTGAAAAAGGCTAACGGCTGCCAACCCCCGTCGACCCACTGCTCTTGAACTGCTCCGATGGAACAGTCGGAGGCATCCATAGTGAGGGCAACAGTCGCGCCCGGGAGTGGGTGTGCTAGCATAGTTGCATCCGCCAACGCCGCCTTGGTATCGCAGAACAGCTGGTCCATTTGCGGTGTCCAAGTGAGAACATCCTTGCCCGACTTTCCTTTTAGTGCTTCATACAGAGGTTGCATTAACAGGGCCGCCTTGGGGATGAAACGATGATAAAAATTTACCATCCCCAAGAAATCTTGCAGGGGTTTGACTGTGTGAGGCCGCAGGAATGCGGTAACTGCCTCTACCTTGGTAGCTAGCGGGACGGTGCCTTCTGGGGTAATCCTGTGTCCGAGAAAAACAATACTGGATACTCGAAACGTGCATTTGGCCGGATAGACAATAAGGCCGTGTTGGCTGAGCCTTGCGAAAAGTGTACGTACATGGGCCATGTGAGCTGTCGTATCCTTGCTGGCTATTAGGATGTCATCCAAATATACAAAAATGAAGGGCAGGTCCCGTAAGACAGAGTCCATCAACCGCTGGAATGCTTGAGCTGCGTTTTTCAGACCGAATGGCATGCGGAGGAAGTCAAAAAGGCTGAGCGGAGTGATGACTGCCGTTTTGGAGACGTCTGGAGGGTGCACCAGAACTTGGTGATATCCACGAACGAGATCCACTTCAGAAAATATAGAGTTACCAGCCAGATGTGCCGAAAAACCTTGTATGTGGGGAATAGGATACCTGTCCGGTGTCGTGGCGTCTTTTAAGCATCTGTAATCCCCGCAAGGTCGCCATCCGCTGCCTGGTTTGGGTACTATATGCAGTGGGGAGGACCAAGGGCTGTCCAAACGCCGGATGATCCCGAGGCACTCCATGGTCTGGAACTCAGCCTTTGCGGCTGCCAGCTTGCCGGTTTCTAATCGCCACGCCCGAGCGTAAACGGGTGCTCCGGTCGTGGAGATATGGTGCTCCAACCCGTGCCATGTGCTGCAGCCGAAAACGTAGGCCTGGTGAGCTCTGGAAATTCGCCGAGCAGCTGCGTAAACCCGTCTTGCGATGGAACCGCACAGGCCACTGACCAGGACACGGCGGTGTTCCGGTGGCAGGGCACTGCATGGAAAGTGGACGCATTAATGAGTCGGCAGTGTTGGACGTCGACCAGCAGACTGTTGGCACAGAAAATATCAGCCCCCAGCATGGCCTGTGAGACCTTAGCTGTAATAAATTCGCAGACAATACGCTGACCGGTGAAGGTTAAGTTTACCATCTGCTTACCGAACATTCGCATGGCAGTGCCATTTATTGCCACGAGGGAAGGCCCCTGGCCACCGGATAGTAGGTCCAGTTTCGAAGCTGGCAGGATGCTGCACTGTGAACCAATGTCGCACAGGAATCGTCGGCCCTTAACGGAATCCGAAACGTAAATGAGTTTGCCCGCTGAGCCCGCCACCATAACTAACTTGCTGTGCATTTTAGACCTTGTCGTCCGTCCGGGAGGACGTGGGCTTGTTGGAGTTTTTTTTTTCTTGAAGGAAACTGGAAGGAGGCCGGCAGCATCGAGCTTTGGCGCCAAAACGGGCGTGGTACGTGCACATCCTGCTGGGGGAGGGCTGGGCTTCGCTCGCATGGGGGAAAGGGGCCTCGTGGCTGCACAACATTGCTGAGTAACGGTAAATATCTTGTCTGCCTCTGCAGCACCGTCTGTGTTTACAGCCCCTTAAACTAATACAGCCCTTCAAACTTATACAGCCACTTAAACTAATACAGCCCTTCAATCTATTACTGCCACTTAAAATAATGCAGCTCCTCAAACTAATATAGACCCACAAACTAAAACTGCCCCTCATACTAATACAGACCCTGAAACTAATAGAGCACCTCAAATTAATACAGGCTGTCAAACTAATACAGCAAACACAAACTAAAACAGCCCGTTAAACGAATACAGTCCCTCAAACTGCCACACCCCCTCAATCTAATACAGCACCTCAAACTAATGCAGTCTCTCAAACAGATACAGCCCCTCAAACTAATACAGTACATCATACCAATACAGCCCCTTAAGTATTACAGCCCCTCAAAATAATACATCCCCTCAGAATAATTTAGCACCTCAAATTAATATAGCACCTCAAACTATTACAGCCCCTAAAAGTAATACAGCTCCGCAAACGAATACAGCCACTCAAACTAATACAGCCACTCAAAATATTAAAGCCCATAAAACTAATACATCCCCTCAAACTATTAGAGCCCCTAAAAGCAAAATAGCCCCTCAAACTAATACAGCTCCACAAACTAACACAGCCCCTCAAACTAATTCAGCCACTCAAACTAATACGGGCCCTCAATCTAATACAGCCCACCAAACTAATACAGTTCCTCAAACTAATACAGCACCTCAAACTAATACAGCGCCTCAAAATAATGCAGCCACTCAAACTGATACAGTCCCTCAGACTAATACGGTTCCTCAAACTAATACAGCCACTCAAATTAAATACAGCACCTCAAACTGATGCAGCACCTCATATCGAAAATAGCAGCGCAAACTAATTTTGTCCCACAAACTAATGCAGTCCCACAAACTAATACAGCCCCACAAACTAATGCAGCTCCTCAAACTAATGCAGGCCCTCAAAGTAACACAACCCCTCGAACTAATACAGTACCTCAATCTAATAGAGCACCTCGCACCAATAGAGCCCCTAAATATAACACAGCCCCTCAAACTAATACAGCCCCTCAAAGTAACACACCCCCTCGAACTAATACAGTCCCTCAAATTAATACAGTACCTCAATTAATAGAGACCCTCAAACTAATACAGTACTTCAAACTAATACAGCCCCTCAAACTAATACAGTCCCTCAGACTAATACAGTCCCTCAAACTAATACAGTCCCTCAAATTAATACAGTACCTCAAATAATACAGACCCTCTAAACAAATACAGTAGCTCAAACTAATACAGACCATTAAACTAATAGACCCTGAAACTAATGCAGACCCACAAACTAATAGAGACCCTGAAACTAATACAGCCCCACAAACTAAAACAGACCCACAAACTAATAAATACTCTCCAAGTAAAACAGCCCCTCAAACTAATACAGCCACTGAAACTGATAGTTTGAGGTACTGTATTAGTTTGAGAGATTATTACAGCAACTCAAACTAAAACAGCCCCTCAAATAATACAGCCCCTCAAAATAATACAGTCTCACAAACTAATAAAGCTCCTCAAACTAATACAGCCCCTCAAACTAATTCCGACACTGACGCTAATACAGTCGCTCAAACTAATACAGCCACACAAACTAATACACACCCACAAACTAATACAGACCCTCAAAATAACAACACCTCACAAACTAATACAGCACCTCAAACTACCACAGCCCCTCAAACTAATACAGCCCTGCAAACTAATACAGCACCTCACAGTAACACAGCCCCTAAAAGTAATACAGCCCCTCTAACTAATAGAGACGCTCAAACTAATAGATTCCTCACACCAATATAGCAGTTAAAATTAGTACAGCCCCTCAAACTAATACAGCCCCTCAAACTAATACAGCCCCAAAAACTAATACAGAAACAAAAACGAATAAACCTCCTCAAACTAATACAGGGCCTCTAACTAATACAAAACCTCAAACTAATACAGACACTGAAAATAATACTGACCATCAAACTAAGACAGCCCAATCAACTAACACAGTCCCTCAACCTAATACAGCCCCTCAAACTAATAAAGATCCAAAAAATAATAAACCTCCTCAACCTAATACAAACCCTCAAACAAATACAGCCCATCAAACCAATACAGCACCTCAAACCATTACAGCCCCTCAAACTAATACTGTCCCTCAAACTAATAACGCCCCTCAATCTAATACAGACCCAAATACTAATACAGCCCTTCAAACTAAGACAGCCCCTCAAACTAATACAGCCCCTCAAACGAAGACAGACCCTCAAACTAATACAGGCCCTCAAGCTAATTCACTTTCTCAAACTAAAACATTACATCAAACTAATACAGCCCTTCAAACTAATACAGATGCATAAACTAATTCAGACCCACAAATTAATAAAGGCCCTCAATCTAATACAGACCTCAAACTAATACAGACCCTAAAAGTAATACAGCCCCAAAACTAATGTAACCCCTCAAACTAATACAGCCCCTCAAGCTAAGACAATCTGTCAAAATACAGCCCTTCACTGTAATACGGTACATCAAATTAATACAGCCCATCAAACTAATACAGACACGCAAAGTAATAAAACCCCTCAAACTAATACAGTCCCTCACCCAAATAGAGCCCCTCACACTAATACTGACACAAAAACTAATAAAAAGTCCTCCAACTAATACAGACCCCAAACTAATACAGACACTCAAAATAATACTGCCCCTCAAATTAATACAGCCCCACAAAGTAATACAGAACCAAAATCTAATAAAAATCCTCCAACTAATACAGTCCCTTAAAACAATACAGGACCTCAAAATAATACTGCCCCTCAAACAAATACAGAGCCTCAATCTAGCAGATGCAATAACTAATAAAATTCCTCAACTAATACAGTCCCTCAAAAAAATACAGCCCCTCAGACTAATGCATTACCTCAAACTAATAAAGCCCCTCAAACTAATACAGTCCCTCAAATTAATACAGCCCAACAAACTAATACAGACCCGCAAATTAATAAACCCCCCCAATCTAATGCAGCCCCTCAAACTAATACAGCCCCTCATGCTAATACAGCAACTCACACTAACACAGCCACTAAAAGTAATCACAGCCCCTCAAACAAATACAGCCCATTAAATTAAACAGCCCCACAAACAAATAGAGTCCCTCAAACTAATACAGTACCTCCCAACAATACAACCCTTAAAAGTAATAAAGTCCCTCAAACTAATACAGTACATCAAAATAATACAGCCCATCAAACGAATACAGTCCCTCAAACAAATACAGACATTCAAAATAATACAGTCCCTCAAACTAATACAGCCCCACAAACTAATACAGACCCGCAAACTAATACACCCCCCAAACAATACAGCCCCTCAAACTAATACAGCCACTCATGCTAATACAGCAACTCACACTAACACAGCCAATAAAAGTAATACAGCTCCTCAAACTAATACAGCCCATCAAACTAAACAGCCCCACAAACAAATACAGTCCCTCAAACTAATACAGTACCTCCCAACAATACAGCCCTTAAAAGTAACACAGCCCCTCAAAATAATACAGTCTCTCAAACTAATACAGCCCCTCCAACAATAACATTCCCTTAATATAATACAGAACCTCAAACTAACACTGCCTCTCAAACTAATGCAGCCCCTCAAATAATGCAGCCAATATAACTGATAGAGTCCCTCAAACTAATACAGCCCCTCAAACTAATACAGCCCCTCAATCTAATACAGCCCCTCAAACTAATACAGCCCCTCAAACTAATACAGACCCTCAAATTAATACAGCCCCTCAAACTAATACAGCCCATGAAACTAAAACAGCTCCTGAAACAAATAAAGGCCCTGAAACTAATACAGCCCCTCGAACTAATACAGCCTCTCAACCTAATACAGTCCCTCAAACTAATACAGTTCCTCACACCAATACAGCCCCTAAAATTAATACAACCCCTCAAACTGATAAAGCCCCTGACACTAAAGCAGCCCATTAAACGAATACAGCCCCTCAACTAATATAGCCCCTCAAACTGATACAGCCACTGAAACTGATACATTCCCTCACAATAATACAGTACCTCAACCTAATACAGCCCCTCAAAGTAATACATTCCCTCCAAATAATACAGCCCCTCAAACGAATACAGTCCCTCCAACTAATACAGCCCCGCATACGAATAGAGCCAGTCAAACTAATACAGACCTTCAAACAAATACATTCCCTCAAACTAATACAGCCCCTCAAATTAATTCGGCCCCTCAAACTAATACAGACCCTCAAAATAATACAGTCACTCAAACTAATACAGACCCTCAAACTAAAACAGTCCCTCAAACTAAATCAGCCCTTCCAACAAATATAATATCTCAAACTAATAAAGCCCCTCAAACTAATACAGTCCCTCAAACTTATACTGCTCCTCAGAGTAATACTGTCCTTCAACCTAGTAGAGCCCCTCTAACTAATAGGCACTTAAACTCCGCAAACTAATACCGTCCCTCAAACTTATACTGCACCTCAGGCTAATACTGTCCCTCAACCTAATAGAGCCCCTCTAACTAATAGGCACTTAAAATCCGCAAACTAATACAGTTCCTCAAACTAATGCAGAACCTCAAAATAATACAGCCCCTCAAACTAACACAGACACTCAAACTTTAACAGTCCCACAAACTAATACAGACCCTCATACTTAAACAGACCCACAAATTAATACAGCCCCTCAAACTAATACAGCACCTCAAACTAATAGAGACCCAAAAACTAATAAATCTCCTCAACCTAATACAGCCCCACAAATTAATACAGAACCAAAAGCTAATAAACCTCCTCAAACTAATACAATCCCTCAAACTAATACATTCCCTCAACCTAATACCGGCCCTCAACCTAATAAGGCCCCTCAAACTAATACAGTCACTCAACCTAATACAGCCCTTCAAACTAATACTGACCCAATAACTAATAAACCTTCTCACACTTATACAGTCCCTCAAACTAATGCAGTGCATCAAAGTAATAGATCCCCACAAGTTGATATAGCCCCTCAAATTAATACAGAACCTCAAACTGAATCAGCCCCTCAAACTAATACAGCCCTTCAAATTAAATTCAGCCTCTCAAACTGATGCAGAACCTCAATCTAATACAAACCCTCAAACTTACCCAGCCCCTCAAATTACTACAGTACCTCACACCAATACAGCCCCTAAACAAAATACAGCCCCACAAACGAATACATCCCCTCAGAATAATACAGCACCTCAAACTAACACTGCCCCTCAAACTAATACAGCTCATCAAATTAATGCATCCCCCTACAACTCATACAGCCTCTCAAACTAAAACACCCACTCAATCGAACATAGCCCCTTAATCTAATGCAGCTGATCAAATAAATAGAGCCCCTCAAACTATTACAGTCCCTCAAACTAATACAGTACGTCAAACTAATACAGACCTGCAAAATAATAAAGCCCCTCAAACTAATTTAGCCCCTCAATCTAATTCTGTCCCTCAGACTAATACAGAACCTCAAACTAATACAGCCCCACAATCGAATACATACCCATAAACTAATTCAGTCCCTCACATTAATAGAGCCCTTCAATCTAATAGAGCACCTCAGGTTAATACAGCCCCTCAAACTAATAGAGCCACAGGCCTAGAAATTCAATGGGCCTTGTGCCCACTTAGCGCCTAAAGAGGTCTTTTGCGCCGGCGGGGTGGTAGCACGGAAATTGGTTGCAGCGGTATTGGCGGCGGTAGCCGTTAGTGCTGCGCCGGGACCGATGACGTCATCGGTGTGCGCGGTGGCCCGTAATGCACTGAAACCGCGCCGATCCCCATATTTATTTGCGGCCGCCTCCTCCAAAGCGGGCACAAAGAGCGAACAGAAAACGGGGCCGTCCTGCTGCCATAGTGGGGCGCTTTAAAGCAGAAGGTGCAGCCGGCCGCTTTTTCGGCGGCCGCCTGCCCGCACCTCCTTCCCCGGCCTCCTCCACCCCCCCCCCGCGGCATTGCCGGCTGGTTTCCGTGGAGCCCAGCACTTCTCCGCTGTGCTGGGCTCTTTTGCCGGCACTCGCGATCGGGGCTCCGGCCGTTGCAGGAACCTCCCCCTTAAGAGAAGGAGGAGGCCTGCAGTACCGCAGCCTGCCGCACCGCATCGGGTGGTGCTGCGGCAACTAGCGCGCCGATATTCAGTTGTAGCGCCCCAAACGGAGGCGGGCACACCCTGGTATAGCGCCCGCTTCTGAATTGGGGTGCAGAAGACGAATATACGGTGTGCGCTAATGCCTCCCCGCCCAGCGCTAACTTTTGGGCACGAGCGAGCTGCCCGCGCCCAATTGAATTTCAAGGCCATAGAGTCATAGAGCTATACAGCAAAGATAAAGGCCCTTCTGCCCATCACATCTGCGCCGGACATCAATCCCTGTTTAATCTAATCCCATTTTCCAAAATTTGGTCCGTATTCTTGTATGCTATGGCATTTCAAGTGCTCGTCCAAATGCTTCTTGAATGTTGTGAGGGTTCCTGCCTCTACCATCCTTTCAGGCAGTGAGTTCCAGATTCCAGCCACCCTCTGGGTGAAAAAGGTCTTCCTCAAATCCCCACTAAACCTCCTGCCCCTTACCTAGAATCTATGCCCCCTTGTTATTGTCCCCTCTACTAAGAAAAAATGTTCCTTTCTATCTACCCTATCTATGCCCCTCATAATTTTGTACACCTCAATCAGGCCCCCCCTCAGCCTTCTCTGTTCCAAGGAAAACAACCCCAGCCTGTCCAGTCTTTCTTCATAGCTGCAGCGCTCCAGCCCAGGTAACATCCTGGTGAATCTCCTCCGCACCCTCTCAAAAGCAATCACATCCTTCCTATGGTGTGGCGACCAGAACTGTACACAGTATTCCAGCTGTGGCCTAACCAGCGTTTTGTACAGCTCAATCACAACCTCCCTGCTCTTATATTCTATGCCTCGGCTAATGAAGGCAAGTACCCCATATGCCTTTTTAACCACCTTAACCACCTGTTCTGCTGCCTTCAGGGATCTATATACATGCACACCAAGGTCCCTCTGATCCTTTGTCTTTCCTAGGGTCCTACCATTCATTGTGTATTCCCTTGCCTTGTTATTCCCTGGAACATGCATCACCACACACTTTTCAGGGTTAAATTCCATTTGCCACTGTTCCGCCCATCTGACCAACCCATCTATATCGTCCTGCCACTGAAGCTACCCTCCTCGATATTTACCACCCCTCCAATTTTCGTGTCATGTGCGAACATATTGATCATGCCTTTTACATTCACATCCAAATCAATAATGTAGACCACAAACAGCAAGGGACCCAGCACCGATCCCTGTGGTAACCCACTGGACACAGGCTTCCAGTCACAAAAACAACCTTCGACCATCACCCTCTGCCTTCTGCCACTAAGCCAGTTTTGGATCCAATGTGCCAAGGCACCCTGGATCCCATGGGCTCTTACATTCTTGATCAGTCTCCTATGCGGGACATTATCGAAAGCCTTACTGAAATCCATGTATACCACATCCACTGCACCACCCTCATCCAACACCGAGTCAACCCCTCGAAAAATTCAATTAAATTAGCCAGACATGACCTTCCCTTGACAAAGCGATGCTGACTATCCCTGATTTATCCTTGCCTCTCCAAGTGGAGACTAATTCTGTCCCTCAGAATTTTTTCCAATAATTTCCCTGCCACTGATGTTAGGCTCATTGGCCTGTAATTCCCTGGCTTGTCCCTACTACCCTTCTTGAATAATGATACTATGTTAGCTGTTCTCCAGTCCTCTGGCACATCCCCTGTGGCCAGAGATGTTCTCAAAATTTGTGTCAGAGCCCCTGCAATCTCCTCCTTTGCCTCACACAGCAGCCTGGGATACATCTCGTCCGGGCCTGTGGATTTCTCCACTAATAAAGCCCCAGAAGCTAATACAGACCCAAAAACTAAAAAACTCCTCAAACTAATACAGTCCCTCAAACTAATACAGACCCTCAAAAATAATACTGCACCTCAAACTAATACAGCCCACCAATCTAACGCAGATCCTAAAACTTTTACAGTCCCTCAAACTAATACTGCCAATCAAACTAAATCAGTCCCTCAAACGAATACAATCCCTCAGACTAATACAGCACCACAAACTAACAAAGCTCCACAAACTAATATAGTCCCTCAAACTAATACAGCCCCTCAAAGGAATACTGTCCCTCAACCCAATAGAGGCCCTCAAATTAATACAGAACCAACAACTATTAAAACTCCTCAAACTAATACCGTCCCTCAAACTAATACCGTCCCTCAAACTAATACAGACCCTCAAACTAATACAACCCCTCAAACTAATACAGCCCCTCAAAGGAATACTGTCCCTCAACCCAATAGAGACCCTCAAATTAATACGGAACCAACATCTAATCAAACTCCTCAAACTAACACCGTCCCTCAAACTAATTCAGACCCTCAAACTAATACATTCCTCAAACTAACACACCTCCTCAAAATAATACAACACCGCATACTAATACAGGCCCTCAAACTAATACAGTCCCCAAACTAATACAATCCCTCAACTAATACAGCCCCTCAACAAATACAGCACCACATAATAATTCAGAACCTCAAACTAATACAGTCCTCAAACTAATACAGACCCTCAATCTATTAAAGTCCCACAAACTAATAAATCCCCTCCAACTAATATAGTCCATCAAATTAATACAGCCTCTACAACTAATAAAGACCCTCAAACTATTACACTACCCCAAACTAATGCAGTACCTAAAACTAATACAGCCTCTCAAACGAATGCAGCCACTCAAATAATACAGCCACTAAAACTGATAGAGCCCCTCAAACTAATACAGACCCAAACACTACTAAAACTCCTCAAACTAATACAGTCCCTCAAACTAATACAGACCCTCAAAATAATACTGCCCCTCAAACTAATACAGCCCTTCAATCTAACACAGAAACTGAAACTTTTACAGTCGCTCAAACTAATACAGCCCCTAAATCTAATACATTACCTCAAACTAATAAAGCCCCTCAAACTAATACAGACCCCAAAACTACTAAAACTCCTCAAACAAATACAGTCCCTCAAACTAATACAGACCCTCAAAATAATACTGCCCCTCAAACTAAAAAAGCCACTCAAACTAATACAGTCCCTCAACCTACTACAGCCCCTCAAACTAATACAAACCCTCAAAATAATTCTGTCCCTCCAACAAATACAGCCCCTCAATTTAACGCAGACCCTGAAACTTTTACAGTCGCTCAAACTAATACAGCCCCTTCAAACTTATACTGCCACTCAAACTAACACAGACACTTAAACTAACGCAGTCCCTCAAAAGTATACAGACCCTCAAACTAAAACAGTCCCTCAAACTAATACAGCCCCTCAGACTAATACAGCACCTCAAACTAATAAAGCTCCTCAAACTAATCCAGTCCCTCAAACTAATACAGCAACGCATACTAAATCAGACCCTCAAACTAATACAGTCCTCAAACTAATATAGACCATCAAACTAATACCTCCCCTCCAACACTACAGACCATCAAACTAATACAGCCTCTACAACTAATACAGACCCTCAAACTATTACACTACCCCAAACTAATGCAGTACCTATAACTAATACAGCCTCTCAGACGAATACAGCCATTCAAATAATACAGCCACTAAAACTGACACAGTCCCTCAAACTAATACAGACCCAAGAACTAATAAAATTCCTCAAAACAATACAGTCCCTCAAACTAATACAGACCCTCAAAATAATACTGCTGCTCAGAATAATACAGCCCCTCAATCTAACACACAACCTGAAACTGTTAAAGCCCCTCAAACTAATACATTACCTCAAACTAATAAAGCCCCTTAAACTAATACAGTCCCTCAAACTAATAGAGCCCCTCAAAACAATACAGCAGCTCAAATAATATAGCCCCTCAAAATAATACAGTCCCTCAAACTAAAAAAGGCACTCAAACTAATACAGTCCCTCAACCTAATACAGCTCCTCAAACTAATACAACCCTCAAACTAATACAGTACCTCAAACTAATACAGCCTCTCAAAATAATACAGACCCTCAATCTAATGCAGCCCCTCAAACCAATACATCACCTCAATTTAATACAGTACCTCAAACTAATAAAGCCACTCAAACTGATAGAGCCCCTCAACCTGATACAGCCCCTCAAACTAATACAAACCCTCAAACTAATATAGTACCTCAAACTAATGCAGCCCCTGAAACTAATAGAGCCTCTCAAACTATTACAGACCCTCAATCTAATACAGCCCCTCAAACTAATACAGCTCCTCAAACTAACACATTTCCTCAAACTAATGCAGACCCACAAACTATTAAACCCCCGCAAACTAATACAGCCGCTCAATCTAATGGAGCCCCTCAAACTAATACAGTCCCTTAAACTTATACAGACCCTCAAACTAATGCAGTCCCTCAAACAAATGCAGCCCCTGAAACTAATACAGTCCCACAAACTAAAAAGACCTCAAAATGATACTGTCCCTCAAGCTGATACAGCCCCTCAAGCTAATACAAACCCTCAAATTAATACAGTATCTCAAACTAATGCAGCCCCTGAAACTAATAGAGCCTCTCAAACTATTACAGACCCTCAATATAATACAGCCCCTCAAACTAATACAGCCCCTCAAACTAACACATTTCCTCAAAATAATGCAGACCAAAAACTAATAAACCCTCGCAAACTAATACAGCCGCTCAATCTTAGGCAGCCCCTCAAACTAACACAGCTACTCAAACGAATACAGTCCTTCAATCTAATACAGTACATCACACCAGTACATACACTAAATGTAAACAGACACTCAAACTCATACAGTCACTCAAAGTATCCACTCCCCTCAGACTAATACAGCCCCTCAAACTAATGCAGCCCCTCAAACAAATACAGACACTCAAAATAATACAGTACCTTAAACCAATACAGCCTATCAAACTAATGCAGCCACTCAAATAATACAGCCACTAAAACTGATGCCGAAGCTCAATCTAATACAGCCCCTTAAACTAATACAGTCACTCAAATTAATACAGCCCCTCAAACTAATACAGCCACGCAAACTAATACAGACCCTCAAACTAATAAACTCTCTGAAACTAACATATCCCCTCAAACTAGTACAGCACATCAAACTAATATAGCACCTAACACTAATACAGCCCCTAAAACTTATACAGACGCTAAAACTAATACAGCCCCTGGAAGTAAAACAAACCTTCAAACGAATACTGCCCCTCAAACTAACACAGACCCTCAAACGAATACAGTCACTCAAACAAATACAGCCCCTCAAACCAGTACAGCTACTGAAACTGATAAACAATCCTTAAAACTAATACAGTTCCTCACACTAATACAGCCCCTCAGATCAATACATTCCCTCCAAATAATACAGCTCCTCAAACCAACACATCCCTCAAATTAATACATCCTGTCCAACTAATAGAGCCAGTCAAACTATTATAGACCCTCAATCTAATACAGTCCCTCAAAATAATACAGACCGTAAAAATTATACAGACCATCGTAAAAATACAGTCCATCAAATTAATTCAGCCCCTCAAACTAATACAGCCCCTCAAACGAACACAGACACTCAAACTAATGCAGTACATCAAACTAATACAGCCCTTCACTCGAACACAGCCCCTTAAACAAATACAGCTGATCAAATAAATACAGCCCACTACAACTCATACAGCCCCTCAAACAAATACAGCCACTCAACCTAATAGAGCCCATCAAACGGTTACAGCTTCTAAAAGTAATATAGCCCCGCAAGCTAATACTGTAGTGTATGTGCCTTTAATTCAGAACTAATTTTACAGCTCCTGTATACTGTAGTACCGGCAGTGACCACACCGGTATATAATGTTTGCGCATGCCTCTGTACCCCAGTCTTGAGACTACACTCCTCCAGTAAAGTCCTGTTTATTGTTAATGTACAGCATCGGTGTGATTATTTAATAACAGCATATCCACAGAACCACGGATCTAACAAATACAGCCCCTCAAACTAAAACAGCAACTCAAAATAATACAGGCCCTCAAACGAATAAAGCTCCTCAAACTAATTTAGACCCCCAAACTGAAACAACCCCTCAAAGTAATTCAGCCCCTCAATCTAATACAGCTCCTCAAACTAATACTGTCCCTCAAACTAACACAGTACCTCAAACTAACAGACCCTCAAACTAATACAAACCCTCAAACTAATACAGACCCTCAAACGAATACAGCCCCTCAAACTAATTCAGTCCCTCAGACTGATACAGCACCTCACGTTAATACAGCCCCTCAAACTAATACAGTCCCTTAAATTAATACAGTACCTCACAGAAATACAGACGCTAAATGTAATGCAGCCCCGCAAACTAATACAGCCCCTCAAATTACCTCAGCCCCTCAAACTAATACAGCCCCTCAAGTAATACAGAACCAGCAACCAATAAAATCCCCCAAACTTATACAGCCACTCAAATGATCATAGACACACAAACCAATAAAACCACTCAAACTAATACAGTCCCTCAAACTAATACAGTCCCTCAAACTAATACAGCCCCTCAAACTAATACAGCCCCTCAAACTAATATGGACCCTCAAACTATTACAATACCTCAAGCTAATACAGTCAATCAAACTAATACAGACCCTCAAACTAATACAGACCCTCAAACTAATTCAGTGCCTCAAACTAACACAGTCCCACAAACTAATACAGCCCCTCAAACGAATACAGCCCCTCAAGCTAATACCATCCCTCAAACTAATGCAGTACCTCAAACTAATACAGACCCTAAAACTAATAGAGACCCTCAAATTAATACGGAGGCACAAACTAATATACCCCCTCAAATTAATACAGACCCTCAATTTAATAGAGACCCACAAACTAATAAATCCCCTCAAACTAATACAGTCCCTCAAACTAATACAGATCCTTAAAATATTAAATTCCAAAAAAATAATAAATCTCCTCCAACTGTTACAGTCCCTCAAACTAATACAGCCCCTGAAACTAATACAGACCCTCAAACTAACACAGACCCTCAAACTATTACAGTACTTCAAACTCATACAGCCAATCAAAATAATACAGCAACTCCAAATAATACAGCCCCTTAAACTAATATAGCTCCCAAACTAATACAGTCCCTCAAATTGATACAGTGCCTCAAACTAATACAGACCCTCAAGCTAATACAGCCCATCAAACTAATTCATTGCCTGAAACTAACACAGCTCCACAAACTAATACAGCCCCTCAAACGAATACAGCCCCTCAAGCTAATACCATCCCTCAAACTAATGCAGTACCTCAAACCAAACAAGCCCCTCTAACTAATACAGACCCTCAACCCAATACAGACACGCAAAATAATACAGTACTTCACACGAATACAGCCCCTTAAACCAAAAAGGACCCTCACATGAATACAGCCCCTCAACATAATACAGTCCCTAAAACTAATGCAGCCCCTCAAATTAATACAGCCCCTTAAAATTAATAGAGAATCTCAATGTAATACAGCACCTCACACTAATACTGCTCCTAAAAGTAATACAGCCACAAAACTAATACAAACCGTCAAACTAATAGAGACCCTCAAATTAGTACAGTCCCTCGACATAATACAGCCCCTAATTCTAATGCAGCCCCGCAAACAATGCAGCCACTCAAAAAAATACATCCCATCAAACTAATAGATTCTCAAACTGAAACAGTCCCTCAAACAAATACAGAACCTCAAACTAATACAGACCATCAAACTAATACAGCCCCTCAAACTTATACAGCCCCTCAAACAAATACAGCACATCAAACTAACACAGAACCTCAATCTATTACCTTATCTCAAACTAATAAAGCCCCTACAACGAATACAGCCTCTCAAACTAATACAGATCCTCACATTAATACAGTCTCTCAAACAAATACAGCCCCTCAAACAAATACAGCCCCACAAACTAATACAGCCCCTCATACAAATACAGATTCTCAACTAATACAGACCCTTAAACTAACACAGTCCCTAAAACTAAAACAGACCCGCAAACTAATACAGACACTCAAAATAATACAGCCCCTCAAACTACTACAATCCGTCAAAATAATACAGCCACTCAAACTAATACAGTCCTGCAAGCAATTACAGCACTTCAAACTAATAGAGTCCCTCAAAGTAATACAGAGCCACAAACGAATATACCCCCTCAAACTAATACAGTCCCTCAAGCTAATACATCCCCTTAAACTAATACAGCCCCTCAAAATATTAAAAGTCCAATAAAATAATAAATCTCCTCCAACTAATACAGTCACTCAAACTAATACAGCCTCTATAACTAAAACAGACTCTCAAACTATTACAGAACATCAATTAATACAGTACCTCAAACAACTACAGCCTCTCAAACTAATGCAGCTACTCAAATAATACAGTCACTTAATCTGATAGAGTCCCTCAAACTAATACAGACACAAAAACTAATAAAACTCTTCAAACTAATACAGTTTCTCAAACTAATACAGACACTCAAAATATTACTGCCCCTCAAACTGATACAGCCGCTCAATGTAACACAGACCCTGAAACTTTTTCAGTCCCTCAATCTAATACAGCCCCTCAAACTAATACATTACCTCAATCTAATACAGCCCCTCAAACTAATACATTACCTCAAACTAATAAAGCCCCTCAAACAAATACAGTCCCTCAAACTATTAGAGCCCCTCAAACTAATGCAGCACCTCAAACTAATACAGCCCATCAAAGTAATACAGTCCCTCAAACTAAAAAAGCCACATAAACTAAAAGTCCCTCAACCAAATACATCCCCTCAAACTAATAGATTCTCAAACTGAAACAGTCCCTCAAACAAATACAGAACCTCAAACTAATACAGACCATCAAACTAATACAGCCCCTCAAACTTATACAGCCCCTCAAACAAATACAGCCCATCAAACTAACACAGAACCTCAAACTATTACCGTATCTCAAACTAATAAAGCCACTACAACTAATACAGTCTCTCAAACTAATACAGATCCTCACATTAATAGTCTCTCAAACAAATACAGCCCGTCAAACAAATACAGCCCCACAAACTAATACAGCCCCTCATACAAATACAGATTCTCAACTAATACAGACCCTTAAACTAACACAGTCCCTAAAACTAATACAGACCCTCAAACTAATACAGACACTCAAAATAATACAGCCCCTCAAACTAATACAGTCCTGCAAGCAATTGCAGCACTTCAAACTAATAGAGTCCCTCAAAGTAATACAGAGCCACAAACTAATATACCCCCTCAAACTAATACAGACCCTCAATTTAATACAGACCCACAAACTAATAAATCACCTCAAACTAATACATCCCCTTATACTAATACAGCCACTCAAAATTTTAATGTCCAAAAAATAATAAATCTCCTCTAACTAATACAGTCACTCAAACTAATACAGCCTCTATAACTAAAACAGACTCTCAAACTATTACAGAACATCAGATTAATACAGTACCTCAAACAACTACAGCCTCTCAAACTAATGCACCTACTCAAATAATACAGTCACTTAATCTGAGAGTCCCTCAAACTAATACAGACACAAAAACTGATAAAACTCTTCAAACTAATACAGTTTCACAAACTAATACAGACACTCAAAATATTACTGCCCCTCAAACTGATACAGCCCCTCAATGTAACACAGACCCTGAAACTTTTACAGTCCCTCAATCTAATACAGCCCCTCAAACTAATACATTACCTCAAACTAATAAAGCCCCTCAAACAAATAGTCACTCAAACTAATAGAGCCCCTCAACCTAATGCAGCACCTCAAACTAATACAGCCCGTCAAAGTAATACAGTCCCTCAAACTAAAAACTCCACGTAAGCTAAAAGTCCCTCAACCTAATACAGCCCCTCAAACTAATACAAACACTGAAACTAATACAGTACCTCTAACTAATGCAGCTCCTCAAACCAATACTACCACTCAAATTAATAAAGACCCTCAAACTAATACAGTACCTCAAACTAATACAGACCCACAAACTAATAGACACCCTCAAACTAATACAGCCGCTCAATCTAATACAGCCCCTCAAGCTAATACAGCAACTCACACGAACAGAGCCCTTAAATGTAATACTGTCCCTCAAACTAATACAGCCCATCAAACAAATACAGCACATCAAACTAACACAGAACCTCAAACTATTACCTTATCTCAAACTAATAAAGCCCCTACAACGAATACAGCCTCTCAAACTAATACAGATCCTCACATTAATACAGTCTCTCAAACAAATACAGCCCCTCAAACAAATACAGCCCCACAAACTAATACAGCCCCTCATACAAATACAGATTCTCAACTAATACAGACCCTTAAACTAACACAGTCCCTAAAACTAAAACAGACCCTCAAACTAATACAGACTCTCAAAATAATACAGCCCCTCAAACTAATACAATCCGTCAAAATAATACAGCCACTCAAACTAATACAGTCCTGCAAGCAATTACAGCACTTCAAACTAATAGAGTCCCTCAAAGTAATACAGAGCCACAAACGAATATACCCCCTCAAACTAATACAGTCCCTCAAACTAATACATCCCCTTAAACTAATACAGCCCCTCAAAATATTAAAGTCCAATAAAATAATAAATCTCCTCCAACTAATACAGTCACTCAAACTAATACAGCCTCTATAACTAAAACAGACTCTCAAACTATTACAGAACATCAATTAATACAGTACCTCAAACAACTACAGCCTCTCAAACTAATGCAGCGACTCAAATAATACAGTCACTTAATCTGATAGAGTCCCTCAAACTAATACAGACACAAAAAGTAATAAAACTCTTCAAACTAATACAGTTTCTCAAACTAATACTGACACTCAAAATATTACTGCCCCTCAAACTGATACAGCCGCTCAATGTAACACAGACCCTGAAACTTTTACTGTCCCTCAATCTAATACAGCCCCTCAAACTAATACATTACCTCAATCTAATACAGCCCCTCAAACAAATACAGTCCCTCAAACTAATAGAGCCCCTCAATCTAATGCAGCACCTCAAACTAATACAGCCCATCAAAGTAATACAGTCCCTCAAACTAAAAAAGCCACATAAACTAAAAGTCCCTCAACCAAATACATCCCCTCAAACTAATAGATTCTCAAACTGAAACAGTCCCTCAAACAAATACAGAACCTCAAACTAATACAGACCATCAAACTAATACAGCCCCTCAAACTTATACAGCCCCTCAAACAAATACAGCCAATCAAACTAACACAGAACCTCAAACTATTACCGTATCTCAAACTAATAAAGCCCCTACAACTAATACAGTCTCTCAAACTAATACAGATCCTCACATTAATACAGTCTCTCAAACAAATACAGCCCCTCAAACAAATACAGCCCCCCCAAACTAATACAGCCCCTCATACAAATACAGATTCTCAACTAATACAGACCCTTAAACTAACACTGTCCCTAAAACTAATACAGACCCTCAAACTAATACAGACACTCAAAATAATACAGCCCCTCAAACTAATACAGTCCTGCAAGCAATTACAGCACTTCAAACTAATAGAGTCCCTCAAAGTAATACAGAGCCACAAAGTAATATACCCCCTCAAACTAATACAGACCCTCAATTTAATACAGACCCACAAACTAATAAATCACCTCAAACTAATACATCCCCTTATACTAATACAGCCCCTCAAAATTTTAAAGCCCAAAAAATAATAAATCTCCTCTAACTAATACAGTCACTCAAACTAATACAGCCTCTATAACTAAAACAGACTCTCAAACTATTACAGAACATCAAATTAATACAGTACCTCAAACAACTACAGCCTCTCAAACTAATGCAGCTACTCAAATAATAGAGTCACTTAATCTGATAGAGTCCCTCAAACTAATACAGACATAAAAACTGATAAAACTCTTCAAACTAATACAGTTTCTCAAACTAATACAGACACTCAAAATATTACTGCCCCTCAAACTGATACAGCCCCTCAATGTAACACAGACCCTGAAACTTTTACAGTCCCTCAATCTAATACAGCCCCTCAAACTAATACATTACCTCAAACTAATAAAGCCCCTCAAACAAATACAGTCACTCAAACTAATAGAACCCCTCAACCTAATGCAGCACCTCAAACTAATACAGCCCATCAAAGTAACACAGTCCCTCAAACTAAAACATCCACATAAGCTAAAAGTCCCTCAACCTAATACAGCCCCTCAAACTAATACAAACACTGAAACTAATAGAGTACCTCTAACTAATGCAGCTCCTCAAACCAATACTGCCACTCAAATTAATAAAGACCCTCAAACTAATACAGTACCTCAAACTAATACAGACCCACAAACTAATAGACACCCTCAAACTAATACAGCCGCTCAATCTAATACAGCCCCTCAAACTAATACAGCAACTCACACGAACAGAGCCCTTAAATGTAATACTGTCCCTCAAACTAATACAGCCCATCAAACTAACACAGATACTCAAACTGATACAGTGCCTCAAACTAATAAAGTACATCATACCAATACAGCCCCTCAAATTAATACAGCCCCTCAAACAAATACAATCCTCAAAAAAATACAGTACCTCAAACTAATTCAGCCTCTCAAACTAATGCAGCCACTCAAATAATACAGCTACTAAAACTGATACAGTCCCTAAAACTAATACAGAACCTCAAACTAATAAAGTCACTCAAATTAATACAGGCCCTCAAACGAAACAGCCCCTCAAACTAATACAGTCACTCAAATTAATATAGGCCCTCAAAGGAAACAGCCCCTCAAACTAATACAGACACTCAAACTAATAAACCCCCTAAAACGAATACATCCGCTCAAACTAGTACAGCCCCTCAAACTAACGCAGCAACTCACACTAATACAGCACCTAAAACTAATACAGCCCCTCAATCGAACACAGCCCATCAAACTAATACAGCCCCTCAAACTAACACAGACCCTGAAACGAATACAGCCCCTCAAACAAATATAGCCCCGCAAGCTAATACAGTATCTCAAACTAATACAGCTCTTCAAACTAATACAGCCACTCAAAATAATACATTCCCCCCAAATAATACAGCCCCTCAAACTAATACAATCCCACAAATTTATACAGCCCCTCTGAAATAAAGAATAGATTTGCCTTTCTAATCTAGGCTATATTAACTTAAAAAATCCAGTAGCACATCTTTCAACACCAGTCTCCAACCATGACTGGAGAGAACTGAATTGAAGATGGCCACCACAAATCACCTGACATCCACTACCAATGAGTTTACAGCATATATCTCAAGGTAGAAACAAACAACCAATTACAATACTTCTTACTAACACAGAGAACAACCACCCCATTCACCAATCACAATACTTCTTATTAAACATAGGAAATAATCACCAAATTCGCCGCTCCTTTTAAAACATGCTCCAACCTAAAACAACCTTTACAATTTATAATCAATTTATTTACAACTAAAATACAAATATAATATTTCAACAACTTTAAAACATTACTACCAATTTAAAAGTCCATTTTCAATCAGTCGACCGGATATCTTGTTCCTGTCGACCTTCTTAACCTTGGTGAAATTCCTTGCCCTCCCACACCCGGAGACACCGAAGTATCTTCTGCAGGAAGGCTATCCATATCCCGATTATCAACGGTTTCCGGATTGGAAATCCCATCAGGAAGAATACTAGGACGGTCATGAACATCCACCAAAGGCTGACTAATAGAAGTATAATTATCTGCAGTAGGATTGGAAATATTCGTAGTATCTATAACAACATCCACATTATCTGAATCGTAACTATTATTAGTATCCTCAAAAGAGGTCTGGCCACCACAAGGAGCCAAATCTTTAATTGAAACAGTACTTTCTTTCCCATCTTGGAATCGAATATGAGCATATTGGGAATTTGCCTCCAACAGCTCCACCTCCTCCACTAAAGGATCATATTTTGACAATCTAACATGGCGTCGAAGCAGCACAGGTCCCTGCATAGTAAGCCATGAAGGTACCGAATATCCTGTAGTAGATCTCCATGGGTAATTAAAGAGCCTTTCATGGGGGGTCACATTAGTAGCCGAGCGGCAGACCGACTACAAGAGGCCCCAGAGGCTCAGGTAGGCCCCAGTGCGGCATCGGCAGCGGGTGGAGGCGGAGCTGAGCGGCAGAGCGACTACAAGAGGCCCCAGAGGCTCAGGTAGGCCTCAGTGCGGCATCGGCAGTGGGTGGAGGCAGAGTCGGGACCAGCGGGAGCAGCGAGGAGGAGCTCGGGAGAAAACCCGGCGACCAGCGAGGCCCGAGACCAGTCGGGAGCAGTGAGTCGGAGCCCGGTATAAAAACCGGAGAGAGGCGAGGCCCGAGACCACAGCTGGGGCAGTCGGGAGAGCAGGAGGCCAGTAACTGCTGGGGCAGTCGGGAGAGCAGGAGGCCAGTAACTGGTGAGTTTAAAAGCTCACCTTTCGCGGGCTTTTTCTTTCACAGCTGGTGCAGTCGGGAGAGCAGGAGGCCAGTAACTCTTATATAGGTGGAGCTGTTGCTAAACCCGAAACACTACAGTGTAGTGTCTCCCACCCTTCCACCTCCTCTAACCTTTTAGGGGTTCGGGGAAGTTGAAAAGGTAGGTTCAATTTATTTTATTTCAGGAGCCTAACCTAGGTGGAAAAGGTTCCAGGACAGGAGGCGGCAGTGAAAATACAACACCAGAAAACAGGTAGGTGACTGGTTGGTGAGTTCTTTCACAAACTTATTCTAAGTAGAATTCAATAATTAAGCTAAATCGTAGTAAATAAAAGGGTATTGTAAGGGTTAAGTCATGGAAGGGCAGCTCGGACCCGTGTCATGCTTCTCCTGTGCCATGTGGGAAATCAGGAACACTTTCCTTGACAACTATGTGTGCAGGAACTGTGTCCAGCTGCAGCTCCGAGCAGACCGCATGGCGGCGCTGGAGCTGCGAATGGACTCACTCTGGAGCATACGCGATGCTGAGGATGTTGTGGATAGCACATTCAGTGAGTTGGTCACACCGCAGGTAAAGGCTAGCTCAGACAGTAAATGGGTGACCAAAAGGCAGGGTAAAGGCAGGAAGGTAGTGCAGGAGTCACCTGCGGTCATCTCCCTCCCAAACAGGTTTACCGTTTTGGGTACTGTTGGGGGAGATGACTTATCAGGGGAAGGCACCAGCAGCCAGGTTCAGGGCACCATGACTGGCTCTGCTGCACAGAAGGGCGGGAAAAAGAGGGATAGGGCTATAGTGATAGGGGATTCAATTGTAAGGGGGATAGATAGGAGTTTCTGTGGCAGAGACCGAGACTCCAAGATGGTATGTTGCCTCCCTGGTGCAAGGGTCAAGGATGTCTCGGAGCGGGTGCAGAGCATTCTGAAGGGGGAGGGGGATCAGCCAGTTGTCGTGGTACATGTAGGTACCAACGATGTAGGTAAAAAGAGGGAGGAGGTCCTACAAGCTGAATTTAGGGAGTTAGGAGCTAAATTGAAAAGTAGGACCTCAAAGGTAGTAATCTCTGGATTGCTACCAGTGCCACGAGCTAATAAGTTTAGAGAGAGTAAGATAGATAAGCTAAATACGTGGCTTGAGCAGTGGTGCAAGGGAGAGGGATTTAAATTCTTGAGGCATTGGAACCAGTTCTTGGGGAGGAGTGACCTGTACCAAGGGGACGGTCTACACCTGAACTGTGAGGGAGCCGATGTCCTCGGGGTAATATTTTCTAGGGCGGTTCGGGAGGATTTAAACTAATTTGGCAGGGGGATGGGAACCTAGGTAATGGAAAAGAGGGAAGTCATATGAAGTTAGAAATAGATGGTAGAAAGGTGAGAAGCAATAAGCAAAGGAGAGAAACACAAAGGGCCAAACTAATTCATAATGAGAGTGTGAAAAAAGCAAGCCTGAAGGCTTTGTATCTTAATGCTAGAAGCATTAGGAACAAGGTGGATGAATTAGTTGTGGAAATAGAGGTAAACAAGTATGATTTGATTGGGATTACAGAAACGTGGCTGCAGGGTGGGCAAGGCTGGGAACTTAACATCCAGGGATATACAATATTTAGGAAGGATCGGCAAAAAGGTAGGGGAGTTGGGGTAGCATTGCTGGTAAAGGAGGGGATTAATGCAATGGAAAGGAAGGATATTAACTCGGATGAAACGGAATCTGTATGGGTAGAAATGAGAAATAGCAAGGGGAGGAAAACGTTAGTGGGTGTGATATATTGGCCTCCAAATAGTAATATGGAGGTGAGGGAAGGCATAAAAAGGGAAATTAGAGAAGCGTGCGATAAGAGCACTGCTGTCATCATGGGTGACTTTAATTTACATATTGATTGGACTACCCAAATTAGTAAAAATTCTGAGGAGGAGGAATTCCTGGAATGTTTTCGGGACGGTTATCTGGACCAATATGTCGAGGAGCCGACTCGAGATCAGGCCATTTTAGACTGGGTATTGTGCAATGAGAAGGGACTTATCAGCAATCTTCTTGTACGAGGCCCTTTGGGTCAGAGCGATCATAATATGATCGAGCTCTCAGTCGAGATGGAGAGTGAGGAAATTGAATCAGAGACTAAGGTCCAGAACATAAATAAAGGGAATTACGAGGGTATGAGACGGGAATTGGGTAAGATTGATTGGGTGGTGTTTCTGGGTGGATTGACAGTGGATAGACAATGGCAAGCATTCAAAGATAGAATGGAAGAATTCCAGAACATGTTTATACCGGTTTGGCATAAAAATAAACCTAAAAAGGTGACTCAACCATGGATAACGACGGAAATTAGGGACAGCATAAAATCAAAAAAAAGGGCATATCAACTGGCAAAAAAAAGCACCAGACCGGAAGATTGGGGGCAGTACAGGATACAGCAAAAGAGGACAAAGGGATTAATCAGGAAGGGGAAAATAGAATACGAAAGTAAACTTGCAGCAAACATAAAGACAGACTGCAAAAGCTTTTATCGGTATATCAGGAGGAAAAGACTGGTAAAATCCCAAGTCGGTCCCTTGCAGTCCGATTCGGGAGAATATATAATGGAGAATAAGGAAATGGCAGACCAATTAAACTCATACTTTGGTTATGTATTCACAAAGGAGGACACAAATAACCTCCCAGGAATATCGACAAACATAGGGACTAATGAGAGGGAGGAGCTGACAGAAATTAGTATCTCTAGGGATATGGTGTTGGGTAAGTTGAGGGGACTGAAGGCCGACAAATCCCCGGGGCCTGATAAACTACATCCTAGGGTACTTAAGGAGGTGGCCCTGGAGATAGCAGATGCTCTAAGGATCATCTTCCGGAACTCCATTGACTCGGGAACAGTACCCGTGGATTGGAGGGTAGCTAATGTTACCCCAATATTTAAAAAGGGGGGTAGAGAGAAAGCAGGGAATTATAGACCAGTAAGCCTTACATCGGTTGTGGGCAAAATGCTAGAGTCCATTATTAAGGATAAAATAGCGGAGCACTTGACAAATGGGGAAAGGATCGGACAGAGTCAACATGGATTTACAAAGGGTAAATCGTGTTTGACTAATCTGCTGGAATTTTTTGAGGAAGTAACTCGTAAAATAGATGGGGGAGAGCCAGTGGATGTGGTGTACCTTGACTTCCAGAAAGCCTTCGATAAGGTTCCACACAAAAGATTATCATGCAAAATTAAGGCTCATGGGATTGGGGGCAAAGTATTAACGTGGATAGAGAACTGGCTGGCGGATAGAAAACAGAGAGTTGGAATAAACGGCTCGTTTTCGGAGTGGCAGGCAGTGACCAGCGGGGTGCCGCAAGGATCTGTCCTGGGACCCCAGCTGTTCACAATATATATAAATGATCTGGATCAGGGAATTGGATGCAATATTTCCAAATTCGCTGACGACACTAAACTAGGAGGTGGGGTGGGCTCTGATGAGGATGTCAGGAGACTACAGTGCGATTTGGACAGGTTGGGGGAGTGGGCGGATACGTGGCAGATGCACTATAATGTGGATAAATGCGAGGTTATCCACTTTGGGGGTAAAAACAGGAGGGTGGATTATTATCTAAATGGCAATAGATTGGGAGATGGGGAAGTGCAGAGGGACCTGGGTGTACTTGTGCACCAGTCACTGAAGGAGAGCATGCAGGTGCAACAGGCGATTAAGAAGGCAAATGGTATGTTGGCCTTCATATCAAGGGGGTTCGAGTATAGGAATAGGGATACCTTGCTACAGCTGTACAAGGTGCTGGTGAGACCGCATCTGGAGTATTGTGTACAGTTTTGGTCGCCCCATCTGCGGAAGGATGTTCTTGCCATGGAAAGAGTGCAGCGGCGATTCACCAGGCTGATACCTGGAATGGCGGGAGTGACCTACGAGGAGAGATTGAATAGTTTGGGCTTGTACTCACTGGAGTTTAGAAGATTGAGAGGGGATCTCATCGAAACATATAAAATTATGGCAGGCCTGGACAGGCTGAATTCAGAGAGAATGTTTCCAATGGCAGGGGAGCACAGAACCAGGGGCCACAGTCTAAAAATAGCGGGCAAATCATTTAAAACAGAGATGAGGAAGAATTTCTTCACTCAAAGAGTGGTGAGCCTGTGGAATTCCCTGCCACAGAGGGCTGTGAAGGCTAATTCAATAAATATTTTCAAGAGAGAATTGGATATATTTCTGAAGGCTAAGGGGATTAAGGGTTACGGAGAAAAGGCGGGGACGGGGTACTGAACTGGTAAGATCAGCTATGATCTCAGACGAAGATCAGCCATGATCTCATTGAATGGCGGAGCAGGCTCGAAGGGCCGAATGGCCTACTCCTGTTCCTATCTCTATGTTTCTATGTTTCTAGCCGTTGAAAGCAATGATCTAATGGAATGCAGGGCGTCAGGCAGTGCCATTTCCCACTGTGTATTCTTAAGGTTCCAGGATGTCAAAGCCAACATAACTGCCTTCCAGATCACCCCATTGTATCGTTCGCACTGTCCATTACCCTGGGGGTTATACGGGGTAGTTCTACTAGTAGAAATTCCCCGACTCTGAAGGTATTCCTTCAACTGGGAAGACATAAAAGAACTTCCCTGATCTGAATGGATATACGCAGGCATCCCAAAGATGACAAAAAGTTGAGTCAGACATTTGATAACTGTAGCAGCTGATACATCTGCGCAAGGAAAAGCAAAAGGAAACCTTGAAAACTCATCCACAACAGTAAATATGTATCGATTTTGAGTCGTTGAAGGAAGAGGCCCCTTAAAAGCAACGCTCAGACGTTCAAAAGGAGAAGTAGCCTTTATTAGATGAGCTCGTTGAGGCTTAAAGAAATTCTGTTTACACCGAGCACAGATAGAACATGATGAAGTCATCCGCTTGACGTCTTCAACTGAAAAGGGCAAATTCTTACTGCGTA
This sequence comes from Somniosus microcephalus, assembly GCF_052327205.1. NCBI lineage: Eukaryota > Metazoa > Chordata > Chondrichthyes > Squaliformes > Somniosidae > Somniosus > Somniosus microcephalus. The sequence continues at coordinate 44,620,887 of NW_028225184.1, read as the reverse complement.
CGAAGTGCATCATCCTCGTAACCCCAGGATGACATAAGGCATTGTGAAGATTAATAAGTGTATCTCCGTGAATCACAGAACAATAAGCCCTCGACAGTGCATCAGCAGCAACATTATCCTTCCCCGGACGATAAACTATATCAAAATGGTAACATGCCAACTCAATCCTCCACCTCATTATTTTATCATTTTTGATCTTTCCAAAATGTTTAACATCAAACATAAAGGACACAGATTTTTGATCGGTTACCAACGTGAAATGTCGCCCCGATAAATAATGTCTCCATTTACGCAGTGCTTCTACTATTGCATATGCCTCTTTTTCTATTGAAGAATGTCTTTTTTCACTATTGTTCAAGGTACGTGAGAAAATGGCCACAGGTCTTCCATTCTGGTTCAGAGTAGCCCCAATTGCAAAATCAGAAGCATCCGTCTCAATCACAAAGGGAACCTGCTCATCAATAGAATGCACAACTGCTCCTAAGATATCCTTTTTAAAATTATCATAACATGTCCTGGCCTCCCATGATAGAGGATATGTCATAACCCGAATAAGGGGCCGGATCTTCTGCGAAAAGTTTGCAATCCAATTAGCATATTAAGAAAACAGTCCAACAACTCGTTGCAAAGCCTTAGAATTAGTAGGATAAGGTAAATCGATCAATGGTTGCAAACGTTCTGGAACTGGTTTAATCTTATTTCCCGAGATAATATACCCCAGTAGATTTACCTCAGTAGTCGAAAAGATACACTTCTCTTTATTAAAAGTTAAACCAACTTTTCCCGCAGCTTGAAGGAATCTTTCTAAATTTGAATCATGCTCCACCCTTGATTTACCTCACACTGTGATATCATCTAAATATGAAAAGGTGTCAGAGAGAGAGTTATCACTTATAAAAGCATCCATTGCCCGTTGAAAACAAGCAACACCATTAGTAACACCAAATGGTATTCGGCAAAACTGATACAGCTTTCCACCAGCCTCAAAGGCCGTATATGGTTGATCCCTCTTAACAATAGGAATCTGATGATAAGCACTCTTTAAATCAATAGTGCTAAAAAACTTATACTGAGATACTTTGTTGATAAGCTCATCAATCTTAGGCAAAGGGTACGCATCTAATTGAGTATACGTATTAATAGTTTGAGAGTAGTCTATCACCATTCGTTTCTTATGTCTCTCGTTAGTGGTGACAACTACCTGAGCCCGCCAAGGCGAACAACTAGGTTCAATGATTCCTTCCAATAAAAGACGTTGGACTTCAGAATTAATAAATTCTCTATCCTGACTGCTATACCTTCTTGACTTGGTAGCAATTGGCTTACAATCCGGCATCAAATTGGAAAAAAGTGATAATGGAGAAATGGATAAAGAAGTTAATCAACAAATGGATAAGGGTGGCTTAGTCCCTCCAAACGAAAGACTGAGAGACTCGTGTAATTTAAGCACATCATGATCAATCAAAATATCCGCACAAAGATTAGGCAAAACAGGTAGGCGTATATCAGTATACGTATTACCTAGAAGAATCATTTTCACAAGGCAACAACCAGCTACTTGTGAAGTAAGGGTCGTCTGAGCCATACATACCTGATAAGTAACAGGCAAGATTTTCAAACACTTTTCCTTCGCAAACTGAAGATTTATAAAACTCTCGGTACTGCACGTATCTATGAGAGCCTTCACTTCTAACCCATTAACTTGGGCCATAACTATAGCTTTGTTTAGGCCATGAGCAAATGCAGCAGAAATTGATGCAATAAACGCCCTCTCTACAGGTTGAATAGTCGCAGAAGAGGAGGTAATTGAACCTAATGATTTACAAACACGTGCATAATGACCTCTCTTTCCACATTTACTACACACAGCCTCCCGGGCAGGACACTTCAAACGAGGAAGCCGGACGTTCCCACAAAAAATAACACTTCTGAATCCTAGAGGCAACAGCCGCCGAAATAGTAACTGTTTCAGAATCTAGTAAACCACTCCCATTAAGTCCACCTAATTCTTTTTCGTCTGGAACTGCCGAAACCACAGTCGCAGGTCGATTAGATAGAACATAAGAATCCGAACTTCTCTGAGCCATATCCAATGTAGAAGCTTGCTCAAAAGCACTCTTGAGATCCAAAGTCTTATTTTCTAACAACCGCTGACGAATTGATCTGGACAGTAGTCCATTAATAAAAGCATCCCTACCGATTCTTCCTTATATTCTTTGGCCATCACGGCTTTATAATTACAGTTAGCACTAAGGTGCCGAAGTGCTTGTAAATAAGTATCCAAAGATTCTCCCACCTGCTGCCTACGGGCAGATAGAAGATAACGTGCAAATACCTCTTTCTTTGGTTTAACAAAAATTTTCTCCAATGTAGAAATAGCCAATTCGTAAGTTTTACAGTCCAATATATATTTATACACATCCGGCGCAATGTAGTTGATCAGCATATTCAGCTTATTCAGAGACTCTCGTTCCAACACACCCAAAAAGTTTGTAAATGTGCAATACCAATGTTTCCATTTATCATCCACTCCTGCAGAATTAGGATCAGCATTGAATCGTTCTGGTTGAAGATATCGCTCCATTCTGATAAAAAGTTAATAAATTGAAATAAAGAATAGATTTGCCTTTCTAATCTAGGCTTTATTAACTTTAAAAATCCAGTAGCACATCTTTCAACACCAGTCTCCAACCATGACTGGAGAGAACTGAATTTAAGATGGCCACCACAAATCACCTGACATCCACTACCAATGAGTTTACAGCATATATCTCAAGGTAGAAACAAACAACCAATTACAATACTTCTTACTAACACAGAGAACAACCACCCCATTCACCAATCACAATACTTCTTAGTAAACATAGGAAATAATCACCACGCCCTCCAACTAAAAGAACCAGTCAAAATAATATAGACCCTCAATCTAATAGAAGCCCTCAAACTAATACAGACCCTGAAAATAATACAGACTATCATAAGAATACAGTCCAGCAAACTAATACAGCCCCTCAAACTAACACAGACACTCAAACTAATGCAGTCCCTCAAACTAATACAGACCCTCAAACGAATACAGTCCCTCAACCTAATAGAGCCCCTCAAACTAATACAGAACCAAAAACTAATAAAACTTCTCAAACTAATACAGTCCCTCAAACTAATAGTCCCTAAAACTAATACAGACCCGCAAACCAATAAACCCCCAAACTAATACAGCCCCTCAAACTAATAGAGCCCCTCAAACTAACACAGACCCTGAAACTTTTACTGCCCCTCAAACTAATACAGCATCTCAAACTTATTCAGACCCACAAACTAATACAGTACCTCAAAATAACACAACGCATCAAACTGATACAGTTCCTCAAACTAATACAGACAGTCAAAATAATACAGTCCCTCGAACTAATACAGCCCCACAAACTAATACAGACCCGCAAACCAGTAAACCCCCAAACTAATACAGCCCCTCAAAATAATACAGCCCCTCAAACAAATACAGCAACTCACACTAACACAGCCACTAAATGTAATACAGCCCCTCAAACTAATACAGCCCATCAAACTAACACAGCCCTTCAAACTAATATAGTCCCTCAGACTAATACAGTACCTCACAACAGTACAGCCCCTAAAAGTGATACAACCTCTCAAACTAATGCAGCCCCTCAAATATTACAACCAATAAAACTGATAAAGACCTTCAAACTAATACAGCCCCTCAAACTGATACAGACCCGCAAAGTAATACAGCCACTAAAACTAATACAGACCCACAAACTAATACAGCCCCTCAACCTAATAGAGCCCCTGAAACAAATTCAGACCCAAAAACTAATAAATTTCCTCAAACTAATACAGTCACTCAAACAAATACAGATCCTCAAATAATACTGCCCCTCTACCAATACCGCCGCTCAAACTAACACAGACCCTGACACTTTTACAGTCCCACAAACTAATACAGACCCTCAAACTAATACAGTCCTTCAAACTAATACAGCTGCTCAAACTAATACAGACCCTCAAACTAATACAGCCCCTCAAACGAATACAGTATCTCAACCTAATAGAGCCCCTGAAACTAATGAAGTCCCAAAAAGTAATAAAACTCCTCAAACTGATACAGTCCCTTAAATTAATACAGACCCTCAAAATAATACTGCCCCTCAAACTAATACAGCCCCTCAAACTAATACAGCCCCTCAAACTAATACAGCACCTCAAACAAATTCAGACCCTCAAAGTAATACAGTCCCTCAAACTATTACAGCCCCACCAACTAATACAGTACCGGAAACTAATACAGCCCATCAAACTAATACATTCCCTCAAACTAATCCAGACATTCAAAATAATACAGGCCATCAAACTAATACAGCCCCACAAACTAATACAGACGAGCAACCTAATAAACCAACCCAAACTAATACAGCTCCTCAAACTAACCCAGTCACGCAAAGTAACAACCATCCTCAATCTAATATATTCCCTCAAACTAATACTGGCCCTCAACCAAAACAGTCCCTCAAAATAATACAGAACCTCAAAATGATACAGCCTCTCAAAGTAATGCAGCCCTCAACTAATACAGCCCTAAAAACTGATACAGCCCCTGAAACTAACACAGCCCCGCAAACGAATACAGCCCCTCAAATAATACAGCTCCTCTAACTGATACAACCGCTGAAACTGATAGAATCCCTCAAAATTATACAGCACCTCAAACTAATAAAGCCCCAGATCAAAAAATTCCCTCAAAATAATACAGTCCCTCAAATTAATACAGCCCGTCATAGGAATAGAGCCATTCAAATTAATACAGACCCTCAAACTAATACAGGGCTTAAAACAAATACAGTACCTCAAACTAATACAGCTGCTCAAACTAATACAGACCCTCAAACTAATACATTCACCCAAACTAATACAGATCCTCAAACTATAACAGTCCATCAAACTAATACAGCCCCTCCAACTAATACAGTCCCTCAAACATATACTGCCCCTTAAACTAATACAGTCCCTCAACCTAATACAGCACCTCAAACTAATTCAGACCCAAAAACTAATAAAACTCCGGAAACTAATACAGTCGCTCAAACTAATACATACCCTCAAAATAATACTGCCCCTCAAACTAATAAGCACCTCAAACTAACACAGACCCTCATACTTTTACAGTCCCACAAACTAATACAGGCCCTCAAACTAAAACAGTCCCTCAAACTAATAGAGCCCCTCAAACTAATACAGACCCACAAATTAATACAGTACCTCAATCTAATACAGCACTTCAAACTAATACAGTCCCTTAAACAATTAAAGCCCCTCAAATGTTTACATTCACTCAAACTAATACAGCACCTCAAACTAATACAGTCCCTCAACTTAATACAGCTCCTCAAACTAAGGTAGACCCACAAATTAATACAGACCCAAAAACGAATTAACCTCCTCAAACTAATGCAGCCCTCAAACTGAAACAGCCCTGAAAAGCGAATACAGCTGCTCAAACAAATTCAGCCCCTCAATCTAATACAGCCCCTCAAACTAATGCAGTCACTCAAACTGATACAGTACCTCACAGCAATACAGATACTAAAAGTAATACAGCCCCTCAGAGTAATACAGCCCCTCAAATAATACAGCCCCTCAATCTAATACAGCTCCTCAAGCTGAGGCAGTCCGTCAAAATAATACAGTCCTTCAAACTAATACAGACCCTCAAAATAATACAGTCACTCAAACAAATACAGCCCCTCAAACAAATAAAGCCCCTCAAACAAATACACACCCTCAAACTAATGCAGTCCCTCATACGAAAAAAGATCCTCAAACTAATGCATACCCTCAAACTAATACAGTCCCCAAAACTAATGCTGTCCATCAAACTAATACAGCCCCTCAAACTAATACAGCCCCTCAAACTAATACAGTCCCGCAAAGTAATACAGATCCTAAAACTAATACTGTACCTTAAACTAATACAGCCACTAAAACTAATACAGACCCTGAAAGTAATACAGCCACTCAAACCAATACAATCCCGCAAATTAATACAGCCCCTCAAATGATTAGAGTCCCACAATCTAATGAACCCCCTCAAACTTATACATTCCCACAAACTAATTCATCCCCTCCAACTAATACAGACCCTTAAACTATTAAATCCCACAAAATAATAATCCCCTCTGACTAATAAAGTCCCTCAAACTAATGCAGCCCCTCCAAACAATACAGACCTTCAATCTATTACAGTACCTCAAACTAATACAGCCACTCAAATTAATACAGCCCCTCAAACTAATACACCCCCTCAAAATAATACACCTCCACAAACTAATACAGTCCCTCAAACTAATGCACCAACTCAAAATAATACAGACACTCAAACTAATACAGACACTCAAATTAATACAATCCCACAAATTAATAAACCCCGTCAATCTAATAAAGCCCTTCAAAGTGATACATCCCCTCAAAATAATACAGCCCGCGTAAAACTCAAAAAGCTTCTCAAACTAACAATGCTACTCAAACTGATACTGTCCCTCAGACAAATAATGCCACTCAATCCAATACAGTCCCTCAAACTAATACAGCTTCTAAAATTAATGCAACCCATCAAACTAATACAGCTCCACGAAATAATACCGCACCTCAAACTACCAAAGCCTTTCAAAAAATACAGCCCCTCAGCCGAAAACAACCCCTCAAACTAATACACCTACTCAAACTATTAGAGACCCCTTTAGTAATGCAGCCGCTCAAATTACCAGCGCCCCTCAAACTAATACAGTCCCTCAATCTAATACAGCACCTCAAACTAACACAGCACCTCAAATAATAAAGCCACTCAAACTAATACGGCCCCTCAAACCTATATAGCCCCTCACACTAATACAGCACATCAAACTAATAGATCACGTCAATCTAACATAGTCCCTCACCTAATATGCACCAACATACTAATATAGACGGTCAAAATAATACAGCCTCTGAAACTAATACAGCCTCTAAAACTAATACAGAATTCAAATTTATACAGACACTCAAACTGAAACAGCCTTTCAAACTAATACAGCACCTCAGCTCAAAACAGAACCTCAAACGAATACAGCCCCTCAAGTTAATACAGCACCTCAATCTAATACAGTGCCTCAAACTAATGAAGCTTCTAAAATTAATACAGCCCATTAAACTAATACCGCTCCTCAAAATAATATTGTCCCTCAAACTAATACATGCCCTCAATCTAATACAGTCCTTCAAACTATTACAGCCACAGAATTTAACATGGTATCTCAAACTAATACAGCTCCTCAAACTGATAAAGCTCCTCAAACTAATAAAGCCCCTCAAACTAATACGGATCCTCAAATTAATACAGACTATCAAACTAAAAGAGTCCATCAAATTAATACAATCCCTCCAATTAAAAAAGAACCTCAAACTAATACAGACCCTCAAAATAATACAGCCCCTTAAACTAATTTAGCCCCTCAAATTAATACAGCTTCTCAAACTAATAGAGACCCTCAATCTAATACAGCAGTTCACAATAATACTGCCCCGAAAACTAATACAGACCCTCAAACTAATGGATTCTCAAACAAATACAGCCCCACAAACTAATACAGAACCTCAATGTAACACAGAACCTAAAACGAATACAATCCCTCAAACTAATACAGCCCCTCAAACTAATGCAGACCCTCAAAATAATACAGCCCCTCAAACTAATACAGACACACAAACTAATACAGTCCCACAAACTAATACAGACCCTTAAACTAATACAGCCCTTCAAGCTATTAATGTCCCACAAACTAATAAATCCCCTCCCACTAATAAAGTCTTCCAAACTAATACAGCCCCTCAAGCTAATATAGACCCACAAAATAATATACCCACTCAAACTAATACAGTCCCTCAATCTAATACAGACACTCAAATTAATACAGCGCATCTAACTAATACAGACCCTCAAACTAATAAAGACACTCAAACTAATACAGACCTGCAAGCTAATACAGACCCTCAAATTAATACAGTCCCTCAAACTAATACAGAGACTCAAACTAATACAGTCCTGCAAGCTAATACAGCCCCTCAAATGATTACAGACCCAGAAACTAATAAATCCCCTCAAGCTAATACAATCCCTCAAAATAGTACATCCCCTCAACTTAATACAGCCTCTCAAACTATTAAAGTCGCACATACAAATAAATCCCCTCCAACTAATACAGTCACTCAAACTAATACAGCCTCTACAACTAATACAGACCCTCAAACTATTAAAGTTCCTCAAACTAATACAGCCACTCAAACTAATACAGCCTCTCAAAATAATACAGCCCCTCAAACTAATACAGCTCCTCAAACTAATACAGACCCTCAACATAATACAGCCCCCACAAACTTGCTCAGAACCTTAAACGAATAAAGCCCTTAATCGAATACTGCCCCTCAAAGTAATACAGAGGCTTAGAATTAATACAGCCCCTCAAACTAATACTGCCACTCAAACTAATGCAGCCCCTCGAACTAATACCGCCCCTAAAAGTAATACATCCCCGAACACTAATAAAGCCGCTCAAACTAATACAGCTCCTCAAACTAATACAGAGCCAAAAACATATATACACCCTAAAAATAATACAGAACCTCAAAATAAAACAGCCCCTCAAATTAATACAGTCCCTCAAACTAATACAGACCCTTAAAATAATACAGTCCCGCCAGCTAACACAGCCCCTCAAATGATAACATACCCACAAACTAATAATCCTCTCAAACTAATACAGCCCTTCAAACTATTACAGACACCCCAACTAAGGAAACCCCTCAAACTAATACAGTCCCTCGAACTAATACAGCCCCTCCAACAAATACAGACCCTCAAACTATTAGAGTACCTCATACTAATACATCCACTCAAACTAATACAGCCACTCAAAATAATAAAGCCCCTCAAACGAATACAGACACTCAAACTAATACAGACCTTCAAACTAATACAGTGCTTCAAACTAATACAGTCGCTCAAACTGATACAGTCCCTCGAACTAATAAAGCCCCTCCAAGAAATAAAGTCCCTCAAACTATTAGAGTACCTCAAACTAATACAGCCACCAAAATAATACAGCCCCACAAACTAATACAGTCGCTCAAACTGATACCGTCCCTCGAACTAATGAAGCCCCTCCAACAAATAAAGACCCTCAAACTATTAGAGTACCTCAAACGAATAGAGCCACCCAAAGTAATACAGCCCCACAAACTAATACAGCCCCTCAAACTAACACAGACCCTCAAACGATTACCATACCTTAAACTAATACAGCCACTCAAACTAATACAGCCACTCAAAATAATACAGCCCCTCAAACTAATACAGCTCCCAAACTAAAACAGACCCTCAAACTGATAGAGCCCCTCAAACGAATACAGACTCTCAAACTATTTCAGCCCTTCAAACTAATACAGTCCCTCAAACTGATACAGACACTCAAACTGGTACAGCGGCTCAAACTAATACAGACACCCAATAGAAAACAGTACCTCACACTAATACAGACCCTCAAACTAATACGTATCCTCAAACTAAAAAAGAACCGCAAACTAATACAGACCCTCAACATAATACAGTCCCGTAAGCTAATGCAGCCCCTCAAAGTAATACAGCCTCTCAAACTAATAGCGACCCCCAATCTAATACAGCACCTCACAATAATACTGCCCCTAAAAGTAATACAGCCCGAAAACTAATACAGACACTCAAACTAATACAGCCATGCAAACTAATACATCCCCTCAAACTAATAGATTCTCAAACTAATACAGTCCCTCAAACTAATACAGAACTTTAATCTAAGACGTACTTCAAACTAATACAGACCGGCAAACTAATACAGTCCCTCAAACAAATACAGACCCTAAAACTAATACAGTCCCTCAAACAAATACAGACCCTAAAACTAATACAGTCCCTCAAACTAATACAGCCCCTCAAACTAATACAGGCCCACAAACAAATATACCCCCTCAAACTAATACAGACCCTCAAACTAATACAGACCCCCAAAATAATACAGTCCCACAAGCTACTACAGTCCCTCAAACCAATACAGACCCTCAAACTAATAAGAGTACCTCAAAATAATACAGCCCCTCAAACGATTACAGACCTACAAACTACTGAACCCCCTCAAACTAATACATTCCCTCAAACTAACTCATCACCTCCAACTAACACAGACCCTCAAACTATTACAGTACCTCAAACTAATACAGCCACTCGAACTAATACAGCCACTCAAAATGATACAGCTCCTCAAACTAATGCAGTCCCTCAATCTAATGCACCAACTCAAAATAATACAGACGCTCAAACTAATACAAACCCACAGATTAATACAGCCCATCAATCTATTAAAGCCCTTCAAAGTAATACATCCCCTCAAAATAATACAGCCCCTCAAACTCAAACAGTTTCTCAAACTAACAATGCTACTCAAACTGATACTGTCCCTCAGACAAATAAAGCCACACAATCTAATGCAGTCTCTCAAACTAATACAACCCCTGAAACTAACAAAGCACCTCAAAATTCTACAGCCCCTCAATCTCATACAGTCCCTCAAATTAATACAACACCTAAATCTAATACAGTCCCTCAAACTAACACAGCTTCTATAATTAATGCAGTCAAAGCAAACTAATACAGCTCCTCAAAATAATAAAGCTCCTCAAATTAATACATACCCTCAATCTAATACAGTTCCTCAAACTTTTATAGCCACTGAAATTAATACAGTATCTCAAGCTAACACCACCCATCAAACTGATACAGCACCACAAAATAATACAGACCCTCAAACTCATACTGCGCCTCAAACTAATACACTACCTCAAACTAATAAAACACCTCAATCTAATACAGTGCCTCAAACTGATGCAGCCCCACAAACTAATACAGCCCCTCAAACCAACACAACCCCTCAAACTAATTCAGATCCACAAACTAATAAAGCCCCTCAAACTAATACAGCCCCTCAAACTAATACTGCACCTCAAACTAATACAGTACCTCAAAGCAATAAAGCACTTCAATCTAATACGGTCCATTATAATAATAGAGCACCTCAATATAATACAGCGCCTCAAACTAATACTGCCCCTCAAAATAAGACAGCCCTTCAAACTGACACATCCCATCAATATAATGCAGCCCCTCAAACTAATACAGCAACTCACAATAATAGAGCCACTCAAACTAATGCAGACACTCAAACTAATACAGCCCCTCAAACTAATACAACGCCTAAAACTAATATAGCCCCCAAAGTTAATACAGCGCCTCAAACTAATGGAGCACCTCAATCTAACACAGTCCAGCACCTAAACAGCTCCTCAAACTAATACATATCGTCACAATAAAACAACCTCTGAAACTAACACAGCCTCTCAAACTAATACAACATTAACACTAATACAGCCCGATAAACTGATACAACCCCTCAAACTAAGACACCTTCTCAAACTAATACAGCCCCTCTTATTAATGCAGCCTCTCAAACTAATACATCCCATCAAACTAATAAAGCACCTCAATCTAATACAGTCCCTGAAACTAATGGAGCACCTCAAATAATACAGCGCCTCGAACTAATACAGCCCCTCAAAAGATACAGACCATCAAATTAATACAGCACCTCAATATAATGCCGTGCCTCAAACTAATACAGTCTCTGAAATTAATACAGGCAATCAAACTAATATATGCCCTCAATCTAATTCAGAACCTCAAACTATTACAGCCACTGAAGTTAATACATTATCTCAAACCAGTATAGCTCATTAAATTCATACTACTCCTCAAATTAATACAGCCCCCAAACTAAGAGAGCCGCTCCATTTCATACAGTACCTCAAACTAATCCAGTCCCTCATACTTATAATGCACCTCAATGTAATGCATTTCCTCAAATTCATACAGCTCGTCAAACTAATACAGCCCCTCAAACTAACACAGCCCCTCAAACTAATAGAGACACTCAAACTCATTCTGCCCCTCAAACTAATAAAGCACATCAAACTAATAAATTATCTCAAACTTATAAAGCACCTCAATCTAATACAGTCCCTTAAACTAATGGAGCACCTCAATATTAGAGTGCCTCCAACTAAACTAGCCCGTGAAACGAACACAGCCCCTGAAATTAATACAGCCACTCAAATTAATACAGCACCTCAAATTAGTAGAGCGCTTCAATCTAACACAGTCCCTCACCTAATAAAGCCCCTCATGCTAATAGAGACCGTCAAAATAATACAGCCTCTGGAACTGACACAGCCACTCTAACTAATACAACATTCAAACTATTACAGAACCTCAGATACATACAGCACCTCAAATTGATAGAGCCCCTCAATCTAATACAACTTCTCAAACTAACAAAGCCCTTCAAAAAAATACGGCCCTTCAACCGAAAATAACCCCTCAAACTAATACACCTCCTCAAACTAATGGAGACCCCCTTAGTAATGCAGCCTCTCAAACTAATATCGCCACTGAAACTAATACAGCCCATCAATCTAATACAGCGACTCAAACTAAAACAGCACCTCAAATAATACAGCCACTCAAACTAATACGGCCCCTCAAACTTATATAGCCCCACAAACTATTACAGCACCTCAAACTAATAGGTCACCTAAAATAACACAGTCCCTCAGCTAATAAAGCCCAACATAATAATACAGACGGTCAAAATAATACAGCCTCTGAAACTAACACAGCCTCTAAAACTAATAGAGAAATCAAATTTATACAGACCCTCAAACTGAAACAGCCTTTCAAACTAATACAGCACCTCAGCTTAATACAGCACCTCAAACGAATACAGCCCCTCAATCTAATACAGTCCCTCAAACTAATAGAGCTTCTAAATTAATACAGCACATCAAACTAATACAGCTCCTCAAAATAATATAGTCCCTCAAACTAGTACATGCCCTCAATCTAATACAGTCCTTCAAGCTATTACAGCCACTGAAATTAACAAAGTATTTCAAACTAATACAGCTCCTCAAACTGATTCAGCTCCTAAAACTAATACAGCCCCTCAACCCAACACAACCCCTCAACCTAATATGGCTTCTAAAAGTAATGCAGATCATCAAACTAATACCGCTCCTCAAAGTAATATAGCCCCTCAAATTAATACATGCCCTCAATCTAATACAGTCCCTCAAACTTTTACAGCCACTGAAATTAATACAGTATGTCAAACTAATACAACCCCTCAAACTGATACAGCACCACAAAATAATACAGACCCTCAAACTCATACTGCGCCTCAAACTAATTAAGTACCTCAAAATAATAAAACACCTCAATATAATACAGCTCCTCAAACTGCTACAGCTCCTCAAAATAATACAGCCCCTCAACCAACACAACCCCTCAAACTAATACAGCCACACAAACTAATACAACCCCTCAAAATAAGACAGCCCTTCAAACTAACACATCCATTAAAAATAATACAGCCATTCAAACCAATACAGCCCCTCAAACTAATACAGCCCCTCAAACTAATACAATGCCTCAAACTAATATAGCCCCCAAAGGTAACACAGCAACTCAAACTAATGGAGCACCTCAATCTAACACAGTCCCGTACCTAATAGATCCCATCAAACGAATACAGCTCGTCGCAATAAAACAGCCTCTGAAACTAACAGGGGCTCTCAAACTAATATAACATTCAAGCTAATACAGCCCGTTAAACGGATACAACCCCTCAAACTAAGACACCTACTCAAACTAATACAGCCACTCTTATTAATGCAGCCCCTCAAATTAATACATCCCATCAAACTAATAAAGCACCTCAATCAAATACAGTCCCTTAAACCAATGGATCACCTCAAATAATACAGCGCCTCGAATTAATACAGCCGCATAAACAGATACAGACCATCAAATTAATACAGCACCTCAATCTAATACCGTCCCTCAAACTAATACAGCCTCTAAAATTAATACAGGCCATCGAACTAATGCATGCCCTCAATCTAATACATACCCTAAAACTATTTCAGCCACTGAGGTTAATACAGCATCTCAAATTAATACAGCTCCTTAAATTCATACTGCTCCTCAAATTAATAAAGCCCCACAAACTAATAGAGCCACTCCACGTCATACAGTACTTCAAACTAATCCAGCACCTCATACTTATAATGCACCTCAATGTAATACATTTCCTCAAATTCATACAGCTCGTCAAACTAACACAGCCCCTCAAACTAACACAGCCCCTCAAACTAACACAGCCCCTCAAACTAATACAGCCCCTCAAACTAACACAGCCCCTCAAACTAACACAGCCCCTCAAACTAATACAGCCCCTCAAACTAACACAGCCCCTCAAACTAACACAGCCCCTCAAACTAATAGAGCCACACAAACTCACACTACCCCTCAAACTTATAAAGCACCTCAATCTAATACAGTCCCTTAAACTAATGGAGCACCTCCATATTACAGCGCCTCCAACTAAAATAGCCCTCTGAAATTAATACAGCCACTCAAATTAATACAGCACCTCAAATTAGTAGAGCGCTTCAATCTAACACAGTCCCTCACCTAATAAAGCCCCTCATACTAATAGAGACCGTCAAAATAATACAGCCTCTGGAACTGACACAGTCTCTCAAACTAATACCACATTCAAACTATTACAGCACCTCAGATTCATACAGCACCTCAAAGTGATAGAGCCCCTCAATCTAATACAACTCCTCAAACTAATACAGCACTTCAAACTAACAAAGCCCTTCAAAAAAAATACAGCCCTTCAACCGAAAACAACCCCTCAAACCATTACACCTCCTCAAACTAATAGAGATCCCCTTAGTAATGCAGCCCCTCAAACTAATACTGCCCCTCAAACTAATACAGCCCATCAATCTAATACAGCACCTCAACTGAAACAGCACCTCAAATAATACAGACACTCAAAGTAATACGGCACCTCAAACTTATATAGCCCCTCAAACTAATGCAGCACCTCAAACTAATAGATCACCTCAATCTAACACATTCCCTCACCTAATACAGCCCAACATACCAATATAGACTGTCAAAATAATACAGCCTCTGAAACTAACACAGCCTCTCAAACTAATAGTGTTCAAACTTATACAGACCCTCAAACTGAAACAGCCTTTCAAACTAATACAGCACCTCAGATTAATACAGCACCTCAAACGAATACAGCCCCTCAATCTAATACAGTCCCTCAAGTTAATACAGCACCTCAATCTAACACAGTCCCTCAAACTAATACAGCATCTAAAATTACTACAGCCCATCAAACTAGTACAGCTCCTCAAAATAATATAGTCCCTCTAACTATTACATGCCCTCAATCTAATACAGTCCTTCAAACTATTAAAGCCACTGAAATTAACACAGCACCTCAAAATAATACAGCACCTCAAACTAATACAGCCCCTCAAACTAATACAGCCCCTCAAAGTAAGACAGCCCCTCAACCTAATACAGCCCCTCAAACTAACATAGCCCCCAAAGTAAAAAGCGCACCTCAAAATAATGGAGCACCTCAATCTAATACAGTCCCTCACCTAATACAGCCCCTCAAACAAATACTGCCCGTCACAATAATACAGCCTCTGAAACTAACACAGCCTTTCAAACTAGTACAGCATTCAAACTAATACAGCCCGTTAAACTGATACAACCCCTCAAAGTAATACACCTCCTCAAACTAATTCAGCCCCTCTTAGTAATGCAGCCCCTCAAACTAATACTTCCCCTCAAACTAATAAAGCACCTCAATCTAATACAGTCCCTTAAACTAATGGAGCACCTCAAATAATACAGCGCCCCGAACTAATATAGACCCTCAAAAAGATACAGCCCCTCAATCTCATACAGATCATCAAATTAATACATCACCTCAATTCATTACTGTCCCTCAAACTAATACAGCCTCTAAAATTAACACAGGCTATCAAACTAAAACATGCCATCAATCTAATACGGTCCCTCAAACTATTACAGCCACTGAAGTTAATACAGTATCTCAAACTAATACAGCTCCTTAAATACATACTGCTCCTCAAATTAATACAGACCCTCAAATTAATAGAGCCAGTCAGGTTCATACAGCCCCTCAATCTAATAATGTCCCTCAATCTAATAGAGTCCCTCAAATTAATACAGCCCCTCAAACTAATAGAGGCACTCAAATTATACAGTACCTCAAACTAATACAGCCTCTTATATACTTATAATGCACCTCAATGTAATACATTTCCTCAAACTCATACAGCTCGTCAAACTAATACATCCCCTCAAACTCTTACAGCCCCTCAATATAATAAAGCACCTCAAACAATTCTGGTACCTCAAATGAATAAAGCACCTCAATCTAATACATCCCCTCAAACTAATACAACACCTCAATCTAATTATAGCCCCTAAAACCAACAAAGCCCTTCAAAAAATTCAGACCCTCAACCGATAACAACCCCTCAAACTAATACACCTCCTCAAACTAATAGAGACCCCCGTAATAATGCAGCCCCTCAAACTAATACCGACCCTCAAACTAATACAGCACCATAAATTAATACACTATCTCAAACTATTACAACCCCTCAAACTGATACAGTCCCACAATCTAATACAGCCCCTCAAGCTACCAAAGTCCCTCAAACTAATACCGTACCTCAAACTAATACAGTCATCAAACTAATACAGTACCTCAAACTAATAAATCACCTCAAACTAATACAGTACCTCAAACTAATAGAGTACTTCAAACTAATAAAGCACCTCAAACTAATACAGCAACTCAAACTAATACAGCCCCTCCAACTAATAGAGCACCTCAAACTAATGCAGTCCCTTAAACTAATACAGCACCTTAAAATAATACAGACCCTCAAATTAAGCAAGCACCTCACGTTAATACATGCCATCAAAATAATACAGCCCCTCAAACTAATACGCCCATCAAACTAGTACAGCACCGCAAACTATTACAGCTCCTCAAACTAATACAGCACCTCAATCTAATACAGGTGCTCAAAATAATACAGACCCTCAAACTAATACGCCCCTCAAACTAATACAGCACCTCAATCTAATACAGGTGCGCAAAATAATGCAGACCCTGAAACTAGTAAACCAATCTAAATAATACAGCCCCTCAAACTAATACAGCCCCTCAATCTAATAGAGTCCCTCAAGCTAATACAGCCAGTCAATTTAATACAGTATCTCAAACTAATACAAGCCCTCAAAATGATAAAGAATCACAAAATAATACAGCCTCTCAAATTCATACAGCTCCTCAACCTAATTCAGTCCTCAACTAATACAGATGCTCATGCTATTATGGACCGTCAATCTAATACAGCCCCTCAAAATAATACAGCCGCTAAAAATAATATTGCCACTCAGTCTAATAGATTCATCAAACTAATACAGCCCGTCAAACCAATACAGACCCTCAATCTAATGCAGCCCCTCAAAATAATACTGCCACTCAATCTAATACTGTCATTAAAATAATACAGACTCTCAAAATAATACTGCCGCTCAAACTAACATTGCCCCTCAATCTAATACATTCCCTCAAACTAATACAGATCCTCAAACTAATGCAGCCCCTCAAACTAACAAAGACCTTCAAACTTATAAAGCTCCTCAAACTCAGACAGCCCCTCAAACAAATACACATCCTCAAACTACTACAGCCCTCTTAGTAATACCACCCCTCAAACTAATACAGCCCCTCAAACTAATACAGCCCCTCAAACTGATACAGCCACTCAAGCTAATACAGTCATCAAACTAATACAGCCACTCAATCTAATACAGCCCCTCAATCTAATACCGCACCTCACATTAATTCAGCACCTCAATCTAATACTGCAGCTCAAACTAAAACAGCTTCTGAAAATAATACAGCCTGTCAAACTTATAGAGCCCCTGAAACTAATACAGCCCCTGAAACTAATACAGCACCTCAAACTAATACAGCCCCTCAAACTAATACAGCTCCTCAAACTAATACAACTCCTCAACTAATACAGCCCCTCAAACTAATACAACACCTCAAACTAATACAGCCCCTCAAACTAATACAGCTCCTCAAACTAATACAGCCCCTCAAACTAATACAGCCCCACATCTTAATATAGCCCCTCAAACTAATACAGCCCCTTAAACTAATACAGCTCCTCAACTAATACAGCACCTCAAACTAATGCAGCCCCTCAAACTAATACAGCTGCTCAACTAATACAGCACCTCAAACTAATGCAGCCCCTCAAACTAATACAGCCCCTCAAACTAATACAGCCCCTCAAACTTTACAGACTCTCAAACTAATACATCACCTGAAACTAATACATCCCCTCAATCTAAAACAGCCCCTCAAATTAATACAGCACATCAAACTAATACAGCCCCTGAAACTGATACAGCCTCTCAAACTAATACAGAACCTATAACTAATACAGCCTCTGAAAGTAACAGAGCCCCTCAAATTATAGAGTCCCTCAAACAAATACAGCCCCTAAATTTAATACAGCCACTCAAAGTAAGGCAGGCCCGAAATTAATACAGCCCCTGAAACTATTACAGCCGAGGGAGCCCAGCGTGTGAGCGAGCGTGTGAATGTCCCCGACCACCGGCCCTGCGGGCGACCTGGAGAGAACAGCTCACACAATATCAAGCCCAGGGAGGCCAGTGTAGGCAGTGTGTGATTGTGTATGTTAATGTCGCTGATCACCGGCTCCGAAGGCGGCATCGGGGAGAGCGGCTTACCTCAATATCAGGCCGAGAGAGCCCAGTGTAGAAAGTGTGTGAGCGAATGTTCCCGAGAGAATCATAGAATCATAGGTCATAGAAAGTTACAGCATGGAAGGAGGTCATTTCGGCACATCGTCTCTGCACTCGCCTTCAAAGAGCTCTCCAGCCTAATCCCATTTCTCAGCTCTTGGTCCGTAGCCTTGCAGCTTACAGCATCCAAAGTGCATATCCAAGTACTTTTGAAATGTGGTTAGGTTTTCTGCCTCTATCGCCCTGTCAGGCAGTGAGTTCCAGACCCCCACAATCCTCTGCGTGATGAAATCTCCCCTCAAATCATCTCTAAAGCTTCCACAATTTACTTTAAATCTTTGCCCCTGGTTTTTCACCCATCTGCTAAGGGAAATAGGTCCTTTCTATCCACTTTATCTAAGCCCCTCATAATTTAATACACCTCAATAAGGTCTCGCCTCAGCCCCCTCTGTTCCAAGGAAAACAAACCCAGCCTATCCAGTCTCTCCTCGTAGCTAAGATTCTCTACTCCCGGCAACAGCCTTTTACGTATCCTCTGTACACTCTGTAGTGCAATCACAGCTTTTCTGTAATGTGGTGACCAGAACTGCAAGCAGTACAATAGCTGAGGCCTAACTAGTGTTTTATACAGTTGAAGCATAGCCTCCCTGCTCTTGTATTCTATGCCACGTCTAATAATGGCAAGCAGTCCGTTTTCATTCTAAACCAGCTTATCTACCTGGCCTGCTACCTTCAGGGATCTGTGGACATGCACTCCAAGGCCCCTTTGTACCTCTACACTACTCAGTGTACTACCATTTAATGTGTATTCCATTTCCTTGTTAGCCCTCCACAAAAGCAATACACCACACTTCTCCGGATTGAATTCTATTTGCCACTGTTCGGCCCACCTGACCAATTTATAGATATCTTCCTGCAGTATACAGCTTCCTTCTTCCGTTTCAACCACACAGCCGATTTTAGTATAATCTGAAAACTTCTTAGGCATACCCATTATATTCAAGTCAAGATCAGTGACATATACCACAAAGAGCAAGTGAACTGCAGAACCCCACTGGATACAGCCTTCCAATCACAGAAATACCCATCGACCATTACCCTCTGCTTCCTGTCTCCGAGCCAGTATTGAATCCAACTTGACACTTTGCCGTGGATGTCATGGTCTTTTAATTTCGTAGTCGGTCTGCCATGTGGAACCTCATCAAGAGCCTTCCAAAATCCATGTAGACTACAACAAATTAACTACCCTCATCGACCCTCCTTGTTACCTCCCCAAAATATTCAATGAAGATTGTCAGACACGACTTCCCCTTAACAAATCGGCGCTGACGATCCTTGATCAATCAGCATCTTTCTAAATGAGCATAAGAACATAAGAACATAAGAAATAGGAGCAGGAGTAGGCCAATCGGCCCCTCGAGCCTGCTCTGCCATTCAATAAGATCATGGCTGACATGACCCTAACCGCCAATCCACTATCACAGAACAATCTCTGGAATCTAACAGAATTAGACACACGAAATAGGAGCAGGATCAGGCTAGACGGCCCCTGGGCCCGCTCCGCTACCCACAGGGCCATGACCGATCCGAACCTAGACTCATGTCCACATTCCTGCCCGCTCCCCATAACCCTTAATTCCATTTACTTCTAGGAAACTGTCTATTTCTGTTTTAAATTTATGTAATGACGTAGCTTCTACAGCTTTTTGGGGCAGCATATTCCATGGACCTACCACCCTCTGAGTGAAGTAGTTCATCCTCATCTCAGTTTTGAAAGAGCAGCCCCTTATTCAAAGACTATGCCCCCTAGTTCTAGTTTCACCCATCATCGGGAACATCTTCCCCGCATCCACCCGATCCAACCCCTTCACAATCTTATATGTTTCAATAAGATCGCCTCTCATTCTTCTGAACTCCAATGAGTAGAGTCCCAATCTACTCAACCTCTCCTCATATGTCCATCCCCTCATCCCCTGGATTAACTGAGTGAACCTTCTTTGTACTGACTCGAGAGAAAGTATGTCCTTTCTTAAGTATGGACACCAAAACTGTACGCAGTATTCCAGGTGCGGTCTCACCAATACCTTGTACAACAGAAGCAATACCTCCCTATTTTTATATTCTATCCCCCTAGCAATGAAAGCCAATATTCCATTGGCCTTCCTAATCACTTGCTGCACCTGCATACTAACCTTTGAGTTTCGTGCACCAGGACCCCCAGATCCCTTTGTACTTCAGTACTTTCCAGTTTCTTGCCATTAAGATAATAACTTGCTCTACGATTTTTCCTGACGAAGTGCATAACCTCACACTTTCCAGTATTGTATTCCATCTGCCAAATGTCTGCCCACTTCTGGTCTATTTCCCCTTGCAGGTTTTTTATGTCCTCCTCACTCACTACTTTCCCTCCCATCTTAGTATCATCTGCAAACTTTGATATGTTACACTCATTCCCCTGCTCCAAATCGTTAATATAGATTGTAAAGAGTTGGGGACCCAGCACTGACCCCTGCTGAACACCACTAGTTACTGATTGCCAGTCTGAGAATGAACCATTTATCCCAACTCTCTGCCTTCTGTTAGATAGCCAATACTCTATCCATGCCAGAATATTACCCCCATCCCGTGATTTTTTATCTTAAGCAATAATCTTTTGTGTGGCACCTTGACAAATGCCTTTTGGAAGTCTAAATACACTACGTCCACTGGTTGCCCGTTATCCACCCCAGACGTTACTTCCTCAAAGAACTCCAGCAAATTTGTCAAACATGACTTCCCCTTCATAAAACCATGCTGACTTTGTCCTATTAAATTATGATTATCCAAATGTCCTGTTACTGTCTCCTTAATAATGGACGCCAAAATTTTACCTACCACAGATGTTAGGCTAACTGGTCTATAGTTTCCAGCCTTCTGTCTACTGCCCTTTTTAAATAAGGGTGTTACATTAGCAGTTTTCCAGTCTGACGGGACCTTTGCCGAGTCCAGGGAGTTTTGGAAAATTATTACCAATGCATCCACAATCCCTACCGCCACTTCCCTCAAGACCCTAGGATGTAAGCCATCAGGTCCAGGTGATTTATCCGCCTTGAGTCCCATTATTTTACCGAATACCACTTCCTTAGTGATTTTGATCGTGTTTAGCTCCTCCCCCCCTTTAGCCCCCTGTTTGTCCAGTGTTGGGATATTCTTAGTGTTTTCTACTGTAAAGACTGATGTAAAATATTCATTCAGTGTTTTTGCCATCTCCATATTTCCCACCATTAATTTCCCGGTCTCATCCTCCAATGGACCAACATTTACTTTAGCCACCCTTTTTCTTTTTATATAACTATAAAAACTCTTATATCTGTTTTTATATTTTTTGCTAATTTACTTTCATAATCTATCTTCCCTTTCTTAATCAATCTTTTTGTTATTTTTTGCTGTCTTTTAAAGTTTTCCCAATCCTCTATCATCCCACTAGATTTGGCGACCTTATATGCCCTTGTTTTTAGTCGAATACTATACTTAATTTATTTACTTAGCCACGGATGGCTGTCTTTTCTTTTACACCCTTTACTTTTCAGTGGAATATATTTTTTTTGGAAGTTGTAAAATAACTCCTTAAATGTACACCACTGATCATGTATCGTCTTACCCTTTAATCTATTTTCCCAATCCACTCTACTCAATTCCGCTCTCATAACTTCATAGTCTCCTTTATTCAAGCTTAGCACGCTTGTTTGAGATTCCACCTTCTCACCCTCTAATTGAATATGGAATTCAACCATGTTATGGTCACTCATTCCAAGGGGATCCTTTAATAGGACATTTTTAATTAATCCTGTCTCGTTACACAGGACCAGATCTAAGGTTGCTTGCCCCCTGGTCGGTTCAGTTACATACTGCTCAAGAAACCCATCCCTAATACACTCAATGAACTTATCCTCAAGGCAGCCCTGCCCAATTTGATTTGTCCAATTAATATGATAGTTAAAATCCCCCATAATTATAGATGTTCCCTTATTACAAGCCTCAACTATTTCCTGATTGATTCTCCATCCAACAGAGTTGCCACTGTTCGGAGGCCTATAGACTAGGCCCACTAGTGTTTTTTCCCCTTATTATTTCTTACCTACACCCAAACTGTTTCATTATCCTGATGTTTTGACACAATATCATTTCTCTGTATTACAGTGATTCCTTCCTTTATTAACATAGCCACCCAACCTCCCCTTCCTTCCTGCCTGTCCTTCCTGATCGTTTAATAACCTGGTATGTTTAATTCCCAGGCATTGTCACCCTGCAGCCATGTTTCTGTAATGGCCACAAGATCATACCCATATGTAGTTATTTGTGTCATTAACTCGTCTGTTTTGTTACGAATGCAACGTGCATTCAGAACGAATGCTACGTGCATTCAGATAGAGAACTTTCAAATATGTTTTGTGACACTTAGTTCCTGCTTTTGCCCTTTTTATTACTTTACCTTTTACTCCACACCTTCTGCCCCTTCCTGACACGCTCTGGTTTTTAATTTACCCACTGCTACCTAAGTCTATGACCTTCTTTGTTGTCATTTTTATTATTTGCTCTCTAGGAAACTCCCCCCCACTAGTTAGTTTGAAGCCCTCTCTACAGCCCTAGTTATATGATCCGCCAGGACTCTAGCCCCAACACTGGCCAAGTGAAGCCCGTCCGCACGGAACAGCTACCTCCTGCCCCAGTACTGGTGCCAGTGTCCCAGGAAGCAAACCCATTTCTCCCACACCAGTCTTTGAGCCACGCATTTAACTCTCTAATTTTATTTGTCCTAGCCAAATTCGCTCGTGGCTCAGGTAATAATCCAGAGATTATTACACTTGTGGTTCTGCTTTTTAATTTGGCCCCTGTCTGCTCAAACTCCCTCAGCAGAACCTCCTTCCTTGTCCTATCTATGTCGTTGGTACCAACATGGACCACGACAACTGGATCCTCCCCCTCCCACTCAAAGTTCCTGTCCAGTCCAGAGGAGATGTCCTTAACCCTGGCACCGGGCAGGCAACACAGCCTTCGGGACTCTCGCTCTCGGCTGCAAAGAACTCTATCTATCCCCTTAACGATACTATCCCCTACCACTCCAACATTTCTTTTACGTCCCCCCACTTGAATGTCCCCCTGCTCCACGGTGCTGTGGCCAGGTTGCTCATCCTCCCCGCAGTCCCTGTTCCCATCCTCACAGGGAGTAAGAGCCTCAAACCTGTTGGACAAGAGCAAGGGATGCGGCTCCTCCAACACTACCTCCTGGATCCCCGTACCTGCCTCACTTCTAGTCACACCATCCTGACCCTGGCCACGGACTACATCTGAATTAATTAATCTAATTGGTGTGAATACCTCGTGATACACAGAGTCCAGGTAACTCTCCCCCTCCCTGATGTGTCTCAGTGTTTGAAGCTCGGACTCCAGCTCTTCAACACGGAGCCGGTGTTTTCTCGAGCAGCCAACACTTACTGCAAATGAGATCACCGTGAGCATCAATGGTGGTCACCAGCTCCCACATATTGCAGCAGCAACACATCACCTGATCTCCCATTCTATGTAATTAATTAAATTTATTAATATTATTCTTAAATACTCTCTGCCCCGATTCTGGATGTTGAATATCACACCTTAGAAACTATAAACCAAAGAGATTTAAGCTTTAAAAGGTAGAAATACTTACCAACCAATCATTACCCGCTTTCTGGTGACTTCACACTTGGATTACTTTTTACCTCTCTCCTTCCCTCCGAGTTCCCAGACTGGAGATTGGTAAACCTTACCTGGTCTGTGGGACTTTTATAGCCCCGCTATGCCGCTCGAGAATCCCGCCGACGCTTTCCTTCAGAATTCTATCCAATATTTATCCCACCACCATGGTTAGGTTGACTGGCCTGTAATTACTCTGTCTAACCTTAGCTCCCTTTTTAAACCAGGGTACCACATGAGCAGTCCTCCAGTACTCCGGCACCACACCTGAAGCCAGAGAAGATTGGAAGGTGATGGTCAGGGACTTTGCTATTTCCTCTTTCGCTTTGCTTAACAGCCTGGGATACATTTCATCCGAGCCTGGGGAATTAACCACTTTTAAAGCTGCTAATCCCCTTATTACTTCCTCTCTCTCTATGTTTATTTCATCTAAAACTTCACACTCATTCCCACTGATAGCAATGTCTGCTTTGCCTGCTCCTTTGTGAAGACGGACGCAAAATATTCATTAAGAACGCTACTGATGTCTCCCACCTCCACACACAGATAACCCTCATGATCTCTAATAGGCCGTACCCTTTCTTTAGTTATACTCTTAAACTTAAAATATTCATTAATATCTTTCGTGTTTCCTGGATTTTACTTGCCAAGAATTGTTCATGTACTCACTTTGCTTTCTTAATTTCGTTTTTAATTGCAGTCCTGTACTTTCCGTACTCCTCTAAACATTCTGCAGTATTTAGCCCTCGGTATCTCTCATCCACCTCCCTTTTATTCTTTCCACTAGCCTGTATATCCACAGAAATCCAGGGGAATGTACATTTGTTAGTCCCAACGTTTATCTTTAAGGGCACCAGCCCCACGGGCATTCGGCCTGGGGGAGAGTGCCTCGACACAATATCAGTCCCAGTGAGACCATTGCAGAAAGTGTGTGAGTGAGTGTGTGAATGACCCCGATCACCGGCCCCGCGGCCCGGGTGGGAGCGGCTCAACACAATTTCAGGCCCAGGGAGGCCAGTGTAGACAGTGTGTGAGTGAGTTTGTGAATGTCCCCGAACACCGGACCCTCGGGCGCCCTGGAAGACAGCGACTCGCCACAATATCAGGCCCAGGGAGCCCAGTGTAGACAGTGTGTAACAGAAAGCAGAGAGTTGGGATAAATGGTTCATTCTCAGACTGGCAACCAGTAACTAGTGGTGTTCCGCAGGGGTCAGTGCTGGGTCCCCAACTCTTTACAATCTATATTAACGATTTGGAGGAGGGGACCGAGCGTAACATAACAAAGTTTGCAGATGATGCAAAGATTGGAAGGAAAGTAGTGAATGAGGGGGACATTAAAAACCTGCAATGGGACATAGACAGGCTAAGTAAGTGGGCAGAGATTCGGCAGATGGAATACAATACAGGAAAGTGTAAGGGTATGCACTTTGGTGGGAAAAATCATAGAGCAAGTTATTATCTGAATGACAAGAAACTGGAAAGTACTGTAGTACAAAGGGATTGGGGGTCCTGGTGCACGAAACTCAAAAAGTAAGTATGCAGGTGCAGTAAGTGATCAAGATGGCCAAGGGAATGTTGGCTCTTATTGCTAGGGGGAGAGAATATAAAAACAGGGAGGTATTGCTGCAATTGTACAAGGTATTGGTGAGACCGTACCTGGAATACTGCATACAGTTTTGGTGTCCTTACTTAAGAAAAGACATACTTGCTCTCGAGTCAGTACAAAGAAGGTGCACTTGGTTAATCCCGGGGATGAGGGGGTGGACATATGAGGAGAGGTTGAGTAGATTGGGACTCTACTCATTGGAGGTCAGAAGAATGAGAGGCGATCTTATTGAAATATATAAGATTGTGAAGGGGCTTGATCGGGTGGATGTGGTGAGGATGTTTCCAATGATGGATGAAACGAGAACTAGGGGGCATAATCTTAGAATAAGGGGCTGCTCTTTCAAAACTGAGATGAGGAGAGTCTTCTTCACTCAGAGGGTAGTAGGTCTGTGGAATTTGCTGCTCCAGAAAGCTGTGTAAGCTACATCATTTAATAAATTTAAACAGAAGTAGACAGTTTCTTAGAAGTAAAGTCTATTAGGGTTTACGGGGAGCGGGCAGGAAATAGGACATGAGCCTATGTTCGGAATGGTCATGCTCCTGTGGGTAGTGGAGCGGGCCCAGGGGCCGTGTAGCCTGGTTCTGCTCCTACTTCTTGTGTTCTAATTATGTGTTAGATTTCAGGAGATTGTTCAATTCCTGTTCCTGGCTGGGGTGGAGATCACCTTTTACAGAAGGTAAGTACTGTAGAAAATATAGGGACAGTGATCTCCTGGACGATTTTCGATCGCCTAGATGGGTCGGAGAGGAATTTCCCAGATTTATTTCTCCCAAATTGGCCATTGTATTTTTTATCTGGTTTTTCGCCTCTACCAGGAGATCGCATGGGTTCGGGAGGGATGTAGAGTGATAGAAGATTTGACGTTAGGCTCAGATCAGCCATGATCTTATTGAATGATGGAGCAGGCTCGAGTGGCCGATTGGCCTACTCCTGCTCCTATTTCTTATGTTCTTATGTTCTTATGAATGTCCTCAATCACCGGCCCCGCGGGCAGCCCGGGGGAGAGCAGATCACCACAATATCAGAACCAGGGAACCCAGTGTACACGGTTTGTGAGAGAGTGAGTGTGTGAATGTCCTCAATCACCGGCCCCGCGGACAGCCCGGGGGAGAGCGGCTCGCTGCAATATCAGGACCAGGGAACCCAGTGTACACGGTTTGTGAGAGAGTGAGTGTGTGAATGTCCTCAATCACCGGCCCCGCGGACAGCCCGGGGGAGAGCGGCTCACTGCAATATCAGGACTAGGGAAGCCAGTGTACACGGTTTGTGAGAGAGTGAGTGTGTGAATGTCCTCAATCACCGGCCCCGCAGACAGCCCGGGGGAGAGCAGATCACCACAATATCAGGACCAGGGAACCCAGTGTACACGGTTTGTGAGAGAGTGAGTGTGTGAATGTCCTCAATCACCGGCCCCGCGGACAGCCCGGGGGAGAGCGGCTCGCTGCAATATCAGAACCAGGGAACCCAGTGTACACAATTTGTGAGAGAGTGAGTGTGCGAATGTCCTCAATCACCGGCCCCGCGGACAGCCCGGGGGAGAGCGGCTCGCTGCAATATCAGGACCAGGGAACCCAGTGTACACGGTTTGTGAGAGAGTGAGTGTGTGAATGTCCTCAATCACCGGCCCCGCGGACAGCCCGGGGGAGAGCAGATCACCACAATATCAGGCGCAGGGAACCCAGTGTACACGGTTTGTGAGAGAGTGAGTGTGTGAATGTCCTCAATCACCGGCCCCGCGGACAGCCCGGGGGAGAGCGGCTCGCTGCAATATCAGGCGCAGGGAACTCTCAGCCTGCAAATTTTCAACTTCTTCTCATCCTTTAATAAATTTCACAATCAGAGTAAAGGGATATTTTGCCAATTTCTTCAACTGCTCTCTATACTTAGTCTGGGTCATGGCATAAATCCCAGTGTTTGTGCAGCAACTCAGCTGCTGCAGCCCATATCCCATTTCCAGTACATAATCAGGTAGTTCTACAGACACAGACACCAAATGCCTTATCCGCCACCATATACAATACATCATGAACACTGCCCATAGCAGGATGAAATTGCCGGAGATAACAAGCAGTAAAATGATGGATTTCCTGCGGCTCTCCATCTCTGGGTCTCTGGGACTCTCCCCATTGCTGGGACCCCGGAGTCTCCTGCGGGCTCTGCTGGCCACTAATATGTGTCTGACAGTGACAGCATTCAGCAGCAGAATCAGGACAAATGGGACTCCCGGTGTGAGAATATAATGAATGAACTCGATTGCGCCCCAGACGCGTGAATTCCGAACATTGCTTGTTACAAAACAAAACCAGGCGCTGTTCGAAAGCCAATACCGATCTGTGAACATAAAATACCAGAAAATGTTTTTTAAAGAGCTCAGCACAGTCACTGTTCCCAGAACAACAGCCGCCGTTTTCTCAGTGCAATATTTAGTTTTCAGCTTCTGGCAACAAATGGCCACAAATCGGTCAAAGGTGAAAGTGACGGTGAACCAGACAGAACAGTCTGTGGCTGCATAAAGCAGGACGGCATGGATATTACACACGGGGATGGACCGCACGAAATCAAACTGTTCCCTATAAACAACCGGAATCTGCCACAATATCAGGTCGAGGATAACGACCAGTAGATCCGCCGTTGCCATAGCCACCAGGTAGTGAGTGACACATTTGGAGAGACCGCACTTTCCCCGTGACAGGATCACAATCGTCACTAAGTTCACTGTGAGGACGGAAAGTGTACATGGAAATTATATATCATGCTTGGAGCAAAAGCATCAGTTTGATGGAATTCGGGGTGAATTCTGCAACACATTACCGACATTCAATGATATAATTTAATTCTATTACCTCTGGAGCTGAATAGAGGGTTTATTGTAAGAATAATCGGGAATAGATTGCTGAATCAAGAAATGAAATTGGGATAAATGCAACATAAAAGTAACAACTGTTTCATCAATGCGAGATTAAACGATAGATTAACCTTTAGCCCAGCAGACAAAAGCACCGCCCGAGGTATCAGGGGCACAAAGGACCAGAACCTCTCAGGAAGCCTTCGTGTCCCGGGATTAGTCAGCATTTTTAGCGGTGCAATTCGCTTCTGTGCCCCTGTGTTCAGGAGGGGGAAATGCAGCATGCATTACTGCTCCTGCTTCGATAATCCATTATGTTTTGAACTGACAATGAATGCAACAGCAAAATACAGAAACTAAAACCTTGTCATGCAATAATTACAGACAATTGTATGTAAAATATACGGATGTAATATGACAATGTGCAGATAATAAATGCAAGTGCAGTGCCGTTGTAAAGAAAACTGGGCTGTCAGAAGTGTTTCAAAGATTGAGTTTTCCACATTTTTTTGAAAGACTCAAATCTTACATCATTGAACGGAAGATTTTCCAAAAAGCATTGCAAATAACATCAAAAAGAAAGGACACAGAATTAAAATAAATAGTAATCATTGATGAGCTAATGCCCCACCAAATACATTGATCAGGATCGAATCGTACGACGTATCACACAGGCAATGCTTTTGTAAAGTATCTGAATAGAAATGGCAGAGACGTATTCTTGTATTTTTCATCTTTTGGCATCCAACTTGTGCACATAATATTCGGCAGCAAAATATCAAAGGATTTTCTTATTCTCAGTACTTCAGTTACAACCTGCTGAGATTGTTCTTCCTGAAGTACAGCAAGAAGCAACAGAGAATCACTCTGGGTCTCGCTGAGTGATCCACTGAAATGTGACAGGCGGGCATGGGATCCAATTGTAAATTCAAAACAATGATTAGAAATAAATGTATTGAAATCTAACTGAATGAACATTTTGTGAGAATGTAAGTTATCCTTGTAATAATTTTCCAGCCATCAGAAGCAGAGCCACTAATATAGAGCCGTAGACCGTGGGAAAGGAGACACTGACTGGAACTGAATGATTACCAGAAATTTCAGACCTTTAAAGATGTGTCTGGGATCTGGCAGGATCTGTACCTGTGACACTGTAAGTAACCATACCGAGCATTAGGTGAAAACAACAGCAAAATATTGCGGATACTGGAAATCTGAAATGAAAACAGAAAATGCTGGAAATACTCAGCGGCTCAGGCAGCATCTGTGGAGAGAAACAGAATTAACATTTCAGGTCGATGACCTTTGGCCTTCAGGTGAAAAATCTCCCAAACTAAGATAGCATTTTTCTGATCTGATACAAATGTTGTGCAGATAGCAGACTGAAATTTGTTAAATGAAGTGCCCCGTCCAATGAATTTGCTGGATTTGAATATAGAACATTTGAATCTTGGTAACACTGTATCACCTTCAGAATCAATATCTGACAGCAACGCGGTTGGGATGGGGAATGGCAAAGAGTGAAACACAGTTAAACATGGTGTACAGAATTAATAGCTGCATACAAAGACTTGCCAGGAACACCAACAGTAGCCAGGGTGTTCCAGTATGTTAATACAACAACCCATGCCTTAACAAAGATGCAGCAACTTGAACCACATAATATCATCAATAACTGAATATATCATGCTAAATAGCAAGAATAATATTACAGTGTAACATGGTTTATAGAATTAATAACTGGATATAGTTCCTCACTAGAAACAACAACGAGGAGGTGATAGTAAATATTTTCTGTATCATAAGATATTCCTAATATCCATAACACTTATCCCCGATCCATGCCTTCCCTTGTGTGAGTAGGTGCTGGGCTTTGTTTTCTAAAATTACCGAGGACAGAACAGAGAGAAGGGCCTTTCTCTTCCTGTGTTGATCTAAAGCTGAGAACAAAAGGCGAGAAAGTGACAGAAAGAAGGAAGGGATAACGTGTTAGCTGTGGCTAAATGGGTAGCACCCTGGCCTCCGAGTCAGAAGGCGCTATAAAATGCAAGTCCTTCTTTCTTAAAAGATAGAATCATTCAATGGTTACAGCACCGAAGGAGGTAATTCGGCCCGTCGAGCCCGTGCTCGCTCGCTTCAAGAGCACTTCAGCTAGTCTCACCCCCCGCCACACACTTTCCCTGTAGCCCTGCATTTATATCTCCTACAGCCACTTATCCAATTCCCTTTGAAAGCCCCGATTGATTCTGCCTCCACCAACCGTTCAGGCAGTGCATTCCAGATCATAACCACTCGCTGCGCAAAAAAAGATTTTCCTCATGTCAGCTTTGGTTCTTCTGCAAATCACCTTAAATCTGTGTCCGATGATTCGCGACCTTTCTCCAAATGGGAACCGTTTCTCTCTATTTACTCTGTCTGGACCCCTTATGATTTTCAACACCTCTGCACAATCTCCTCTCCAACTTCTCTGCTCTAAGGAGACAAACCCCAGCTTTTCCAGTCTATCCACGTATCTGAAGTTCCTCATCCCTGGAAATATTCCTGTAAATCATTTCAGCAACCTCTCTAATGCCTTCACATCCTTCCTAATTTGCGGTGCCCAGAATTGAAAAAAGTACTCCACTTGAGGCCGACACAGTGCTTTATACATGTTCATCATAACTTCCTTGTTTATGTATTCTATGCTTCTTTTTATGAAGTCAAGGATCCCATAGGCTTTTTAACCGCTTTCTACCCTGTACTTTCAACGATTTGTGCACATATACCCCCAGGTGTGTCTGTTCATGCACCCCCTTTAGAATTCTGCCCTATAGTTTAGATTGCCTCTCCTCATTCTTCCTAACAAAATGTATAACTTCACACTTTTCTGCGTTAAATTTAATCTGCCACGTGTCCGCCCATTCCATCAGCCTATTTATGTCCTCTTCAAGTCTGTCACTATATGCCTCATTGTTCACTATACTTCCAAGTGTTGTGTCGTCTGCAAATTTCGAAATTGTGCGCTGCACAACCACGTCCAACTCATAAATATATATCAAGAAAAGCAGTGCTCCTAGCACCGACCCTTAAACAACACCTGTATACCTTCCTCTAATCGGGAAAGCAACAGTTCGCCACTGCTCTCTGTTTCCTGTCACTGGACCAATGTCGTATCCATGGTGCCACTGCCCCTTTTATTCCATGTGCTTCAACTTTGCTGGAAAGCCGATTATGTGGCACTTTATCAATCGCCTTTTTGAAGACCATGTACACCACTTGAACTGCATTGCCCTCATCAACCCTCTCTGTTATATTAGCAAAAAACTCCGTCAGGTTGGTTAAACATGATTTTCCTTTGACAAATCCGTGCAGGCTTTCCTTACTAATCCACAGTTGTCCACACTTAATTTTGTCCCGGATTATCGTTTCTAAAAGTTTCCCAACCAGCAAGATTAAACTGACTGGCCTGTTGTTGCTGGGTTGATCCGTATACCCTTTTTTGCAAAAGGATGTATCATTTGCAATTCTCCAGTCGTCTAGCAGCACACCCTTTCTAAGGAAGATTGGAAGATTATGGCAATAACTCCGCCATTTCCACCCTCGCCTCCCTCAGCATCTTCGGATGCATCCCATCCGCTCCTGGTGACTTATCCACTTTAAGTACAAGAAGATTTTGTAGTATCTCGTCTTTATCAATTTTTAGCCCATCCACTCTCTCAACTACCTCGTCTTTGACTATGACTTTGGCAGCAGCTTCTTCCTTGTTAAAGACAGATGCAAAGAATTCATTTAGTATCTCCGCCATGTCCATTACCTCCATTCATAGGTCATCGTTTTGTCCTTAATTACCCCCATTACTATCCATTTACTATCTACATGCCTATAGAAGACTTTTGATTCCAATTTATGTTTGCTGTAATTCTATTTTCATATTCTCTCTTTGCCACTCCTATTTCCTTTTTCACTTCCTCTCTGAAATTTCTATATTCAGCCTGGTTCTCACTTACATTCTAAACTTGACATCTGTCATACTCCCCCTTTCTCTGCTTCCTCTTACTCTCTGTCTCTTTTATCATCCAGGGAGCTTTGGCTTTGGTTCCCCGACCTTTGGCCCTCGCGGGAATGTACCTCGATTGTACCCGAATCATCTGTTCTTTAAAGGAGCCCATTGTTCAATTAGAGTTTTGCATGCCAGTCTTTGATTCCAAATTACCCGGGCAGGCTGTGTTGTCAACAAACTGAAGCTGGCCCTCCTCCAATTAAGTATTTTTACAATAGATTGCTCCCTAACAATTTTCCACAGCTAATCTAAACCTTATGCGAATATGATCACTGTTCCCTAAATGTTTGCTTACTGACACTGGCACCACTTCACCTATCTCATTCCTCAGAAGCAGATCTAGCAATGCCTCCTTCATCTTTGGGCCAGGAATGCACCAATCAAGAAAGTTCTCTTGAATTCACTTCAAAAATTCTTTCCACTCTCTGCCCTTTATATGTTAACTATCTCAGTCTATATTATGATAATTGAAGCCCCCCATTTTCACTGCTCTCTATTTCTTCATTGCAAATTTGCTCCTCCATGTCTTTCCCACTAGTTGGTGATGTGTGGAATACACCTAGTCGTATCATGGTACCACCATTGTTTCTTAACTCGAAACCAATAGATTCTGTCCTTTGCTGCTCCTGGAAATCCTCTCTCTCCAGCACTGCAACATTCTCCTTAATCAAAACTGCTGCCACAGCTCCATTCTTTCCTGCACGTTTTGTCCCGTACACCTTATATCTGGGAATATTTATGAACAAATCCTGCCCTTGTTTCAGCCAGGTCTCTGTTATCGCCACAACAACATTTTCCGATGTGGCGATGTGCGACTGCAGCTGAAAAACCTTACTTACCAAATGTCGTTCGTTTACATACATGCACTGTAAACCTATCTTAGACATTACAATAGCAAAGTGCTGCGGTGCTGGAAACCTGAAATAACGACAGAGGAAGCTGGAAACACTCAGCAGGTCAGGCACCTCCCGTGGAGAGAGAACATTAGTAACTTTTCAGGTCGGTGATACTTCGTCAGAACTGGATAAAGTTAGAGATGTGACAGCTTTAAGCAGGTGCATGAGCAGGGAAAGGGGGGAGGTAAGAACAAAAGGGAAGGCCTGTGGTAGGGTGGGAGGCAGGAGTGGTTAAATGTTGCAATGGAAAAGGCAGAATCATCAAAAGCTGCCTCCTGAAGAAATAGGGGCAGAGATTATGGTCTGAAATTGTTGAGCTCAGTGTTGAGTCCAGAAGGCTGTAAAATATCTAATAGAAGGATGAGGAGCTTTTCTTCGAGCTGACGTTGTTTGAAGCTGAGGACGGAGAGGTCAGAGGGGGAGTGGAGCGCTTGTCACTTTAATTATCCGCTCCACTCCCACTCTGACTGGAGCTCAGGCAACAGCTGTTGATGAATCTGACATCCCCATTTGCAACGTTTAACTACTCCTGCTTCCCACCCTAACACAGACCGTTGCTTTTGTTATTTCCTCTCCTCCTCCTTTCCCAGCTTCCACACATGCTGACAATCTGTTACATCTCTAATGTTTTCCAGTTCTGACGAAGGGGCACAGATCTGAAACGTTAACTCTGTTTCACTGCCCACAGATTCTGCCTTACATGCTGAGTGTTTCCAGCATTTCCTGTTGTTATCTTAGACTTCCTTGGATTCTCTCTTAGTCTGAACCCATCTAATACCGTACTATTTCATGCTCTTCTGCTGCCTATCCCTCCAACTCCATTGTGTAACTTGTTTCTCCTTTCTAATGCAAAATCCTGGTGCCCAACCCCCTGGAAGATTAATTTTAAACCTCCCCAACAGATCTATCAAGCCCCTCCCGCCCCTCGTGAGAACATTGGTCGCAGTTCTGTTGAGGTGCAGCCTGTACAGGTCCCACCTCCCCAAGAACAGGCAACAATATCCCAGGGATCTAAAGCCCTCCTTTCTGCGCCATCTCTCCATCCACGCATTAATCTGGTCTATCCCCATATTTCTATATTCACTAGCTCGTGGCACCGGGAGTAATATCCAGAGATGACTACCTTCGAGATGCTGCTTTTTAATCTCTTCCTAGCATTTTACAGGAGCACATCACTCTTTCTACCTATGACATTGGTACTGATATGGACCACGATCTCAGTCTGTTCACCCTCCCCCCCTCAGAATATCCTGCAGACACTGAGTGACACCCTTGTCACTGGCGCCAGGGAGGCAACATATCATCCTGGAATCGTTTGCCGCCGGAGTAAGGCCCCTCTGTTTCCCTAACTAGCGAATCGCCTACCAATATTGCTTTCCTCCTCCCGCCCTGCACAACGGAGTCACCTCTGGTGCCGTGGACTTGGCTCTGGTTATACTCCCCGGAGGTCCCATCAAAAAGTGGTTAGAGAGTGAGATGCACTCAGGGGACTCCTGCACTACATGCCTGGTCCTACTTGTCTGTCTGACGGCCACCCATTCCCTCGCTGCCTGCACACTCTGCTGCGAGTTGACCACCTCCTGAAACGTGCTATCCACATAACTGACAGCCTCACGGATGCAACTCAGTGACGCCAGCTGCTGCTCAATCTCCAAAACCCATGGGAAGTGGGATGGAGATCACACATGCCACAAGATGGGCATTCTACGGGACTGTGGTGCCCTGCCATGCGGCTACTTAATAGGCTATTAACGACCTTAACACAATTAAACTCAAGACTTAAAAAAATCACCTTCTGCTCACCATTTCTTTACTTTTCAGCATCTTCCCTTGTGCTCGCTCCCAGCTCCGGGTTCTCTGGCCTACCTTTACCTCCAGCCGCTCCACTCACTCTCTCCTCCTTCCCGCTCTTCCCCTAAATCCTACTCTCTCCAAATTCACAACCTTAGCACTCTGTTTAGAACCACTCCTTTTAGGATCACACTGTGCAGACCATTGACAATATTTGATTTCCTCACTATTGTTCTCTGGTTTATTCCATACAGGCCATCCGGTTCAAGAAATAATAAAAACATGTTCCGAAGAAGCAAGATCTTACCGATGATCCCAGTGATTGAACTATGACACTCGCTTACATGACATTGCTCTCGCCTCAATCCAGGAATTTAGTTCCCAGGGTCGACTAAATTACATTGCTTCGGTCTCAGTCAAGGATTTTTATTCACAGGGCCACCCAGATGACACTGCTCCCGCCTCAGTTCAGGAATTTCATTCACAGGGCTGCGTAGATTAAACGCCTCCCACCTCGGTTCAGGAATGTCATGCCCAGGGCTGGCTAGATTACACTGCTCCCGCCTCAGTTCAGGAATTTCATTCCCAGGGCTGCGTAGATTAAACGCCTCCCGCCTCAGTTCAGGAATGTCAAGCCCAGGGCTGCCTAGATTACACTGCTCCTGCCTCAGTCCAGGAATTTCATTCCCAGGGCTGCCTAGATTACACTGCTCCCGCCTCAGTCCAGGAATTTCATTCCTAGGGTTGCGTAGATTAAACGCCTCCCACCTCGGTTCAGGAATTTCATTCCCAGGGCTGCCTAGATTACACAGCTCCCTCCTCAGTTCAGGAATTTCATTCCCTGGGCCGTCTAGTTTACACTGTTCCCTCCTCAGTCCAGGAATTTCATTCCCAGCGCTGCCTAGTTTATACTGCTCCCTCCTCAGTTCAGGAATTTCATTCCCAGGGCTGCCTAGTTTACTCTGTTCCCTCCTCAGTTCAGGAATTTCATTCCCAGGGCTGCCTAGTTTACACTGTTCCCTCCTCAGTTCAGGAATTTCATTCCCAGGGCTGCCTAGTTTACACTGCTCCCGCCTCTGTTCAGGAATTTCATTCCCCGGTCTGCCTAGATTACACAGCTCCAACCTCAGTCCATGAATTTCATTCCCAGGGCTTCCTAGATTACACTGTTCCCACCTCAGTTCAGGAATTTCATTCTCAGCTGATTTCTATATTGCCTAAAACTAGAACAAGCACAAGAAAAAAATATGTTTCTAAATATTGTCCTTACCCAGACAAACTTGTCATTGTGTTTGACCGAGTGGAAGAATACATAAAAGGGGCAAAGTGTTGATTCCAAGAAATGAAAGGTAAACGTTTAAAATATTAACTAATGAGATAAATACTCTGTAAGCACTTCAATACTCCATGAAATGCTCATGAAACATTGAGTTCTCGCAGTCATACTCACAGAACCATAGCGAGCACTCAACATTCCCGACTCCTCCATCATCATCCTATGGTCTGCACAGATCTAGCAGTGCAGGGGGCACAGGGGTATACAGTCGGGAAGGGAGATACCCTGCATGTCCTCAATCTTACTTATACACATAACGAATTCTCATGGCTTCAGGTCTGACATGGGCAAGGTAACTTCCTGCTGATTACTACCCAACACCCTCCCTCAGCTGATGCATCAGCACATCTTCATGCTGAACACCAGTAGATGGAAGCACCGAGAGCAGAAAGGGCACAAAATATACACTGGTCAGAAGGGGGAGACTTCAATGTCCATCACCAAGATTGACTCGGAAGTACCATCATTAACTGAGTCCTGAAGAACACAGCTGCCAGACTGGGATTGTGGCAGCTGGTGGGAGAATCAACATCAGATAGCATCCTACTTGTCCTCGTCCACACCAAACTACTTATCGCATACGTAGCTGTCCATGACGATATAAGTATGACTTACCACTGCACAATATCTGTGGAGAAGAAGTCTCGCCTTAACCATGAGGTCACCCTCCATCATATCATTCGGCACTACAATGGGGCTCAATGGGATGAAAGAGGCAAGTGATGCCAAAACCAACCTGTCATAGCCAGTGGTTAACGTGAGAACATAAACATAAGAAATAAGAGTCGGAGTAGGCCATCTGGCTCTTGCAGCCTGCTCGGCCATTCAATAAGATCATGGCTGATCATCGAACTCAACTTCAATTTCCTGCCCGTTCTCCAAATCGTTTGATTCCCCTTAAGTCCTGAAATCTATCTCTCTCAAGCTTGAATATACTCAAAGCCTCAGCATTCACAGCCCTCTGAGGCAGATAATTCCACTGATTCACATCTCTCTGAGTGGAGAAATTCCTCGCCATCTAAGTTTTAAATGGCTTACCTCTTATCCCGAGACTATGCCCCTTAGTTCTAGACACTCCAGCCAGGGGAAACAATCTCTCAGCATCTGCTCTGTCAATCACACTCAGAATCTACCCTGTCAATCACACTCAGAATCTACCCTGTCAATCACACTCAGAATCTACACTGTCAATCATACTCAGCATCTAACAGGTCAACCCCCCTCAGCATCTGCCCTGTCAATCCCGCTCAGAATCTACCCTGTCAATCCAACTCAGCATCTTCCCTGTCAATTCCACTGAGCATCTACCCTGTCAAACCCCCTCAGCATCTAACCTGTCAAGCCCCCTCAGCAATTACCCTGTCAATCCCCCTCACAATCTACCTGTCAAACCCCTCAGCATCTGCCCTGTCAATCCCCCTCTGAATCTACCCTGTCAATCCCTCTCAGAATCTGCCCTGTCAAACCCCTCAGCATTTGCCCTGTCAATCCCCCTCAGAATCTAACCTGTCAATCCCCCTCAGCATCTACCCTGTCAATCCCACTCAGCATCTGCCCTGTCAATCCCCCTCAGCATCGGCCCTGTCAATCCCCCTCAGAATCTAACCTGTCAATCCCCCTCAGCATCTACCTCTCAATCCCCCTCAGCATCTACCTGTCAATCCCCCTCAGCATCTACCCTGTCAATCCCCCTCTGCATCTACCCTGTCAATTCCCCTCAGCATCTAACCTGTCAAACACCCTCAGAATCTACCATGTCAATCCACCTCAGAATCAAACCTTCCAAACCCCATCACAATCGGCCCTGTCAAACCCCCTCAGAATCTACCCTGTCAATCGCCCTCAGCATTTGCCCTGTCAACCCCCTCAGAATCTACACTGCTAATCCCCTCAGAATCCACCCTGTCAAACGACCTCAGAATCTGCCTTTTTAATCCCTCTCAGCATCTACCTTGTCAATCTCCCTCTGCATCTACCCGCTCAATCCCGCTCAGAATATACCCTGCCAATCCCCCTCAGCATCAGCCCTGTCAATCAACCTCAGCATCTACCCTGTCAATCCCCCTCAGCATCTAACCTGTCAATCCACCTCAGCATCTGCCCTGTCAATCCCCCTCGGCATCAAACCTGTCAACCCCTCAGAATCTAACCTGTCAATCCCCCTCAGCAACTGCCCTGTCTATCCCCTTCAGCATCTGCCCTGTCCATCCGTTTCAGCATCTGCCCTGCCAATCCCCCTCAGCATCTGCCCTGTCAATCCCCTTCAGAATCTGCCCTGTCAATCCCCCTCAGCATCAACCTTTCAATCCCCCTCAGAATCTGCCCTGTCAATCCCTCTCAGCATCTAACCTGTCAGTCCGCCTCAGCATCAAACCTATCAATCCACCTCAGAATCTACCCTGTCAACCCCCCTCAGCATCTACCCTGTCAATTTATCTCAGCATCTGTCCTGTCAATCCCCCTCAGCATCTACACTGTCAATACCTCTCTGCATCTAACCTGTCAGTCTCCCTCAGCATCTGCCCTGGCAATCAGCCTCAGAATCTACCCTGTTAATCCCCCTCTGCATCTACTCTGTCAATATTTTCAGCATCTGCCCTGTAAATCCCCCTCAGCATCTAACCTGTCAATCCCCCTCAGAACCTGCCCTCTCACCCTCCCTCAACATCTACCCTGTCAATACCCCTGAGCATCTGCCCTGTCAATCTCCTCTCAGCATCTACCTGTCAATATTCCTCAGCATCTACCCTGTCAGTCCCCCTCAGAATCTACCCTGTCAACCCCCCTCAGCATCTACCCTGTCAATCCATCTCAACTTCTGTCCTGTCAATCCCCCTCAGCATCTACACTGTCAATACCTCTCTGCATCTACCCTATCAGTCTCCCTCAGCATCTTCCCTGGCAATCACCCTCAGAATCTACACTGTCAATCCCCCTCTGCATCTACCCTGTCAATCTTTTCAGCACCTGCCCTGTAAATCCCCCTCAGCATCTACCCTGTCAATCTCCTCTCAGCATCTACCTGTCAATATTCCTCAGCATCTACCCTGTCAGTCCCCCTCATAATCTACCCTGTCAATCCCCCTCAGCATCTAACCTGTCAATCCCCCTCAGCATCTGCCCTGTCAATCCCCCTCAGAATCTACACTGTCAATCCGTTCAGAATCTACCCTTTCAAACGACCTCAGAATCTGCCGGGTCAATGCCCCTCATCATCTGCCCTGCCAAACCGCCTCAGCATCTGCCCTGTCAATCGCCTCAGCATCTACTCTGCCAATCCCGGAAATCATCTACTCTGTCAATCCCCCTCAGAATCTACTCTGTAAATCCCAGGCAGCATCTACTCTGTCAATCCCCCTCAGAATCTACTCTGCGAATCCCAGACAGCATCTACTATGTCAATCCCAGACAGCATCTACACTGCCAATCCGCCTCAGAATCTACCGTGGCAATCCCCCTCAGCATCTACCCTGTTATTCCCCTTCAGAATCTACCCTGTCAATCCCCTCAGATTCTATCCTGTCAAGCGATCTCAGAATCAGCCCTGTCAATGCCACTCAGCATCTGACTTGTCAATCCCCCTCAGCATCTGCTCTGTCAATCCCCCGCAGAATCTATTCTGTCAATCCCAGACAGCATCTACACTGTCATTCTCGCTCAGAATCTAATCGGTCCATCACAGACAGCATCTACTCTGACAATCCCTGACAGCATCTACTCTGTCAATCCCAGACAGCATCTACACTGTCAATCCCGCTCAGAATCTATTCTGTCCATCCCAGACAGCATCTACTCTGTCAATCTCAGACAGCATACTCTGCCAATCACAGACAGCATCTACACTGACAATCCCCCTCAGAATCTACCCTGTCATTCCCCCTCAGAATGTATCCTGTCAATCCACCTCAGAATCTATCCTGTCAAAACGCCTCTGAATCTGCCTTGTCAATGCCCCACAGCATCTACCTTGTCAATCCCCCTCAGAATCTAAGCTTTCAATCCCTCTCCGCATCTACCCTGTCAATCTCCCTCAGAATCAACCCTGTCAATCCCCCTCAGAATCTACCTCTCAATCCCCTCAGCATCTGCCCTGTCAATCCCCTCAGAATCTACCTGTCAATCCCCCTCAGAATCTACCCTGTCAATCCCCTCAGCATCTGCCCTGCCAATCCCCTCAGAATCTACCCCGTCAATCCCCCTCCGCATCTGCCCTTTCAATGCCCCTCAGGATCTACTCTGTCAAACTCCTCAGCATCTGCCCTGTCAATCCCCCTCAGCATTTAACCTGTCAATCGCCCTCAGCATCTACCCTGTCAATCCCCTTTAGCATCTGCCCTGTCAATCCCCCTCCGCATCTAGCCTGTCAATCCCCCTCAACATTTACCCTGTCAACCCCCTCAGCATCTACACTGTCAG
Source organism: Somniosus microcephalus (assembly GCF_052327205.1). Taxonomy (NCBI): domain Eukaryota; kingdom Metazoa; phylum Chordata; class Chondrichthyes; order Squaliformes; family Somniosidae; genus Somniosus; species Somniosus microcephalus. The sequence goes on along the minus strand of NW_028225184.1, from coordinate 44,579,342 downwards.
TTACCTTCCGCATCTACCCTGTCAATCTCCTACATCACATATCCTGTCAATCACCAAAGAATCTGCCCTGTCAATCCTCCTCAGCAGCTACCCTGTCAAGCACCCTCAGAATCAGCCCTTTTAATCTCCCTCAGCATCTGCCCGGTCAAGCCCCCTCAGTACCTGCCCTGTCAATCCTCCCCAGCATCTACCCTGTCAATCCCCATCAGAATCTACCCTGTCAATCCCCCTCAGCGTCTGCCCTGCCAGTGTACCTCAGAATCTGCCCTGTCAATAACCCTCAGCGTCTACCCTGTCAATCCCCCTCAGAATCTACTCTGGCAATCCCCCTCAGCATCTAAGCTGTAAACACCCCCAGCATCTACCCTGTCACAACCCCAGCATCTACCCTGTCAAACCCCCTCAGAATCTACCCTGTCAATTCCTCTCAGCATTTCCCCTTTCAATCCCCCTCAGAATCTACACTTTCAATCCCCTCAGAATCTACCCAGTCAAACGAACTCAGAATCTGCCCTGTCAATGCCTCTCCACATCTACCCTGTCAATCCACCTCAGAATCTACCCTGTCAATCCCTCTCCACATCTACCCTGTCAATCCCCCTCAGAATTAACCCAGTCAATCCCCTCAGAACCTACCTTTCAAACGACATCAAAATCTGCCCTGTTAATCCGCCTTCACATCTGCCCTGCCAATTCCCCTCAGCTCCTAACCTGTCAATCGCCCTCAGAATCTAACCTGAAACTACCCCTCAGCATCTACCCTCTCAATCCCCCTGAGAATCTACCCTGTCAATACCCATCAGCATCTGCCCTTTCAATCGCCCTCAGAATCTAACCTATCATTGCCCCTGAGCATCTACCCTGTCAATCACGCTCAGCTCCTACCCTGTCAATCCACTTCAAAAGCTATCCTGAATATACCCCTGAGAATCTACCCTGTCAAACCCCCTCAGCATCTACCCTGTCAAATCCCCTCAGAATTGAACCTGAAAATACCCTTCAGAACATCTGCTTGTCAACACCCCTCATAATCCGCAGTGTCAATCCCCTTCAGCATCTGCCTGTCAAGCCCCCTCATAATCTACCCTTTCAATCTCCCTGAGCATCTAACCTGTCAATCCACATCAGCATGTGCCCTGTCAATCCCACTCAGAATCTACCCTGTCAATCCCCCTCAGAATCTACCCTGTCAATCCCACTCAGCATCTGCCCTGCCAATCCCCATCAGCATTTGACCTGTCAATCCCCCTCAGCGTCTACCCTGTCAATCCCTTTCAGCATCTGCCTGTCAATCCCCCTCAGAATCTACCCTGCCAATCCACCTCAGCATCTACCCTGTCAATCCCTTTCAGAATCCACCCTGTCAATCCCGCTCAGCATCTACCCTGTCAATCCCCATCAGCATCTGAACTGTCAATCCCCCTCAGCATCTAACCTGTCAATCCCCATCAGCATCTGCCTGTGAATCCCCCTCAGAATCTGCCCTGCCAACCTCCCTCAACATCTACCCTGTCAATCCCCCTCAGTATATAACCTGTCAATCCCCTTCAGCATTTGCCTGTCAATCCCCCTCATGATCTACCTTCTCAATCTTCCTGAGAATCTAACCTGTCAATCCCCCTCAGCATCTGCCCTGTCAATCCCACTCAGCATCTACCCTGTAAATCCCCCTCAGAATCTACCCTGTCAAACCCACTCAGAATCTGCCCTGTCAATCCCACTCAGAATCTGCCCTGTCAATCCCTCTCAGCTTCTACCCTGTCAATCCGCCTCAGAATCTGCCCTGTAAATCCTCATCAGCATCTGCCCTGTCAATCCACCTCAGCATCAACCCTGTCAATCCACCTCAGCATGTGCCCTGTCAATCCCCTTCTGCATCTACCCTGTCAATCCACCTCAGCATCTACCCTGTCAATCCCCTTCAGCATCTACCCTGTCAATCCACCTCAGAATCTACCCTGTCAATCCCCCTCAGAATCTACCCTGTCAATCCCTCTCAGAATCTAGCCTGTCAATCCCCCTCCGCATCTGCCCTGTCAATTACACCCGGAATCTGCCCTGTCAAACTCCCTCAGCATCTACCCTGTCAATCACCCTCAGCATCTACCCAGTCAATCTCCCTGAGCATCTAACCTGTCAATCCCCTTCAGCATCTATCCTGACAAACCCCCTCAGAATCTACCCTGTCAATCCCCATCAGAATCTACCCTGTCAATCCCGTTCAGAATCTACCCTGTCAATCCCCCTCAGCATTTAACCTGTCAATCCCCCTCAGAATCTGCCCTGCCAATATCCCTCAGAATCTGCCCTGATACTACGCCTCAGCATCTACCCTGTCAACCCCCCTCAGCATTTACCAAATCAATCTACTTCAGAACCAACCCTGTCAATCCCCCTCTGTATCTACCCTGTCAATCCCCCTACGCATTTACCCTGTTAATCTCCATCTGCATCTACCCTTTCAATGCCCTTCAGTATCTACCCTGTCAATCCCCCTCCGGATCTGCCCTGTTAATCCCCCTCAGCATGTTGTATGTTTCAATGAGATCATCTCTCATTCTTCTAAATTCCAGAGCGTGTAGTCCCATTCTAAACAATCACTCATCATAGGGCATCCCGCTCGTCCCAGCAATCAATTTAGTGAACCTCCGCTGCATCGCCTCCAAGGCAAGTACATCTTTCCTTAGATAAGGAGACGAGAATTGTGCACCGTACTCCAGGTGTGATCTCACCAGGGCCGTGTACAATTATAGCAAAACTTCCTTACACTGATATTCGAACCCACTTGCAACAAAGTCCAAAATGCAATTTGCCTTCCTTATTGCTAGCCTTACCTGCATGCTAGCTTTCTGTGTTTCCTTCACGAGGGCACCCAACTCTCTGTGAACATCAACATTTGAAACGTTCTCACCTTTTAAAAAATATTCTGTTTTTCTATTCTTCCTACCAAAGTGAATAACATCTCATTTCCCTACATTATACTCCATCTGCCCCCTTACTGCCCACTCACATAACCTATCTCTATAGCTCTGAAGACTCTTTGTGTTCTCCTCACAGCTTACTGTCCAACCTATCTTTGTATCATCTGCAAACTTGGATACATTACACTCGGTCACTTCATCTAGGTCATTAATATAGATTGTAAAATCTACGGCCCCAACACTGATCCTTGCGGCGCCCCACTAGTTGCAACCTGCAAACCTGAAAAAGATCCGTTTATCCTTACTATCTGTTTTCTCTCTCTTAATCAATCCTCTATCGATGCTATTATATTACCCCCAACCCCATGAGCCCTAATCTTGTGTAATAGCCTTTTACGTGGCACTTTATCGAATGCCTATTGGAAATACAGATATACAACATCCTCAAAAAACTCTATTAAATTTGTCAAGCATGATTTCCCGTTGAGAAAACCATATTGACTATCCCGAATCTTGTTATGATTTTCTAAGTGACTTGAGAACACTTCCTTAACAATGGATTCCAGCATTTTACCGGAGACTGATGTAAGGCTAACTGGCCTCTGTTTCCCCTGTTTTTCTCTCCCTCCTTTCTTGAATAGTGGTGTTACATTTGCGACCCTCCAATCCGCTGGCACCATGCCAGATTTTGGGGATTTTGGAAGAACAAAACCAATGCATCCATTATCTCTTCAGCAGCCTCTTTTAGAACCCTATGGTGCAGACCGTCAGGTTCCGGGGCTTTATCGACTTTTTGACCCATTATTTCTCTAGTACTTTTTCTCTACTTATATTAATGACGTTAAGTTCCTTACCCTTATTAGACCCTTGGTTCCCCACCATTTTTGTATGCTTTTTGTGTCTTCTGCTGTGAAAACAGGTAGAAAATATTTGCTTAACGTTTCTTCAATTTCCTTATTCCACATAATCATTTCTCCTGTCTCAGCCTATAAGGGACAAACGTTTACTTTTGCCACACTTTCCCTTCTTACATACTTGTAGAATGTAAATCTGCTTTTATATTTCTTGGTAGTTTTCTCTGATATTATAGTTGTTCCCCTTTTACCAATTGGTAATAAACAGTTGAGTTGTTTCCCCATAGCCGTAACAATCTCACCTTTTCTAGTATATGTCCAATTACCTTTTGAAAGATACAGTTAAGAAAGAAACACTTGCAATCATACAGCGCTTTTCACGAAATTGGGATGTCCCATAGTGCGTTACAGCCAATGAAGTACTTTTGTAGTGTAGTCACTGTTATAATGTAGGAAATGTGGCAGCCAATCTGGGCACAGCAAGCTCCCGCAAACAGCAATGTAATAATGGCCAGATCTTCACCTTTAGTGATATTTATTAAGATAAATAATGGCCAGAAACCTGGGGACAACTCCGCTGCTCTTCTTCGAATTGGGTCATGGGATCTTCTACATCCAGATTAGAGACCAGAATAGGTCTTGGTTTAAAAGGCGGCCCTTCCAACACTGAAGCGATCCCTCAGTACTGACCCTCTGACAGTGCTGCACTCACTCAGTACTGAACCTCTGACAGTGCAGTGCTCCCTCAGTACTGCCCCTCCAACGCTGCAGCAATCCCTCAGTGCTGCCCCTCCGACAGTGAAGCTCTCCCTCAGTACTGCCCCTCCGACAGTGCAGCGCTACCTCTATGCTGCCACTCTGACAGTGCGGCACACCTTCAGTACCTTCCCACCAACAGTGCTGCATTCAATCAGTACATCCACCCAACACTGTTGCGCTCGCTCAGTGCTGCCCCTCCGATAGTGCAGCGCTCCCTCAGTACTAACCCTCCGACAATGGAGCACTCACTCAGTACAGGCCCTCAGACAGGCTAGCGCTCCTGCAGTACTGCCACTCGGACACTGCAGTGCTCCCTCAGTACTGCCCCTCCGACAGTGTAGCGCTACCTCAGTACAGCCCCTCGGACAATGCGGCTCTCCCCCAGTACTGCCCCACTGACAGTGCAGCGCTACCACAGTACTGACCCTTGGAAAGTGCGGCTCTCCATCGGTACTGACCCTCCGAAAGTGCAGCACTCCCTCAGTACTGCCCCTCCAACACTGCAGCGATCTCTCAGTACAGCCCCTCCAACAGTGCAGCGCTCCTTCTGTACTGCCGCTGCGACAGGGCGGCACTCCCTCAGTACTGCCCCTCTGACAGTGCAGCGATCCCTCAGTGCTGCGTCTCCAACAGTGCAGCCCTCCCTCAGTACTGCCCCTCTGACAGAGCAGTGCTCCCTCAGTACTGCCCGTCCGATAGTGCAGAGATCCCTCAGTACTGCCCATCCGACAGTGCAGTGATCCCTCAGTTCTGCCCCACCAACACGGAAGCGATCCCTCAGAACTGCCCCTCCAACACTGCAGCGATCCCTCAGTTCTGTCCCCCTTACAGAGAAGCGATCCCTCAGTACTGCCCCTCCGACAGTGCAGCGATCGCTCAGTACTGCCCCTCAGACAGTGCAGTGAACCATCATTACTGCTCCTGACAGTGCCGCAATCACTCAGTACTGCCCCTCCGACAGTGCAGCGATCCCTCAGTACTGCCCCTCCAACAGTGCAGTGCTCACTCAGTACTGCGCCTCCGACAGTGCAGTGATCCCTCAGTTCTGCCCCTCCAACACGGCAGCGATTCCTCAGTATTGCCCCTCCAACACTGCAGCGATCCGTCAGTTCAGTCCCTCCGACACTGCAGCGATCGCTCAGTACTGCCCCTCCGACAGTGCAGCGATCCCTCAGTACTGCCCCTCCGACAGTGCAGCGATCCCACAGTACTGCCCCTCCGACAGTGCAGCGATCACTCAGTACTGCCCCTCCGACAATGCAGCGATCCCTCAGTACTTCCCCTCCTACAGTGCGGCGCTCCCTCAGTACTGCCCCATCCGACAGTGCAGCGATCCCTCAGTACAGTCCCTCCAGCAATGCAGCGCTCCCTCAGTACTGCCCCTGCTACTGTGCAGTGCTCCTTCAGTACTGCCCCTCTGACAGTGCAGCGCTCCCTTATTACTGCCCCTCCGATAGTTCAGCAATCCCTCAGTACTACCCCTCCAACACTGCAGCGATCCCTCAGTGCTGCACTGAATTGTTAGACCGGATTTGTGTACTCAAGTCGCGGGAGTGGGGCTTCTGACTCAACGCTTTGAACCTGATCCGACTGAAGCTGCTTCCACCAAAATTTCCCAGAGTTCATGCTAGATCATAAAAGCTCACTGTGTGACCAAAGTTCTCCTCCTCTCAGCTCCCCCCCCCCACCATTTCTATTACCAATTATCTTATATCTGTGTTCTTTGGTAATGACAAGGCAAGTCGTGGAAACAGTTTCTCCATGCTTACTGTATCAAAACCCCTTATCTTTATAAACAGTTCTATTAAACTCCGCTGAAGCTTCACTTCTTCAAGGAAAACATTGCCAGCTTCTCTCATCTCCCTGGTGTCATTTGGTAAATTCGCTCCACACATTTGGCCAAAGATCAGAAGATGGACTCTGAACTCCTCCACTTCACACTCAACGGCATTTCCATCACTGAGTCCTCCACCATCAAAATCCCAGGCTCGCCATTTTTCAGAGACTCACTGGACCAGCCACATAAATGCCGTGGCTACTACAGCAGGTCAGAGGCTGGATATTCTGCAGTGAGTAACTCACCTCGTGACTCCCCAAACGATCTCCAACATCTACAATGCCCAAGTCAAGATTGTTAACGATCACTATCTGTAGAGACAGGGAAGACTTGTTGGCAAGACCCTACTAATTCTAATCAAGTTATTAAACATTTCCCAATATTAAGGAAATTTACACATATTAAAAGTAAGTATCTGCAAAATAAGCAGGTTCTAACGGGTCATATTCAGGACAAGATTAGAATCTGTGAACGAACATTAATTGACTTATAATCTGCATGGACAAATATGAGGGCCGAGAACTTCCAATCCGAATTTTGAATCAGATACTGCCTGTCACTGCCTGAGTGGAATTTCTAGGCACTTTTGTTTTCAGAGTTTTGTCTCTTTAAAAAGCATGTGGGACTGGTCCTGTCTGTTAAATAAGCCTGTGTGACCGGTCCTGTCTCATAAAAAGCGTGTGTAACTTTCAATAATTTATTATGTTAGCAACTTTTAAAATTATATTATATTAATAACTTGAATTAGATACATCCTAGACTTAATTTTCTGTAAAGTTAATTAAAAATCGAATACATAAAGGCATGGCAGGGCAGCTCAGTCCAGCGGAATGCAGACCCTCTGATAAGTGGGAACTCCAGGATGCTTCCCGTGTGCTAGACAATCACATGTGAAGGAAGTGTCGTCAGCTGGAAGAGCTCGAGTTCCAGGGTTAGGAGCTTGAGCAGCAACTGGCGTCACTGCGTTGCATCCGTGAGTCTGAGAGTTACGTGGATAGCACGTTTTAGGAGGTGGTTACCCCTCCGCTTAAGAGTGTGCAGGCTGAAAGGGAATGGGTGGCCGCCACACAGAAGAGGAGGATCAGGCAAGTAGTGCAGGAATCCCCTGATTGCATTTCGTTCTCCAACCAGTATTGTGTTCCGAGTACTGGTGAGGATGATGGTTCCTCTGGCGAGTACAGCCAGAGCAATGTCCATGGCACCAAGGGTGACTCAGCTGTACAGGGGGGCGGAGGACGTTCAGGAAAGCAATAGTGGTAGGGGATAGTTAGGCAGGCAGACTGGCGTTACTGCGGTCGCAGACGTGACTCCAGGATGGTATGTTGCTTCTCTGGTGCCAGGATTAAGGTTGTCACTGAGCGCCTGCGGAACATTCCGAGGTGGGAAGGTGAACAACCAGAGGTCGTGGTTCATATTGGTCGCAACAACATAGGTAGAAAGAGGGATGAGGTCCTGCAGGAAATATTCGGGAGCTCGGGAAATGATTATAAAGCAGGGCCTCAAAGGTAGTAATCACTGAATTACTCCGCGTTCCACATGCGAGTGACTATAGAAATAGGAGGATAGAGTGGATGAAAGCATGGCTGGTGAAATGGTGCAAGAGGGAGGGCTTTAGGTTTCTGGGGCATTTGGGCAGGTTCTGGGGGAGATGGGACCTGTACAGACTGGACTGGTTGCACCTCAAAAGAACCAGTACCAATATCCTTACAGGGAGGTTTGCGAGTGCTGTTGGGGAGGGATTAAACTAAGTTGGTAGGGAGATGGGCACCAGGATGCTACATTAGAAAGAAGAAAAGAAAGGCGCACTGTATTGGGAGAGACGGTTAGCACTGAATAAGAAATAACAAGGTATTATGTGCACTCAGACTACGAGAGAACAGGATGTTCTAAGATCGGTTTACAGTGTGTGCAAACACCAAGCACAGTAAACACGGTTCGGGAGCCGCAGGTTCAAATAACCACCTGAGAACATGATATTGTGGCAATAACGGAAACCTAGCTCAAAAAAGTACAGCATGGTATATTAAATTTCCTGGATATAAGTTGTTCCTGTAAGATAGGGAAGGAAAAATATTGATTAAGGAGAATGTTACAATGATAGACAGAGAGGATGTCCTGGAGGGGTCAACAACAGAATCTATATGGCTAGAGTTAAGAAATAATAGAGGTGCCATTACACTACTCGTTGTATTCTATAGACCACAAACGCGTGGGAAGAATATGGAGGAGCAAGTTTGCAGAGAAATTAAAGAGAGATGCAAGAACTATAGAGTCGTGATAATGAGGGACTTCCACTAACCTAATGTAGACTGGGATAGTAATAGTGTAAAGGGCAGAGAGGGGGAAGAATTTCTGAAGTGTGTTCAGGAGAACTTTCTTGATCGGTATATTTCTGGCCCAACGAGGAGTGCATGATAAGAGATCATTCGAAAGGATTAGGAGGGAAGTCAAAAAAATCAATTAGGAAGGCAAAGGAGGACCTATGGCATTAAATGATCAAGGAACATAAAACAACAGTGTAAAATATTTTAGAGGCTCATCAATAAAAAGAATGACGTTTGGGATGGGAATAGGGTCATTAATGGATGGGCAGGACAATGCCACAGGTAATGATAGAGAGATGGCAGAAATATTAAATCATGATTTCACTTCGGTATTTACCAGTGAGATAGAACCGGTGGAAATGACTTTGTTTTTGAGATGAGCAATGAGATAAGTGCATTTAAAATAAAAAGGGGAGATATTAAATGAATTAATCAAACTCACAGAGTATAAAACCCCTGGTCTGGATGGACTGCATCCACGCATTTTAAACGAATCTAGGGAAGAGATATCCAGAGGCAGTACTACACATATTTAATAATTCGTTAGCTAAAGGTGCAGTTCCAGAGGACTGGCGGAAAGCTAACGTGATATGTATACTTAAGAAGTGGGATAGAACGTTTCCAGGGAATAATAGACCAGGTAACTTAACATCAGTGGTAGGAAAAACAATGGAATCCCCACTAAAGGAGAGAATAGAAGAAAATCATCAACGAAAAGTACAATAAAGAATAGTCAGCATGGATTTCAAAATGGAAAATCTTGCTTGACCAACATTATTGAATTTTTTGAAGTGGTAACAGAGAGAGTAGACAATGGTAATGCAGTAGATGTAAGTTATCTGGATTTTCAAAAGGCCTTCGATAAGGTATCCCATAAAAGACGAATGAATAACGTCAGAGAATGCTGAGTCAAGGGCCAAGTAGCAAAATGATTTGCTAGTTCGCGTCAAGACAGAAAGCAGAGAGTGGGAGTATAGGGTAGCTTTTCAAAGTGGCAGAAGGTGGGAGGGCAGTGATGTTCCACAAGGATCAGTGCTGGGAACATTGTTGTTCACTAAATTAAAGATTCCGAATTTGGAATCAAAAACAGAATTTCAAATTTTGCGGATGGCACCAAATTAGTGGGGGGGGGGCGGTTATTGAATACTGAGGAGGACTGCAAAATGGGCAAATAATTGGGAAATGAAGTTCAACAGAGATAAATGTGAGTTATTACGTTTTGTTAGGAGCACAGAGAGGTCACTTATCACTTGGAAGATTCGAGTCTAGGTGGGGTAGAGAAGCAAAGGAATCACGGAATACAAATAGACAAATCACCAGAAGTTGCGGCATAGGTTAGCAAGGCATTTTAAAGGCAAACCAAGCACTAGGGGTTATTTCTAGATTAATAGAATTGAAAAGTAGGGAAGTTATGCTAAACCTGTATCGAACAATGATTAATCCACACTTGCAGTACAGTGTGCAGTTCTGGTCGCCATATTATAAATAAGGATTTGAGGCACTGGAGAGAGTGCAGAGAAGATTAACAAGGATGATTCCACAAATGCTAGGGTTTGGACATCAGGAAAGGATGAACAGACTGGGTCTCATTTTTCTTGAAAAAAAGCTGAGGGGTGACCTAATAGAGGTGGTTAAAATTATGAAAGGTTTTGATAGAGTGGATACAAAGAGAATGTTTCCAACTTGTGGGGAAGAGCATAACTAGAGGCCATCAATATAAGATAGTCACCAAGTAATCCAAATGGGAATTCAGAAGAAATGTCTTTACCCAGATAGTTGTGAGAATGTGGAACCCGCTACCACAGTGAGTGGTTGAATTGAAAGGTATAGACGCATTAAGGGGAGGCTGGACAAGCATATGAGGGAGAATGGATTAGAGGGTTATGCTGCTAGAGTTAGATGAGGAAAGACGGAGGAGGCTCCAATAAAGCATAAAAGTTGGCATGGATTGGTTGGGCCGAATGGCTTCTTTCTGTGCCATATATCCTATGAAATCCTATGTCATCCTATGTAAGGAAGGAGGCATTGCTGGATCTGGTTATCGGGAATGAAGTAGGTCACATGGAGCAAGTGTCAGTAGGTGAATATTTAGCGAAAAGTGATCAAAATATCATAAGGGTTAGATTAGCTATGGAAAAGGAATGGGAACAATGTAGAGTAAAAATATTTAATTGCAGGAAGGCCATTTTCAGTGAGATGAGAACGGAGCTGGCCCGGGTAAATTGGAGTCAAAGATTGGCAGGCAAACCTGTAATGGAACAATGGGCTGCCTTTACAAAGAAAATAGTTCGAGTACAGTCGAGGTATATTCCCACTAGGAGGAAAGGTAGGGGAGCTAAGTCAGAACTCCCTGGATGACTTAAGAGATAGAGAGCAAGATGGAGCAGAACAAGAGTGTCTATGACAGATGTCATGTCAAGAATACATCTGAGAATCAGGCTCAACATAGAAACATAGAAACATAGAAGATAAGAGCAGGAGTAGGCCATTCGGCCCCTCGAGCCTGCTCCGCCATTCAATGAGATCATGGCTGCTCATACAAATTCAGTACCCTCTTCCTGCCTTCTCTCCATATCCATTGATCCCTTTGGCCTTAAGAAATATTTTCAACTCTTTCTTGAATATATTTAATGAATTGGCCTCTACTGCATTCTTTGGCAGAGAATTCCACAGGTACACCACTCCCTGGGTGAAGAAATTCCTCCTCATCTCTGCCCTAAATGGCTTAACCCTTATATTAGATGGTAACCCCTGGTTCTGGACTCCCCGACCATCGGGAACATCCTTCCAGCATCTAGTCTGTCTAGATCTTACCTTAGTTATCCTCTTGCTTTTATGTATTTATTAAACATCTTTGGGTTTCTCCTGATTTTATTTGCCAATATTTTATCATGCCCTATCTTTGCTTTCCTTATTTCTTTTTTAATTTCACCCCTGCCCTTTCAATATTCCTCTAGGCTTTCTTTTGTATTTAGCTCTCGGTAACTGATAAAAGCATCCCTTTTTTTCCTTATCCTGCCTGTATGCTCTTTGACATCCAGGGGGCTCTAGATTTGGGAGTGCCATCCTTGTTCTTTGTGGGAACGTAATTGTCTGTACCCTCACTATCTCCTCTTTGAAAGCCTCCCACTGCTTTGACACTGATTTCCCTTCAGGAAGCTATTTTCAGTTCACTTACCTAAACCACATCTCAGCTTAGTACAATCAGCTTTCCCACAGACGAGGACATTTTCACCGGATCTATCTTTGTCCTTTTATATAAGGGGAAACTTAATATAGAAGCTCAAAATTATGAAGGGTATTGATAGAGTAAGTAACTTGAAACTGTTTCCAGAGGCAAAATGGTGAGCAACCAGAGGACACAGATTTAAGGTAATTGGCAATAGAACCAGAGGAGAGTAGAGGAGAATTTTATTAATGCAGTGAGTTGCTGTGATCTGGAATGCACTGCTTGAGATCGTGGTGTAAGCAGATTCAATAGTAACATTCGAAAGGGAATTGGATACATAGTTGTTGGAGACATGTTTACAGGGCACTGGTGAAACAGTAGTATAAATTAGATAGCTCATTCAAAGAGATGGCACGGACACGATGACCGAATGGCCTCCTTCTGTACTGTACCATTCTATGACTCTATGTGCAAGAGACAGATACAGAGAACAGGGAGAGAGACCGAGAAAAACAGAAAGAGAGAAATATAAATAGAGACAGAAAGACTGGAGAGGTACAGAGGGAAATAATTTAAATTTAAAAGGGAAATTGGACAAATACTTGTACGGGAGTAATTTGCAGGAATGTGGGAAAGGAGCAGGGGAATGGGACTAATTGGAGGGGTGAGGGTATGATGGGGTTTGATCTTAAGGAGGAGAATTTTAAGAGTGAGGCATTTCCGGATGAGACACAATGTAGGAGAGTGATCAACGCAGTGATGGGTGAGCGGGACATGATGTGTGTTAGGATATGGGCAGCTGAGTCTTGGACAAGCTTTAACTCATGGTGTCTTGTGCCTGCGCGGCTAGCCGGGAGAGCATTGGAATAGCCGAATCTGGATTCAACAAAGGCATGGATGAGGGTTCATCAGCAGAAGGGCTGATGCGGGGTGGAGACGGGCAATATTGTGGAGGTGGTGGTAGGCAGGCCTGGTGATTCAGAGGATTACCGATCTAATTGCTGGATACAGAGATTTAACAGGCATACCAACAACAGCAAAGTGGAGAGAGTAAATTATATAGGATCATAGAATCATCGAAGGTTACAGCACGGGAGGAGAGCATTTCGGCACAAAGTGACCGCGCCGGCCAACAAAGAGCTATCCATCCTAATCCCACTTCCCTGCTCTTAGTCTGTAGTCCTGCAGGTTAGAGCATCCCAAGTGCACATCGAAGTACTTTTTAAATGTGGTTATGGTTCCTGCCTCTACCAGCCTTTTGGGCAGTGAGTTCCAGACCCCCACAACCCTTTGGATGAAGACATTTACCCTCAAGTCCGTAAGAAACGTTCCCCCAATTACATTAAATCTGTGCCACTTGGTTTTTGACCCCTCTGCAAAGGGAAATATGTCCTGTCTATCCAATTTATAATTTTATACACCCCAATACGGTCTCCCCTCGGCCTCCTCTGTTCCAAGGAAAGCAGACCCAGCCTATCCAGTCTTTCCTCATAGCTAAGACTCTCTACTTCCGGCAACACCCTTGTAAATCTCGTCTGAACCCTCTCTAGTGCCTGACTCGTGTTTTACACAGTTGAAGCATAAACCCCCTCCTCTTGTATTCTATTCTATGGCTAATGAGAGGTGAGCAATCCGAATGCCTTCTTAACCACCTTATCTACTTGGCCTGCTATTTTCAGGTATCAGTGGACATGCACTCCAAGGTCCCTTTGTACCGCTACACCTCTCAGTCTCGTACCATTTAATGTGTATTCCCTTTGCTGGTTAGCCCTCCCCAAATGTATTATATAGAAACGTAGAAGCATTGAAGATAGGAGCAGGAGTAGGCCATTCGGCCCACCGAGTCTGCTCCGCCATTCAATGAGATCATGGCTGATCAGCCAAATTCAGTACCCTGTCCCTAGTTTCTCCCCATATCCCTTGATCCCTTTAGCCTTAAGAAATATATCGAACTCCTTCTTGAATATATTTAATGAATTGTCCTCAACTGCCTTGTGTGGCAGAGAATTCCACAGGTTCTCCACTCTCTGGGTGAAGAAATTCCTCCTCATCTATGTCCTAAATGGCTTACCCGTTATCCTTAGACGTTGACCCTTGGTTCTGGACTCCCCCGCCATTGGGAACATCCTTCCTGCATCTAGTCTGTCTAGTCCTGTTAGAATTTTATAAATTTCAATGAGGTCCCCTCTCATTCTTCTAAACCCCAGCGAGTATAAGCCCAATCGACCCAATCACTCACACTTCTCTGGATTGAATTCCATTTGCCACTGTTCTGCCCACCTGGCCAATTTATATCTTCCTGCAGTCTACAGATTCCTTCTTCAGTATCAATCACACAGCCGATTTTAGTATCACCTTCAAATTTCTTAATCATACCCCCTATATTCAAGTCAAGATCGTTGATATATAACACAAAAAGCAAGGGACCTAATACTGAGACCTGCGGAACCCCACTGGAAACAGCCTTCCAGCCGCAAAAGCACCCATCAACCATTACCCTCTGCTTCCTGTCTCCGAGCCAGTTTTGAATCCAACTTGATACTTTGCAATGGATCCCATGGGCATTTAACTTCATGACCAGTCTGCCATGTGGAACCTTAACAAAAGCCTTGCTTAAGTACATATACACTGCATTAAATGCATTAGCCTCGTCTAGCCTCCTTGTTACCTCCTCAAAAAATTCAACCAATTTTTCAGACACAATTTTCCCTTAACAAAACCGTGCTAATCCGTGTCTTTCTAAATGAAGATTGATCTAGTCTTTCTGAATTGAGTTAGGCTGACTGGCTGCTAATTACTCGGTCTCTCCTATTCTCCTTTTTTAAGGAAGGGTAACACATTAGCAGTCCACCGGCACCACACCTGAAGCCAGAGAGGATTGAAAAATTATGGTCAGGGCCTCTGTTATTTCCTCTTTTGCTTCGCTTAACAGCCTGGGATACATTTCATCCGCTGCTGGGGATTTATCCACTTTTAAAACTGCTAAAGTCCTTAATACTTCCTCTCTAACTATGTTTATTTCAACTAATATTTCATACACCTCCCCGCGATAGCAATGTCTGCATAGCCCCTCTCCATTGTGAAAACAGGCACAAATTATTCATTAATAACCCTACCGACGTCTCCCACCTCCACACAGAGATTACCCTCATGATCTCTAATAGGGCCTAACCTTTCATTAGTTATCCTCTTACTCTTAATATATCTATAAAACATCTATGGGTTTTCCTTGATTTTATTATCCAAGAATTTTTCATGCTCTCTCTTTCCTTTCCTAATATCCTTTTTAATTGCACCCCTGCACTTTCTGTACTCCACTAAAGATTTTGGAGTATTTAGCTCTCGGTATCTGACAAACGCCTCCCTTTTTTTCTTTATCCTCCCCTCTAGACATCCAGGGGGCTCAAGATTTGTTAGTCCCACCTTTTTTCTTTAAGGGCACATATTTGGCCTGAATTCTCCAGATCCCTTCCTTGAATGCCTCCCACTCTCTGACACTTATTTACTTTAAAGTAGCTTTTTCCACTTCACTATGTTTATATCACCTCTGACCTTAGCAGCATTTGCTTTTCTCCAATTTAGATGTTTTATTCCTGGTCTGTCCTTGTCCTTTTCCATAACTACCTTAAATGTAACAGAATTACGGTCACTAGCATCAAAATGCTCCCCCATTGATACGCCTTCCACCTGCCCAGCTTCATACCCTAAAACTAAGTCCAGAACCGCCCCCTCCCTTGTTGGGCTTGCTACATACTGGCTAAGAAAGTCCTCTTGGATGCATTTTATGAATTCTGCACCTTCTACACCCCTCACACTAATTTTATCCCTGTTAATTTTGGGGAAATTGAATTTCCCTACTATTACTGCCCTACCGTTTTGCACGTCTCAGGAATGTGTCCATATATTTGCTCATCTAGCTCCCTCTCACTCTTTGTGGGTCTGTAGTACATTGCTCGCAGTGTGATCGCCCCTTTTTTGATTTTACATTCGGCCCATATGGCCTCGTTTGATGATCCCTCTACTGTATCATCCCTTCTCACAGCTGTAATAGTTTCTTTAATAAAAATCGCGATACCCTCCCGTTTTACCTCCTTCTCTAACCCGTCTGAAAATCCTGTAACCAGGAATGTTGAGCTTCCATGCCTGCCCCTCTTTCAATCACGTCTCTGTAATAGCTATAATATCATAGTCCCAAGTATTTACCTGTGCCCTCAGCTCATTTGCTTTGTTCGCTATACTCCTTGCATTGAAGTACATACCATTTAGTAAAGGCAAACCTCCTTGTTGACTGCCATGTAGCCTTTTATTCCTGTCCTTCCAATTTACATTCTATGTTTTTGTTTTCCAATTCCTGTTTTTCTTCCCTCCCTATTGACTCTATATTTAGGTTCCCATCCCCCTTCAAAGCTACTTTTTACCCTCCCCAACAGCAACAGCATGAGCAAACCCTCCCGCGAGGATGCTGGCCCATTCTCGTTGAGGTGCTGCCTGTGTGGCTTGTAGAGGTCCCATCTCCACCAGAAACGGTACCAATTCCTCAGGAATCTAAAGCCCTCCCTCCTACACCATCTCTCCAGCCACGCATTCATCTGCTCTATCTTCCTATTTCTGTATCCAATAGCACTACAGGAACAGTATTACAGGAAGCAAAGATTTGCAGAGTTAATAGTTGGATACAGTGACTTACCAGCAACAACAACAGCAAGAAGGAGGGGATAGTAAATGACAAGAACATTAATGCACTTCGACATGATTTATAGAATTAATAGCTGGATAGAGAGACTTACCAGGGACACCAACACCAGCGAGTATGGGATAGTAAAAGTGTTGAATAATCACAAGTGCATAATAGATAGGCCCTTTTAATGATAGATAATTATAATTTTCAGAAAGATAGTCAAAAGCCCAGATGAAACTCCTCCCCAATGTTGTAACATTCCAATCTACTGTTCTCATATTCCGATCCATTGTTGTAACATTCCATTCTCCTGTTCTCCTATTCCAATCCATTGTAATAACATTCCAATCTACTCTTCTCGAATTCTGACTCCCTGCCTGTGGAGCAACGCGTTGATCCCTGTTAGTGCTGGAGGTGATGCTCTCACTGACACTGTGGGATAACAAATTGAAAGGAGTCCCTTATTAATAGAAGAGGCAAACCCTGCACTTATACAATTAGGTTCCATGGAAACTGACATTAATTAGAGTCACTGAACAAACAGCTTCAGTTAATCCGTGGAGACTGACATGAATTACAGTCACTGAACAAACTGATTTAGTTAACCCGTGGAGACTGACATTAATTACAGTCACTGAACAAACAGCTTCAGTTAACCCCTTTCCAACCTGCACTTTTTGAACCACAGTAAAGTAGGAAATTTCCAGGGTACGGATGGGATGTATGAGGGTTGTTGATGGAAGGAATGGTGGAGTTAGCGCAGACTCTGGCCAAAATATTTCAATCCTCCTTGGAGATGGGAGTGGTGCCAGAGGATTGGAGGGTTTCAAATGTTACAGCCTGTTTAATAAAAGGGAGATGGATAAACCCTGTAACTACAAGACTAACGTCGGTGGAGGGGAAATAACTAGAGGTCATATTCTGGGACAATGTTAGAACATAAGAACTTAAGAAATAGGAGCAGGAGTAGGCCAATCTGCCCCTCGAGCCTGCTCCACCATTCAATAAGATCATGGCTCATCCGATCCTAAACTCAAATCTTCTATCACTCTCCATCCCACCCGAACCCATGTGATCTCCCGGGAGAGGCGAAAAACCAGATTAAAAGCCCAGGCCAATTTGGGGGGAAAAATCTGGGAAATTCCTCTCCGACCCATCTAGGCGATCGAAACACGTACAGGAGGTCACTCTGTCCCTATATTTTCTACATTAATTACCTTCTGTAAAGGCAATCTCCACCCCAGCCAGGAACAGGAATAAAACCACTCCTGAAATCTAACACAGAATTAGAACACAAGAAGTAGGAGCAGAACCAGGCTATGCAGCCCCTGGGCGCGCTCCACTACCCACAGGGCCCGCTCCACTACCCACAGGGCCATGACCATTCGGAACATAGGCTCATGTCCAATTTCCTGCCCGCTCCCTGTCATTTGGAAAAACATGGATTCATGACTGACAAATAGCACAGATTGTTTTAAAGCCTAAATGTGTTGATTGAGTTTCAGCAGAAGTAGTGGAGAGATTTGATGATGTTGTGCATATGACTTTCAAAAGCCGTTTGATAAAGTGCCATTTGATAGACTTGATATGGAAATTGTTACCCATGGGATTAAAGTGGGAGTGACTGCATGAATATGGCATTGGCTGAGGGGCAAAAAGAGAGAGTAGTGGTGAACGGGTGTTTTTCAGACAGAAGGGAAGTATAAGGGGTGTCCCCCCAGTGGTCGATATTAGGGCCAGTGGTCTTTTTGATAAACATTAATGGCCTGTAATTAAGGATAAAGACATAATTTCAAAGTGTGGAGATGAAACGGACCTCAGAAATGCAGTGAACAGTGAGGAGAGTAGCAGAATTCAGGAGCACATAGACAGACTGATGAAATGGGCAGAAAATAAAATAAAGAAAGAAATACTTGCATTTATATAGCGCCTTTCACGACCACTGAATGTCTCAAAGCGTTTTATGCTTGGAGTATATTCACTGGTGTATTATGGGAAATCTGGCCGCCAATTTGCACACAGCAAGGTCCCACAAACAGTAATGTGATAATGACCAGGTTATCTGCTTTGTTTGTTATGTTGATTGAAAAATAATTATTGTCCAAGACACCGGGGATAATTCCACTGCTCTTCTTCGAATACTTCCATGGGATCGTTTACGTCCACCTGAGAGAGCGAACGGGGCATCAGTTTAACGTCTCATCCAAAACACAGCGTCTCCTTCAGCACTGCACTGTAGTGTAAGCCTAGATTTATGTGCCCTATGCATGAACCTTCTGACTGAGAGGTGAGTGTGCTCGCAACTGAGCCACAGCTGACACATGACAGATAACATTTAACACAGAGAATTGTGCATTGATACATTTTGGAAGGAAAAATGAGGAGAGGCAGAATAAAGTAAATGGTATAATTTTAAATGGAGTGCACGTACAGAGAGACCTTGGAGTTTGTGTGCACAAATCTTTGCAGGTGGCAGAACAAATTGGTAAGACTGTTAAAAACTCATACAGGATGTTTGACTTCATAAATCGTGGTATAGAGTACAAAAGCAAGGAAGTTATGCAAAACATTTACAAAATGTTGGATCTGAGCTGGAGTATTGTCTCCAATTCTGGGCACCACACTTTATGAAGGAGGTCAAAGCCTTGGAGAAGGCACAGAGGAGATTCACTAGAATGGGTCCAGAGATGAGATGTTTCAGTTATATGGAGAGACTGGAGAAGCTGAGATTTTCCCCCTTCGAGAAGAGAAGGTTAAGGGGAGATTAAATGGATGTGTTCATGTGTATGTATAGAGTAAATAATGAAAAACTGTTTCCAGTGGCGGATGTGTTGGTTAACTGAAAAAAACACACTTAAGCTCATTGGCAAAAGAACCGGAGGGAAGATCAGGAGAAAATGTTTCACATAGCGACTTGTTACGATCTGGAATTCACTGCCTGAAAAAGTAATCGAAGGAGATTCAATAATAACTTTCAAAAAGAGAACGGGGCCAATACTGGAAGTCAGGGATTTGAAGGGCTACGGGAAAAGAACAGGGGAGTGGGACTAATCGAATAGCACTTTCAAAGAACTGGCACAAGCTCGATAGAAGGATTGGCCTCAATCTGTGCTCTATTCTTTTTGATTCTGTGATAACAGAAGCAACTGAGTCCTTGCCTCATGTGTAGAATTGACGTTCTGCAATTTCTGAGCTGGGTTATCATCGTTACTTGCAGTCTAATAAAGACGAAGCACAAAAGCTAAAAGTTAAATCGAGATTTCTTTTGGCAAGAAATCAGATTAACATTGAACAGTATTGTGTTTTCCTGGAGTTCCTCTTATGAGTTTCAGTCACTTCAGTGCCAAGTGGACGATGGGGGAAAACTTTGGTTGATTTGAGCCTCCCGTTTGTGAAGCGGGTCGCAAAGCTCCTAGCGCCTGGGTGCAGTGCTGCTAACGCCACCAGCAAAATACAGCGGGAGGTTATCGACGTCTTTAGCCGGCAGCCCCCAACTCTGCTGCACCTATGACAATGACGTCATTGCCATGCACAACGCCCCATTCACGCCCTGGCCGAAAAATTCCCTCGCGCCTCCTGACCTACCACTGGACGCAAATAAAAGTGCAGGTGCCGGGTGCAAACACTCCTGGCACAGCCCAGACATCACTTTTTTTCCCACTTGGCACGAAAGGCATATAAGAATTGCAATAATTGATCTGAAATAATTTAGATTATAAATTGAATGTTCTCTAATTGTATTTCCAAATCAGATTCAAGGCCTTATTCCTTTTCTTCCTCTGAACCACTGAACCTCATCTGGCAGCGTAATGCTGGCGACTTGTGATCGATTGCCCTGGGGACCAACAGGAAGAGAGCTCAGAGGCTGGAGGGCCTAGTGAGAAGCGTGGTCTGCAAACAATCGATATGATTAAGTCGGCCAATCAGATGCCGTTTGTCAAGAACATCGTTTAACATTTGTCAGTATTGGTTTTCCTGGAGTTCCTTTTATAAGTTTCAGTCACTTCGGTGCCAAGTGGAAGACGTGTTTAAGGGCATTCATTTCCCTCTTTCGATGTCGCTGTTAGTTGAAGGTGCAGATTGATTTATCTTCATTATGCTTCTTTTTGTGATATTTAGAGGGACAATGTCTCAAATTTCTGCACCTTTAGGAGTTACAGTAACATCGTCACTGTTACTAGTCAGTCTCATTCTGTACTGGGAGAGACGGCTGGTGGATTCAGCCCTACAACCCTCTTAATAAGGAAAAACTGTTCCCAGTGTCAGGCGGGTCAGTAACCAGCGGTCACAAATATAAGGTAATTGGTGAAAGATCCAGATGCCACATGAGGTGCAAACGCTTATGCAGCAAGTTGTCATGACCTGGAATGCACTGCCTGAATGGGCAGTGGAAGCAGATTCAATAGCAGCTTGCAAAAGGGAATTGGGTAAATATGGAAAAAAATTGCCACACTAAGCCTGTGGAGAAAGGGCAGAGGATTGAAGCTAAATTGAAAATTTCTTTGCAACAGCCGGCAGAGGCAACATGGGTCGAATGAACGCCAACTGTCCTTTTTCATTCTAGAATTCTATGAACTCTGCCATCTCCAAATTATAGCCGCTTCTGCAACTCCCACTCCCTTCGATCCACCTTTGGCGGACATGTCTTCATTTGCCAAGGCACTAAAGCCTTTGCCCAAGCTTGGTTCCAATGTCTCCATCTTTGGCTGGGTGTCAATTTTTGACTGATTACGCTCCGGTGTAGCGCTTTGTGACATTTTACTACATTAAAGGATATATCTAAATTCAAGTTGTTGCTGCTGTACTACGATCGGCTCAGCTTTGCCTGATAGATTCAGACAGGGACGGTGGCTGTGCTGCTCCCCATGGTCTAAATGCTGGCAGCTCGCTATATAGGATCACACCTCAGATTTACCACTTGGCTAGGTACTGAAGGGTCAATCGAGACTGGGGCCGAAACCTATCATCACGCAGCAGCTTCCGTATAGGCTCACAGCTCAGAATTACCACTTGGCTAGGTACTGGAGGGCAGACAGTGACTGGGGCCGAACCCCACCATCACACAGCACCTTCCGTATAGGCTCACAGCTCAGAATTACCACTTGGCTAGGTACTAAAGGGCAAACAGTGACTGGGGCCGAAACCCACCATCACACAGCACCTTCAGTATAGGCTCACAGCTCAGAATTACCAGTTGGCTAGGTACTGGAGGGTAGATAGTGACTGGGGCCGAACCCCACCACAACACAGCACCTTCAGTGCAGGCTCACAGCTCAGAATTGCCAATTGACTAGATACTGTAGGGCAGGCAGTCACTGCGGCCGAGCCCCAGCATCACACAGCACCTTCAGTATAGGCTCACAGCTCAGGATTACTACTTGGCAAGATACTCAAGGGCGTAAAGTGACTGGGGCCGAACCTCACCATCACACAGCACCTTCAGTGCAGGCTCACAGCTCAGAATTACGAATTGGCTAGGCACTGGAGGGCAAACAGTGACTGGGGCCAAACCCCACCATAACACAGCACCTTCAGTATAGGCTCACAGGCCATAATTACCACTTGGCAAGATACCCAAGGGCATACAGTTACTGCGGTCGAGCCCCACCATCACACAGCACCTTCAGAATAGGCTCACAGGACAGAATTACCACTCGGCAAGATACTGGAGCGCAAACAGTGACTGGGGCCAAACCCCACCATCACACAGCACCTTCAGTATAGGCTCATAGGTTATAATTACTAATTGGCAAGATACTGGAGGGCAGACAGTGACTGGGGCCGAACCCCACCATCACACTTCACCTTCAGTGCAGGCTCACAGCTCAGAATTACCACTTGGCTAGGTACTGGAGGGCCGACAGTGACTGGGGCTGAGCCCCATCATCACACAGCACCTTCAGTATAGGCTCGCAGCTCAGACATTCCACTTGGCAAGGAACTGGAGGGCAGACAGTGACTGGGGCCAAACCCCACCATCACATAGCATCTTCAGTTTAGGCTTACAGCTCAGAATTACCACTTGGCTAGGTACTGGAGGGCAGACAGTGACTGGGGCCGAACCCCACCATCACACAGCACCTTCAGCATAGGCTCACAGCTCAGAATTACGAATTGGCTAAGTACTGGAGGGCAGAGAGTGACTGGGGCCAAACCCCACCATCACACAGAACCTTCAGTACAGGCTCACAGCTCAGAATTACCACCTGGCTAGGTACTGGAGGGCAAACAGTGACTGCTGCCGAACCCCACCATCACACAGCACGTTCAGTATATGCTCACAGATCAGATTTACCACTCGGCAAGATACTGGATGGCAAAAAATGCATGCGGCCAAACCCCACCATCACACACCATCTTCAGTATAGGCTCACAGGTCAGAATTACCACTTGGCTAGGTACTAAAGGGCCAAAAGTGACTGGGGCCAAACCCCATCATCACACAGCACCTTCAGTACTGGCTCACAGCTCAGAATTACCACTTGGCAAGATACTCAAGGGCATACAGTGGCTGGGGCCGAACCCCACCATCACACAGCACATTCAGTGCAGCCTCACAGATCAGAATTACCATTTGGCTTGGTACTGGAGGGCAAACAGTGACTGGGGCCAAACCCCACCATAACACAGCACCTTCAGTATAGGCTCACAGGTGATATTTACCACTTGGCAAGATACTGGAGGGCAGACAGTGACTATAGCCGAACCCCACCATCACACAGCACCTTCAGTATAGGCTCACAGCTCAGAATTACCACTTGGCAAGTTACTGGAGGGCAAACAGTGACTGCGGCCGAACCCCATCATCACACCACACCTTCAGTATAGGCTCACAGCTCAGATTTACCACTCGGCAAGCTACTGGAGGGCAAACATTGACTGGGGCCAAGCCCCAGCGTCACGCAGCACATTCATTATAGGCTGATACACTTAAAATGAGAGAAGAGAGATACTAGGGAGAAAGAGAGAGAATGGGGAGAGGGAGAGAAAATGACTGAGGGTCGGCGAGAGAGAGAGCGACAGACAGACAAACATACAGACGGTCAGAGGGTGAGAGTGCGAGAGACAGGGACAGAGGGAGAGAGAGAGGAAGGCCGGGTGAGAGGGTGAGAGAGAGAGACAGGGACAGAGGGAGAGAGAGAGGGAGGCTGGGTGAGAGGGAGAGAGAGCGAGAGACAGGGGCAGAGGGAGAGAAAATGAGAGACAGGAATAGAGTGTCAGAGAGACAGAGACAGAGACAGAGGGAGTTAGAGAGAGACAGGGACAGTTGCAGATAAAGAGAGAGAAAGGGACAGAGGGTGGTAGAGAGAGAGACAGGGAGAAAGGAAGTAACATAGTCACAGAGTCATAGAGTTACGCAGCACAGGGACAGAGGTAGAGAGAGAAACAGGGACGGAGGGGGATAGAGTGAGGGACAGAGTCAGAGGGAGAAGCATAGAGAGACAGGGACAGAGACAGAGTCAGAGGGTTAGAGGGTGAGAGACAGGGTCAGAGGGTGACAAATTGAAAGAGAGACCGGGAGAGAGGGAGAGAGAGAGGCAGACAGCGAGAGAGGTAGAGAGAGAGAGACAGGGACAGAGG
Source organism: Somniosus microcephalus (assembly GCF_052327205.1). Classification (NCBI taxonomy): domain Eukaryota; kingdom Metazoa; phylum Chordata; class Chondrichthyes; order Squaliformes; family Somniosidae; genus Somniosus; species Somniosus microcephalus. The sequence continues at coordinate 44,555,219 of NW_028225184.1, read as the reverse complement.
GAGAGTGAGAGGGAGCTAGAGCGAGAGATAGGGACAGAGGGAGGGAGAGCAAGTCGCAGGACAGAGGGAGAGAGAGAGAGACTGGGTCAGATGGAGATGCATAGGCAGAGAGAGACAGAGAGAGAGAGACAGAGGGAGGGACAGGAAGAGGGGTACACAGCGAGAGAGATAGGTGTGAGTGTCCAGGTGCATGTTATTCATTCCCAGGGACTGAGCTGAGTCTCATAACAACACAGATGGAGCCCATGTACAAGGGCCGCAGGAAGGAGGTGAAAGCAAACAAGTTTTAGGTACTCGATGAGTTTTTTCAAAAATTCGGAAAATTGTTTAAATCCTCAAAAAAAGCGGGAAAGTGAAGTTGAATGTCCCATGGTAATTGGCAGTTAATTTTTGTCAGATGTTGTCCCCTTTTTGAAAGCGTTTATTAGGGTTATTTACACCATGTTATGGGGAGAGGGGGAAAGGTTTCTGCTCCCATTTGTACCTCCGAGTCTGTGAGAGATGGAGGGAATGGCAGCAGAAATAAACAAAACAACTTCTCCAGGACTGATCCCAAATCATCGCCAAGGCTGGGGAGAAAAAACGCTTTAGAAAGCTGAACCAATTTATTCACGTTCTTATTGGAGCCCCGTTTGGAGTTTGAGTTTATTTTAGTTTATTGTTGCATGTTTAACGACAGCATTGAAGTGAGAAAGAGAAACTCGGAGCAACTTCTTCTGTCAAAGCTGCAATGAAACAAGAAAGAATTTAAAGATTTTTAATGAAATTTTCACCAAAAATGAACGTTAAAAACAATTTTTCCCCCTTATGTTTCTGGTAAGATTTTGGAAGAAGTAAAGAAACATCAACGTTCCCGTCATCTAAACAAGCTTGAAGCGGGTCTTGAAGTCCGAACGCTTTTAAGGGGGCTCTGAATTGCTTGAAACATTTTAAAATTGAATTTCTCGATATTTGATTTTGAAAGATCGACTGAAGTGAGTAGCTTCACACAAACATGCAACCATGCAGTTGAAGTCGGGGAGTGCAGGGGAGGATTTGGCGGAGTTAATTATTACTTTTTATTGATTTTATAAAAATATCATTAAGACGGTTAGGAAGAGAACCAAAAATGGGGAAAAACACAAACAATTTTATTTTACATAATATAAAAAGAGATAATGCTGGAAATACTCAGCAGGCAGGGCAGCATCTGTGGAGAGACAGAGAAACAGGTTTAACGTTTCAAGTCTGTGACCTTTCTTCAGAACAGGAAATTGTTATCGTTGCTACAGATTTTACCAGGTGCAGAGGCAGCAAAAGGCGAGAGGGGCGGAAGGAACAAAGGGGATGGTCTGTGATATGGTGGTAGGCCGCAGTGGTGAAACCCGGCCTCTACATCTGGTTAAATCTCTAACTTTATCCAAGGGATGGTCTCTGATAGGGTGGTAGGCCGCAGTGGTGAAACCCGGCCTCTACATCTGGTTAAATCTCTAACTTTATCCAAGGGATGGTCTCTGATAGGGTGGTAGGCCGCAGTGGTGAAATCCCGCCTCGACATCTGTTTAAATCTCTAACTTTATCTAGTTCCCACAGGCCGGAGGATGGTTTGTGATAGTGTGTGATGCCGGAGTGGTTAAATCCGGCCTCTACATCTGGTTAAATCTCTAACTTTATCCAGTTCCCACAGGCCGGAGGATGTTCTGTGATAGGGTGGGATGCCGCAGTGGTTAAATCCGGCCTCTACATCTGGTTCAATCTCTAACTTTATCCAGTTCCCACAGGCCGTAGGATGGTCTGTGATAGGGTGGGATGCCGCAGTGGTTAAATCCGGCCTCTACATCTGGTTAAATCTCTAACTTTATCCAGTTCCCACAGGCCGGAGGATGGTCTGTGAGAGGGTGGGATGCCGGAGTGGTTAAATCCGGCCTCTACATCTGGTTCAATCTCTAACTTTATCCAGTTCCCACAGGCCGGAGGATGGTCTGTGATAGGGTGGGATGCCGCAGTGGTTAAATCCGGCCTCTACATCTGGTTAAATCTCTAACTTTGTCCAGTTCCCAAAGGCCAGAGGATGGTCTGTGATAGGGTGAAAGGCCGGAGTGGTTAAATCCGGCTTCTACATCTGGTTAAATCTCTAACTTTATCCAGTTCCCAAAGGCCGGAGGATGGTCTGTGATAGGGTGAAAGGCCGGAGTGGTTAAATCCGGCCTCGACATCTGGTTAAATCTCTAACTTTATCCAGTTCAACAAATGGCCACAGACCTGAAACCTTAACTTTGTTCCTTTCTCTCTCCCCACATCTGGTTAAATCTCTAACTTTATCCAGTTCAACAAATGGCCACAGACCTGAAACCTTCACTTTGTTCCACTCTCTCTCCACACCTGGTTAAATCTCTAACTTTATCCAGTTCAACAAATGGCCACAGACCTGAAACCTTCACTTTGTTCCACTCTCTCTCCACACCTGGTTAAATCTCTAACTTTATCCAGTTCAACAAATGGCCACAGACCTGAAACCTTCACTTTGTTCCACTCTCTCTCCACACCTGGTTAAATCTCTAACTTTATCCAGTTCAACAAATGGCCACAGACCTGAAACCTTCACTTTGTTCCTTTCTCTCTCCCCACATCTGGTTAAATCTCTAACTTTATCCAGTTCAACAAATGGCCACAGACCTGAAACCTTCACTTTGTTCCACTCTCTCTCCACACCTGGTTAAATCTCTAACTTTATCCAGTTCAACAAATGGCCACAGACCTGAAACCTTCACTTTGTTCCTCTCTCTCTCCCCACACCTGGTTAAATCTCTAACTTTATCCAGTTCAACAAATGGCCACAGACCTGAAACCTTCACTTTGTTCCTCTCTCTCTCCCCACATCTGGTTAAATCTCTAACTTTATCCAGTTCTGACGAAAGACCACAGACCTGAAACGTTAAATTTGATTTGCTCTCGGTCGCCACAGATGCTGCCTGGCCTGCTGAGTATTCCCAGCATTTTCTGTTTATATTTCAGATTCCAGCATCCGCTGTATTCTGCTATTGTGAACGATTTTATTTCGCCTGTCGTTCTATAGTCTGAACAAGTCCCAGGAATAACGTAACTATAGATTTCTTCTTAAATGTTTAGTGTAGTGTTAATTGAAACAAGAACTCTGTACTGATGCATGAAAAATGCAGCAAGCTACTTGAGAAGAAACCATTATTTTTTTAATGAGAAAGACACACAAAATACTTTGCTTAAACTGATAATCTATCATTTTGATTGGTATAAATGTTTAAAATAGGAAATTGAAAATTGAGAGATCAATGAAGTTTGTTTCCTGCTATTTGATTGGGAAGTCCCTAAAATAATGCAATACTTTTCGTGATAAGAGCGGGGATTAATATTGTGGAGAATGATTGAGAGAAAAACATTGGAAGCGAAATGGTAAATTAACATCTTTACATTAACATATTAATAAATATTTCCAATTCAGTCTGATTGGTTCTTTTGTCCAGGAAGAATGATGAATATTTTTTTGGGTTAAATCATAGCTTTTCCTTCTTTTTGTTTTTCATTCAGTGACGCAAATTGTGTATGTGTTTTTCTGCACTTGTGACTAAGTGCTGCATTTCTGACATGTTACATGGGAGGGGGTGAGTGTGCTGGTTCAAGAAGACCACGTTTATTAATGGAAGTGATTGAAGTTGGAAAAACATATACCCGTTGCTGTTCAATTCTTTTTAATACTGTGAAATAAAGAACTTCATCACTTTATATTTGTTGGTTGTCTGGGTGCATTGTAATTAATATTCTGATTACATATCTGGATGTACAGCAGGTCAGCGCCATAGGAAAGCTACTGCTCCTGCTGCTTGTGCAGCCATAGCTATAGTGACATGAGGGAAGGGGTCATATGTGGAAAACCTTAAAATTAATACAAATAGCACGAATGGATATGTCTCATTCAGCTCACCTTGGGCTTTTGGATTGTTGTCCATGTGTAACTGAGTGACGTTTCTGAAGTGTTAATTTATTATTCTGCAGTTCTTTTATATCCCAATCATTTGTGACAATTATTAATTTAAATAAAGTTTGTACATAACGAATAAAAGCTTTTAATTAATTCTACCATAAAAAACTTGCAGAATGGGCAGTTATATGACAAATGAATTTCAATATAGGTAAGTGTGAGCTGGTGAGTTTTGGAAGCAGGAATAAAGACCACAGCTACTCCTTGGAAAATAAGAGTCTAAAAGGGGTAGAGGTGCAAAGGGATCTCGGGGTATTGATTCACAAATCATCAGAAGTAACAATGCAGGTTAAAAAGCCATAAAAGTGCAAATAAAGCACAGGTTCATTTCCAGAGGAATAGATTTCAAAAACAGGGATGTTATGTTAAACTTGCAGAACCTTGTCTGATAATTTCATGATTTGAGATGATGGGGTGGCAATAGCTCATTACTGCATATATGATTTTAAGTGGCTGTTGTTAAAGTCGTTGCTTTTAAAGTTGCTTTTCTAAAAGTTGCTCTAAAATTTGTTGTTGTAAAATTTCCCCGCAGCTGAAAAGGTCGCGTTCAAAGGAGTTTGCAGCCATTCAGTTCAAAAGGATTCAATTTAACCTTGGTGGGGTAGAGCTGAGGATATTAGATGGGGTGGGATTGAGCTGAGGAGATTAGCTGGCTGGGGGAGGAGATGAGGATAGTAGGTGGGTTCAGGAGAAGCTGAGGATATTAGGTGGGTTGGAGCGGAGCTATGGATATTAGCTGGGGTGGGGAGGAGCTGAGGATATAAGGTGGGTTGGGAAGGATCGGAGGATACTCGGTGGGGTGGGGAGGAGCTGAGGATATTAGGTTGGTGGAAGGAAGAGCTGAGGATATTAGGTGGGGTGAGGAGCAGCTGAGGATATTAGGTGTGGTGGGGAGGAGCTGAGTATATTAGGTGTGGTGGGGAGGAGCTGGGGATATTTGGTGGTGTGGTAAACCACTGTTTGCATTCCACTGTGTACATGCCTGGACATGCCTCGGCTGACTCCTCCCACAAGTCCTAGTATAAAGGATACTGCTCCCCAGCCCCCTTTGTATTCTGGACCGGTCGACCACTCGAGGCAGACCTTCATTCTTTTGTTAATAAAAGCCTTTAGTTACTCTCTTAACTCTCAGTCTTTTATGAGTAATTGATAGCGCATCAGGTGGGTTGAGTGGGAGCAGAGGATATTAGTTGGGGTGGAGAGGAGCTGAATATATTAGGTGGGTTGGGGATGAGCTGAGGATATTAGGTGGGGTGTGGAGGAGCAGTGGATATTAGTTGGGCTGGGGAGGAGCTGAGTATATTAGGTGTGGTAGGGGGAGCTGAGAATACTAGGTGGGGTGGGGAGGAGCTGAGGATATTAGGTGGAGTGGGGAGGAGCTGAGGATTTTAGGTGAGATGGGGTGGAGCTGAGGATATTAGGTGTAGTAGGGGGAGCTGAGAATATTGGATGGGGTGGGGAGGCGCTGAGGATATTGGATGGGGTGGGGAGGAGCTGAGGATATTGGATGGGGTGGGGAGGAGCTGAGGATATTAGGTGGGGTGGGGAGGAGCTGAGGATGTTGGTGGCGTGGGGAGGAGCTGAGGATCTTAGGTGGGGTGAGGAGGAGCTGAGGATATTAGGTGGGGTGGGGAGGAGCTGAGGATATTAGGTGGGGTGGGGAGGTGCTGAGGATATTAGATGGGGTGTGGAGGAGCTGAGGATATTAGGTGGGGTGGGGAGGAGCTGAGGATATTAGATGGGGTGTGGAGGAGCTGAGGATATTAGGTGGGGTGGGGAGGAGCTGAGGATATTAGGTGGGGTGGGGAGGAGCTGAGGATATTAGGTGGGGTGGGGAGGAGCTGAGGATATTAGGTGGGGTGGGGTGGAGCTGAGGATATTAGGTGGGGTGGGGAGGAGCTGAGGATATTAGGTGGGGTGAGGAGGAGCTGAGGATATTAGATGGGGTGGGGTGGAGCTGAGGATCTGAGGTGTGGTGGGGAGGAGCTGAGGATATTATGTGGGGTGGGAGGAGCTGAGAATATTATGTGGGGTGGGAGGAGCTGAGAATATTAGGTTGGGTGGGGAGGAGCTGATGATAATAGGATGGTTGGGGCGGAGCTGAGGATATTAGGTGGGGTGGGGTGAAGCTGAGGATATTAGGTACGGTGGGGAGGAGCTGAGGATATGATATGGGGTGGGGCAGAGCTGAGTATATTAGGATGGTTGGGGAGGAGTTGAGGATATTAGGTTGGTTGGGGAGGAGCGGAGGATATTAGGTGGGGTGGGGAGGAGCTGAGGATAATATGTGGGGTGGGGAGGAGTTTAGGATATTAGTTGGGGTGGGGAGGAGCTGAGGATATTAGGTGGGGTGGGGAGGAGTTTAGGATGTTCGATGCATATATATATATATCGAAAGTCGCAAAGAGAGGCTGAAGCAAACAGGTGAGCAGTTCTGTTTTTTGAAATAAATAATAGCTTCACTGACTTCTTCGAAAAGCAGTGCTACAAAGTGAGAAGCCAAGAGTTTACTCTGCAATAAATCCTCAGAAGTCATGATAAAATTTCAAAACCACACACAGTTGTAGATGGCTGCCTTTATTAATTATTATTGCTTTTTATTCATTACACTGATGCTTTGCTTCAAATATTGAATAGACATTTCTCACAATGACATCTCACAATAGACCTTAGAAAGCATGCAATATGCGCAGTTAATTGACAATATAATAGAAGCATCATGAGGGTAGTGCGGTTGATGTTGTGTATATGGACTTTCAAATGGCATTTGATAAAAACCACGTGACACACAGGGCATCAAAACTCGGAAATGCAGCGCACCATGTGGAGGATAGTAACAGGCTTCAGGAGGACGTAACTTAACATTCCAACATGAGAACATTAGAAATAGGAGATGGATTAGGCCATTTTGCCCTTCGAGCCTACTCCACCATTCAGTACGATCATGGGTGATGTTCGGTTAAAGCGTCATTCAAGCAACACCTCCTAATTGACCCACATTCCTGCATTTAAAGTTATCTCCTTACTCAGCTTACTGGCATATTTTGCATTGACGGAGCAAAATATCATTGGAGCCGAAAGCAAGACGCTAAATGCCAAGAAAATGTGCCTGGTTCTTTACCCTTATAAACTGTTCCTCAGGCTGTTGGGTTTGAGAGCTTCAGATACGTCCCTGACATGATCCTACACTTCTCTGATGGTGTTTCTTTCCTAACCCAATCCCTTTGCTTACAGCATAACCCGAACTCTGATTCAATTAGGCAGATACTTGACAGATTCTATTTAACAGAGAGAATTCACAGAAACAGAATCACAACAGTGCAGATAGAGGCCATTTCGGCCCATCGAGCCTGCACCAACACATATCCCACCCGATCCCCATAACCCCTACACCAACACATATCCCACCCTATCCCTGTAACCACATGTATTTAATCCCCCTAACGCTAAGGGTCAATTTATCATAGCCAATCAACCTAACCCGCACATCTTTGGACTGTGGGAGGAAACCGGAGCACCCGGAGAAAACCCACGCAAACACGGGGAGAATGTGCAAACTCCACACAGACAGTCGCCCGAGGCCGGATTCGAACCCGGGTCTCTGGCGCTGTGAGGCAACAATGCTAACCACTATGCCAGAATTGTGAAATGAAAAATGAGGAGAGGAAATGTGATAACATTGGTACAATTTTAAAGGGAGTGGAGGAACAGAGGGACCTAGGCATCTATGTACAGTAATCTTTGAAGGTGGCCGACAATTTGAGAAGTATTTTAAAAAAGCCTACGGGATGCTTCACTTTATTAATAAGCAGTATAGCAGAAAAGCAGGGAAGTTATGCAAAAACTTTATAAAGCACTCATTATGCTTCAGCTGGAATATTCTTTCCAATTCTGGGCACCACACTTTAGGAAAATGTCAAAGCCTTGGAGCGTGTGCAGAAGAGATTTACTAGAATGGTACCGGCCAGGGATAAGGGACTTCAGTTATGTGGAGAGTTTGGAGAAGCTGGGTTTGTTCTGAGTAGAGCAGAGAAGGTTAAGAGGAGATTTGATAGAGGTGTTCAAAAGCCTAAATAGATGTAATAGATTAATAAAGGAGCAACTGTTTCCAGCGGCAGTGGGGTCGGTAACCAGAGGACACAGATTTAATGTGATTGACAAAAGAACCAGAGACAACATGAGGAGGATTGTGTTTTACACAGCGAGTTGTTGTGATCTGGAATACGCTGCTGAAAGGGCGGTGGAAGCAGATTCAATACTAACTTTCAAAGGGGACTTGGAGAAAATACTTGAAGTCAAATAAAATACTGGGGAAAGAGCAGAGGAGTGGGATTCATTGGACAGCTCTACCAAAGAGCCAGCACAGGCACGGTGGGCCGAATGGCCTCCTTCTGTGTTGTATCATTCCATGCTGCTATAATCACCGATACCTCAGAAAATAAGAAACTGAATGCGGCAGAAGAGCAAAGGGCTCTAGGGCTACAGGTGGTAAAATAATTAAAAGCAGTATCACTGGACAGCTAAGCAATTAAAATGCTAACGTTGAATTGGGGTTTAATTCTAAGGCGATATAATTCAAAGAATTGTAGTTGGCCAACGGTGGGGAAGTGGTGCTTCACAAGGATCGGTGCTGAGAACACTTTTCTTCATCATTTACCTAAACAATTCGGACTCGGGAATCAGAAGTGCAATTTCGAACATTGAGGATGCCATTTAAATGGGGGTTTATACTTAATACAGAGAAGGAATGCGACAAAATCCAGGAAGACTTTATTAAACTGGCAAAATGGGCGTGTAACTGGCAAATGAACATCATATAGAGAAATGTGAGGTAGTGCATTTTAATAGGAAGAAAAAGGAGGTCACATATACTTTGGAAAATAAGTTCTTAACGGGGTTGAGGGACAGAGGGATGTGAGGGTACAGCTACATAAATCACTAAAAGTTGCAATGCCGGTTGATAAGGTCATAAACACAAAGAGAGCACTGGGGTTCATTTCAAGAGGAATAGCACTGTAAAGAATAGAAGTTATGTTAAACTTGTATAGAAACTTGGTGAACAAAGAACATGATCTCCATCTTATAAAACGGACATAGAGGGACTGGCGCAGGTACAAACATTATTTACTCGAATGATACCAGAACTGAGAGGTTATACCTGTCAGGAAAGGCTGAACAGGCTGGGGCTCCATTCTTTAGGAAACTGAAGACTGAGGGATAATCAGATCGAGTTATTGGAGATTAAGAAAGGGTTCCATAAGGTAGATTAGAGAAGGTGTTTCCAATTGCAGGAGAGATCAGACCGTGGGGTCTTGGATGTAAGATAGTTATTAAGAAATCTAATCGGGAATTCAGGAGAAACGTTTTTACCAAATGAGTGGTCAGAATGTGGAGCTCACTACCACAAGGAGCAGTTGATGCGAATACCATAGACACATTTAAGGGGGAAAGGAATAGAACGATATTGTTACTGGGTTAGATGAAGGAGGTTGGGTGGAGGCTCGTGTGGAGCATGGACACCAACATGGACATTTTGAGTCGAATGGCCTGTCTCTGTGCTGTAAATATTTGTAAATTTTATTAAACTTGTATAGGACACAGGTCAGGTCACACATAGAGAACTGTGCATAGTTATGGTCTCCATAATATAAAAAGGACATAGAAGAACTGGAGAATGTGCAAAAAATAGGTACAACAACAACAAATTGCATTCATATAGCGCCTGTAACACAGTAAAATGACCCAAGCGATTCATAGGAGCGTTATTAAAGAAAATCTGACCCGGAGCCACATAAGGAGATATTAGTAAAGATGACCAAAAGCTTAGTCAAAGAGGTAAGATTTAAGCAGCATCTTAAAGGAGGATGGAGATTGAGAAGCAGAGAGGATTAGGAGGTGATTCCTGAGCTTCGGACCCAGTCAACTGAAAGCACAGCCGACAATGGTGGAGCGGTTTAAATCGAGGGTATTCAAGAGGCCAGAATTAGAGGAGCACAGAGATCTCGGGAGTGTTGAGAGGCTGGTAGAGTTTGCAGAGGTAGGGAGGGCGAGGCCATGCAGGGATTTGTAAGCAAGGACGATAATTTTAAAATGGAATCTTTGCCGGAACGTGAGCCAATGTAATTCAGCTGAGCACAGGTGTGTTGGTATACCGGGATTTGGTGTGGTTTAGGTTACGGGCAGCACAGCTTTGGATTAGCTCAAGTTATGGAGGGTGGGAGATGGGAAACCGGCCAGGAGCACACAGAATCTGACCCTTGAACATAAACTGAGTGAACACACAGAATCTGACCCCTGACCATTAACTGACTGTACACACAGAATCTGACCCTTGAACATAAAATGAGTGAACACACAGAATCTGACCCCTGACCATTAACTGACTGTAGACACAGAATCTGACCCATGAACATAAACTGACTGTACACACAGAATCTGACACCCTGACCATAAATTGACTCAACACAACGAATCTGGCACCCTGACCATAAACTGACTCAACACAGAGAAACTGACCCCGACCATAAACTGACTGTACACACAATATCTGACCCCTGACCATAAACTGACTGTACACACAATATCTGACCCCTGACCATAAACTGACTGAACACACAGAATCTGACCTCTGATCATAAAATAACTGAACACACAGAATCTGACCCCTGATCATAAACTGACTGAACACACAATCTGAACCACTGACCATAAACTGAATGAACACACAGATTCTGAGCCCCTGACCATAAAATGGCAGAAAACACAGAATCTTACGCCCTGTCCATAAACTGACTGAACACACAGAATCTGACCTCTGACCATAAACTGACTGAACACACTGAATCTGACCCACTGACCATAAACTGACTGAACACACAAAATCTGACCCTCGGATCATAAAGTGACTGAACACACAGAATTTGACCCACTGATCATAAACTGAGTGAACACACAGAATCTGACCCACTGATCATAAGCTGACTGAACACACAGAATCTGACCTCCTGATCATAAACTGAATGAACACAGAGAATCTGACCCCTGACCATAAACTGACTGAACACACAGAATCTGACCCCTGACCATAAACTGAATGAACACACAGAATCTGACCCCTGACCATAAACTGACTGAACACACAGAGAATCTGACGCCCTGGCCATAAACTGAATGAACACAGAGATTCGGACCCATGACCATAAACTGACTGAACACACAGAATCTGACCCCTGACCATAACCTGACTGAACACACATAATCTGACCCCCTGACCATAAACTGACTGAACACACATAATCTGAACCCTGACCATAAACTGAATGAACTCAAAAATCTGCCCCCCTGAAGATAAACTGACTGAACACACAGAAACTGACCACTGAACATAAACTGACTGAACAGACAGGATCTGACCCCTGACCATAAATTGATTGAACACACAGATTCTGTCCCCCTGACAATAAATTGACTGAACACACAGAATCTTACCCACTGACCATAAACTGACTGAACACATAGAATCTGACCCCTGACCATAAACAGACTGAACACACAGAATCTGACCCCCTGACAATAAATTAACTGAACACACAGAATCTTACCCACTGAACATAAACTAATTTAACACACAGAATCTGACCCCTGACCATAAACTGACAGAACACACAGCATCTGACCACTGACCATAAACTGCCTGAACACACAGAAATTGACCACTGACCATGAACTGATTGAACACACAGAATCTTAGCCCTGACCATAGACTGAATGAACACACAGAATCTGACCCCTGATGATAAATTGACTGAACACACAGAATCTGACCCCTGACAATAAACTGACTGAACACACAGAGAACCTGAAACGCTGAAAGTAAATTGACAGAACACACAGAATCTGAACTCTGACCATAAACTGACTGAACACACACAATCTGATCCCTGACCATAAATCAAATAAACACACAGAATCTGAGCCACTGACCATAAACTGACTGAACACACAGAATCTGACCCCTGACCTTAAGCTGACGGAACACACAGAATCTGACCCCTGACCATAAACTGACTGAACACACAGAATCTGACCCCTGACCATAAACTGACTGAACTCACAGAATCTGCCCCCCTGAAGATTAACTAACTGAACACACAGAAACTGACCACTGACCATAAACTGACGGAACACACAGGATCTGACCACTGACCATAAATTGACTGAAAACACAGATTCTGTGCCCCTGACAATAAATTGACTGAACACACAGAATCTGAGCCCTGACCATAAACTGACTGAACACACAGAATCTGAGCCCTGACCATAAACTGACTGAACACACAGAATCTGACCCACTGACCATAAACTGACTGAACACACAGAATCTGACCCCTGACCATAAACTTACAGAACACACAGCATCTGACCACTGACCATAAACTGTCTGAACATCCAGAAATTGACCACTGACCATAAACTGATTGATAACACAGAATCTCAGCCCTGACCATAAACTGACTGAACACACAGAACCTGACCCCTGATGATAAATTGACTGAACACACAGAATCTGAACCCTGACAATAAACTGACTGAACACACAGAACCTGAACCGCTGAAACTAAACTGACTGAACACACACAATCTGATCCCTGATCATAAATCAAATAAACATACAGAATCTGAGCCACTGAAAATAAACTGACTGAACACACAGAATCTGACCCCTGACCATAAACTGACTGAACACACAGAATCTGACCCCTGACCATAAACTGACTGAATACACAGAATCTGACACCCTGACCATAAACTGACTGAACACACAGAATCTGTCCCCCTGACCATAAACTGACTGAACACACAGAATCTGACCACTGAACATAAACTGAATGAACACAGAGAATCTTTCCCCAGACCATAAACTGTCTGAACACACAGAATCAGACACCTGACCATAAACTGACCGAACACACAGAATCTGACCCCTGACCATAAACTGACTGAACAAACAGAATCTGACCCACTGACCATAAACTGACTGAACACACAGAGAATCTGACGCCCTGACCATAAACTGACTGAACACACAGAATCTGGCCCCCGACCATAAACTGACTGAACACACAGAATCTGACTACTGACCATAACCTCACTGAACACACATAATGACTCCCTGACCATAAACTGACTGAACATACAGAATCTTACCGCCTGACCATAAACTGACTGAACACACATAATCTGACCCCTGACCATAAACTGACTGAACACACAGAATCTGCCCCCCTCAACATAAACTGATTGAACAAACAGAAACTGACCACTGACCATAAACTGACTGAGCACACAGAATCTGACCCCTGACCATAAATTGACTGAACACACAGAGTCTGAACCCCTGACAATAAATTGACTGAACACGCAGGCCTAGAAATTCATTAAGGCGCTGCCAGCTTTACGGCCAGTTACCGCCCAAAGAGGGCTTCTGCGCCAATAGAGGAGGTTGCGCTGATATTGAGCTCGGCGGTATTGGCGGGGGTAGCCGTTAGTGCTGCGCCGGCACCGATGACGTCATCGGTGTGCGCAGTGCCCCGTTTCCGCCCCGATGCCGGCCCGACGCCCATATTCAGTAGCCGCCGCCTCCTCCGTGGCGGCCGCTACTAACATCCGGAGACCAGAGCCTTTCTGCAGCCTTAGTGGGGCGCATAAAGGTGGAGGTGCGGCAGGCCGCTTTTTCAGCGGCCGCATGCCCGCACCTCCTTCCCCGGCCTCCTCCACCACCCCCCCGCGGCATTGCCAGCTGCTTTCCGTGAGCCCGGCACTTCTCCGTGGTGCCGGGCTCATTTGCTGGCACAATCCAGCGGCGATCTCCCCGTTGCAGGCACCTCCACCTTAAGAGAAGGAGGAGGCCTGCAGTACCACAGCCTGCTGCACCACAGCGGGTGTCACAGCGGCAGCTAGAGCGCTGAACTTCAGTCTCAGTTCTCCAAGCGGGGGCGGGCACACCCTGGAATAGCGCCCGGTTCCGACTTGGGGCGCAAAAACTGAATATCTGACGGTCGCAACTGGCTCCGCGCCCAGCGCTAACTTTTGGGCGCTAGCCAGCTGGCGGGGCCATAGTGAATTTCTAGGCCACAGTATCTTAGCCAGTGACCATAAGCTGATTTAACACACAGAATCTGACCCCTGACCATAAACTGACTGAACATACAGAATCTGACCCCTGACCATAAACTGACAAAAAAAAGATAATCTGACCCCTGACCATAAACTGACTGGACACACAGAATCTGACCCCTGACATTAAACTGACTGAACACATAGAATATGAACCCTGACCATAAACTGACTGAACAAACAGAATCTGACACAATGACCATAAACTAACTGAACACACAGAATCTGTCACCTTGACCATAAACTGACTGAACACACAGAATCTGAACCACTGACCATAAACTGACCGAACACACAGAATCTGACCCCTGATCATAAGCTGACTGAACACACAGAATCGGACCCCTGACCATAAACTGACTGAACACACAGAATCTGTCACCTTGACCATAAACTGACTGAACACACAGAATCTGACCCACTGACCATAAACTGACCGAACACACAGAATCTGACACCCTGACCATAAACTGAGTCAACACACAGAAGCTGACCCACAGACCATAAATTGACTGAACACAGAGAATCTGACCCCGACCATAAACTGACAGAACACAAAGAATCTGACCCCTGATCATAAGCTGACTGAACACAAAGAATCTGACGCACTGACCATAAACTGACTGAACACACGGAATCTGACGCACTGACCATAAACTGACTGAACACACATAATCTGACCCCCTGACCATAAACTGACTGAACACACAGATTCTGAACCCCTGACCATAAAATGGCAGAAAACACAGAATCTTACCCCGTGTCCATAAACTGACTGAACACACAGAATCTGACTCCTGATCATAAACTGACTGAACACACAGAATCTGAACCCCGACCATAAACTTACTGCACACACAGAATCTGACCACTGACCATAACCTCACTGAACACACATAATCTGACCCCCTGACCATAAACTGACCAAACTCACAGAAGCTGACACCCTGAACATGTGCAGGTTAGGTTGATTGGCTATGATAAATTGACCCTTAGTGTTCGGGGGATTAAATACATGGGGTTACGGGGATAGGGTGGGATATGTGTTGGTGTCGGGGTTATGGGGATCGGGTGGGATATGTGTCGGTGCAGGCTCCATGGGCCGAAATGGCCTCTATCTGCACTGTGGGGTTTCTGTGATTCTGTGATTCTGTGAACATAAACTGACTGAACACACATAATCTGACCCCTGATCATAAACTGACTGAACACACAGAATCTGCCCCTCTGAACATAAACTGATTGAACAGACAGAAACTGACCACTGACCATAAACTGACTGAACACACAGAATCTGACCCCTGACCATAAATTGACTGAACACACAGAGTCTGACCCCCTGACAATTAATTGACTGAACACACAGTATCTTACTGTGGTGATTATTTCCTATGTTTAATAAGAATTATTGTGATTGGTGAATGGGTTGGTTGTTCTCTGTATTAGCAAGAAGTTTTGTAATTGGTTGTTTGTTTCTACCTTGAGATATATGCTGTAAACTCATTGGTAGTGGATGTCAGGGGGGCAGATTATGAGAGTTCTCTCCAGTCATGGTTGGAGACTGGATTTGAAAGACGTGCTACTGGATTTTTAAAGTATATAAAGCCTAGATTAGAAAGGCAAATCTATTCTTTATTTCACTTACCCAATGACCATAAACTGATTTAACACACAGAATCTGACCCCTGACCATAAACTGACTGAACACACAAAATCTGGCCCCTGACCATTAACTGACAGAACACACAGCATCTGTCCCCTGACCATAAACTGACTGAACACACAGAATCTGACCCCTGACCATAAACTGACTCAACACAAAAAATCTGACACACTGACCATAAATTGACTGAACACAGAGAATCTGACCCCGACCATAAACTGACAGAACACACAGAATCTGACCCCTGATCATAAGCTGATTGAACACACAGAATCTGACCCCTGACCATGAACTGACTGCAAACAGTATCTCACCCCTGAACATAAACTGACTGAACACACAGTATCTGACCTCTGACCATAAAATAACTGAACACACAGAATCTGACCCCTGACCATAAATTGACTGAACACACGGAAGCTGACCCACTGACTATAAACTGACGGAACACTCAGAATCTGACCACTGACCATAAACCGACTGAACACACAGAATCCGAACACTGACTATAAACTGACTGAACACACAGAATCTGACTCCTGATCATAAACTGACTGAACGCACAGAATCTGACCCAATGATCATAAACTGACTGAACACACAGAAACTGAGGTCTGACCATAAAATAACTGAACACACAGAAACTTACACCATGGCCATAAACTGACTGAACACACAGAAACTGAGGTCTGACCATAAAATAACTGAACACACAGAATCTTACACCATGGCCATAAACTGACTGAACACACAGAATCTGACCCACTGACAATAAACTGACCGAACACACAGATTCTGAAACCCAGACCATAAAATAACTGAACACACAGAATCTTACCCCCTGTCCATAAACTTACTGAACACACAGAATCTGACCCGTGACCATAAACTGACTGAACACACGGAATCTGACCCACTGACTATAAACTGACGGAGCACTCAGAATCTGACCAATGACCATAAACTGACTGAACACACAGAATCCGACCACTGACTATAAACTGACTGAACACACAGAATATGACTCCGGATCTTATCTGACTGAACGCACAGAATCTGACCCAATGATCATAAACTGACTGAACACACAGAAACTGAGGTCTGACTTTAAAATAACTGAACTCACAGAATCTTACACCCTGACCATCAACTGACTGAACACACAGAGCCTGACCCCTGACCATAAACTGACTGAACACGCAGAATCTGACCCCATGACCATAACCTGACTGAACACAGAGAGAACCTGACGCCCTGAATATAAACTGACTGAACACAGAGATTCTGTCCCCTGACCATAAACTGACTGATCACACGGAATCTGACCCCCTGACCATAAACTGACTGAACACACAGAATCTGACCACCATATCATCAACTGACTGAACACACAGAATCTGATCCCCGACCATAAACTGACTGAACACACAGATAATCTTACGCCCTGACCATATACTGACTGAACACAGAGATTCTGAGCCCTGACCATAAACTGACTGAATACACAGAATCTGCCCACTGACCATATACAGACTGAACACACAGAATCTGACCGCTGACCATAAACTGACTGATACACAGAATCTGCCCACTGACCATAAACTGACTGAAAACACAGAATCTGACCACTGACCATAAACTGACTGAACACACAGAAACTGACTCCTGATCATAAACTGACTGAATGCACAGAATCTGACCCAATGACCATAAACTGACTGAGCACACAGAAACTGAGGTCTGACCATAAAATAACTGAACACACAGAATCTTACACCCTGAACATAACGTGACTGACCACACAGAAGCTGACCCACTGACAATAAACTGACTGAACACACATAATCTGACCCCTGATCATAAACTGACTGAACACACAGAATCTGACCCCTGATCATAAACTGACTGTACACACAGAATCTGACCAAGTGACCATAAACTATCTGAACAGACAGTATCTGACGCCTGACCATAAACTGACTGAACACACAGAATCTGACCCACTGACCATAAATTGACTGAACACACAGAATCTTACCCCCCGACTATAATCTGACAGAACACTCAGAATCAAAACCCCTGACCATAATCTGACTGAACACACAGAATCTGCCCCCCTGAACTTAAAATGAGTGAACACAAAGAATCTGACGCCCTGACCATAAACTGACTGTACACAGAAAATCTGACGTCCTGACCATGAGGTGACTGAACACACAGAATCTGACCACCTCACCATAAACTGACAGAACACACAGAATCTGACCCCTGACCATAAACTGACAGAACACACAGAATCTGACCCCTGATCATAAACTGACTGAACACACAGAAGCTGACCCCTGAACATAAACTGACTGAAAACACGGAATCTGACCACTGACCATCAACTAACGGAGCACACAGAATCTGACCCCTGACCATAAACTGACTGAACACAAAGAATCTGATCCACTGAGCATAAACTTACTGAACACACAGAATCTGAACACTGGCCATAAACTTACTGAACACACAGAATCTGAACACTGGCCATAAACTTACTGAACACACAGAATCTGAACACTGGCCATAAATTGACTGAACACACAGAATCTGACCCCTGACCATAAACTGACTGAACACACAGAATCTGAACACTGGCCATAAACTTACTGAACACACAGAATCTGACCCCTGACCATAAATTGACTGAACACACAGAATCTGACCCCTGACCATAAACTGACTGAACACACAGAATCTGAACACTGGCCATAAACTGAATGAACACACATAATCTGACTCCTGATCATATACTGACTGAATGCACATAATCTGACCAAATGACCATAAACTAACTGAACAGACAGAATCTGACCACTGCCCATAAGCTGACTGCACACATAATCTGACCCCTGACCATAAATTGACTGAACACACAGAATCTGACCCCTGACCATAAATTGACTGAACACACAGAATCTGACCACCTGACCATAAACTGACAGAACACGCATAATCTAACCCCTGCCCATAATCTGACCGAACACACAAAATCTTCTCCGCTGACCATAAACTGACTGAACACACAGAATCTGACCACTGATCGTAAACTTACTGGACATACAGAATCTGACCCCTGACCATATAATGACTGAATACACAGAATCTGACCCATGACCATATACTGACTGAACACACAGAATCTGACCCAATGATCATAAACTGACTGAACACACAGAATCTGACCCAATGATCATAAACTGACTGTACACACAGAAACTGAGGTCTGACTTTAAAATAACTGAACTCACAGAATCTTACACCCTGACCATCAACTGACTGAACACACAGAGCCTGACCCCTGACCATAAACTGACTGAACACGCAGAATCTGATCCCATGATCATAACCTGACTGAACACAGAGAGAACCTGACGCCCTGAATATAAACTGACTGAACACAGAGATTCTGTCCCCTGACCATAAACTGACTGATCACACGGAATCTGACCCCCTGACCATAAACTGACTGAACACACAGAATCTGACCCTCTGACCATAAACTGACTGAACACACAGAATCTGACCACCATATCATCAACTGACTGAACACACAGAATCTGATCCCCGACCATAAACTGACTGAACACACAGATAATCTGACGCCCTGACCATAAACTGACTGAATACACAGAATCTGAACCATGACCATATACTGACTGAACATACAGAATCTGACCGCTGACCATAAACTGACTGATACACAGAATCTGCCCACTGACCATAAACTGACTGAACACACAGAATCTGACCACTGACCATAAACTGACTGAACACACAGAAACTGACTCCTGATCATAAACTGACTGAATGCACAGAATCTGACCCAATGACCATAAACTGACTGAGCACACAGAAACTGAGGTCTGACCATAAAATAACTGAACACACAGAAACTTACACCCTGAACATAACGTGACTGACCACACAGAAGCTGACCCACTGACAATAAACTGACTGAACACACAGAATCTGGCCACTGTCCATAAACTGACTCAACACACATAATCTGACCCCTGATCATAAACTGACTGTACGCACAGAATCTGACCAAGTGACCATAAACTATCTGAACAGACAGTATCTGACGCCTGACCATAAACTGACTGAACACACAGAATCTGACCCACTGACCATAAATTGACTGAACACACAGAATCTTACCCCCCGACTATAATCTGACAGAACACTCAGAATCAAAACCCCTGACCATAATCTGACTGAACACACAGAATCTGCCCCCCTGAACTTAAAATGAGTGAACACAAAGAATCTGACGCCCTGACCATAAGCTGACTGTACACAGAAAATCTGACGTCCTGACCATGAGGTGACTGAACACACAGAATCTGACCACCTCACCATAAACTGACAGAACACACAGAATCTGAACCCTGACCATAAACTGACTGAACACACAGAATCTGACCCCTGATCATAAACTGACTGAACACACAGAAGCTGACCCCTGAACATAAACTGACTGAAAACACGGAATCTGACCACTGACCATCAACTAACGGAGCACACAGAATCTGACCCCTGACCATAAACTGACTGAACACAAAGAATCTGATCCACTGAGCATAAACTTACTGAACACACAGAATCTGAACACTGGCCATAAACTGAATGAACACACATAATCTGACTCCTGATCATATACTGACTGAACACACAGAATCTGACCAAATGACCATAAACTAACTGAACAGACAGAATCTGACCACTGCCCATAAACTGACTGCACACATAATCTGACCCCTGACCATAAATTGACTGAACACACAGAATCTGACCACCTGACCATAAACTGACAGAACACGCATAATCTAACCCCTGCCCATAATCTGACCGAACACACAAAATCTTCTCCGCTGACCATAAACTGACTGAACACACAGAATCTGACCACTGATCGTAAACTTACTGGACACACAGAATCTGACCCCTGACCATATAATGACTGAATACACAGAATCTGACACATGACCATATACTGACTGAACACACAGAATCTGACCGCTGACCATAAACTAACTGGACACACAAAATCTGACCCTTGACCATAAACTGACTGAACACACAAAATCTAACACCTGACCATAAAATAACTGAACGCATAGAATCTGATACCATCCATAAACTGACTGAACACACCGAATCTCACACCCGACCATAAACTGACTGAACACACAGAATCTGACCACTGACCACAACCTCACTGAACACACATAATCTGACCCCCTGATCATAAACTGACTGAACACACAGAATCTGACCCCCTGACCATAAACTGACAGAACACACATAATCTGACCCCTGACCATAAACTGACTGAACACACAGGATCTGCCCCCCTGAACATAAACTGATTGAACAGAGAGAAACTGATCACTGAATATAAACTGACTGAACACACAGAATCTGACCCCCTGACAATAAAGTGACTGAACACACAGTATCTTACCCAATCAACATATACTGATTTAACACACAGAATCTGAAACCTGATCATAAACTGACTGAACATACAGAATCTGACCACTGACAATAAACTGACTGAACACACAGAATCTGACCCCTGACCATAAACTGACTGAACACAGAATATGAACCCTGACCATAAACTGACTGAACAAACAGTATCTGACCCACTGACCATAAACTGACTGAACACACAGAATCTGGCACCATGACCATAAATTGACTGAACACACATAATCTGACCCACTGACCATAAACTGACTGTTCACACAAAGTCTGACATCCTGACCATAAACTGAATCTACACACAGAATCTGACCCACTGACCATAAATTGACTGAACACAGAGAATCTGACCCCGACCATAAACTGACAGAACACACAGAATCTGACCCCTCATCATAAACTGACTCTACACACAGTATCCGACCTCTAACCATAAACTGACTGAACAGACAGAATCTGACCTCTGACCATAAACTGACTGAACACACGGAATCTGACCCACTGACCATAAACTGACTGAACACTCAGAGTCTGCCCACTGACCATAAACTGACTGAACACACAGAATCTGACCACTGACCATAAACTGACCGAACACACAGAAACTGACTCCTGATCATAAACTGACTGAATGCACAGAATCTGACCCAATGACCATAAACTGACTGAGCACACAGAAACTGAGGTCTGACCATAAAATAACTGAACACACAGAATCTTACACCCTGAACATAACGTGAATGAACACACAGAAGCTGACCCACTGACCATAAACTGACTGAACACACATAATCTGACCCCTGATCATAAACTGACTGTACGCACAGAATCTGACCAAGTGACCATAAACTATCTGAACAGACAGAATCTGACGCCTGACCATAAACTGACTGAACACACAGAATCTGACCCACTGACCATAAATTGACTGAACACACAGAATCTTACCCCCAGACTATAATCTGACAGAACACTCAGAATCTGACCTCCTGACCATAAACTGACTGTACACACAGAATATGACACACTGAACATCAACTGACCGAATACACCGAATCTGACCCCTGACCATAAACTGACTGAACACACCGAATCTGACACCGACCATAATCTGTCTGAACACACAAAATCTGACCCCTGACCATAAACTGACTGAACACATAGAATCAGACCCACTGACCACAAACTGACTGATCATACAGAATCATACCCCTGACTATAAACTGTCTGAACCCACAGAATCTGACCGCTGACCATTAACTGACTGAACACACAAAATCTGACACACTGACCATAAACTGACTGAACACACAGAATCTGGCACCTGACCATAAACTGACTGAACACACCGAATCTGACACCGGCCATAATCTGTCTGAACACACAGATTCTGACCCCTGACCATAAACTGATTGAACATAAAGAATCTGATACCTGACCATAAGCTGATTGAACACACAGAATCTGAACCCCTGACCATAAACTGAATGAACACACAGAATCTGACCCTCTGACCATAAACTGACTGAACACACAGAATCTGACGCCCTGACCATAAACTGACTGTACACAGAAAATCTGACGTCCTGACCATGAGGTGATTGAACACACAGAATCTGACCACCTCACCATAAACTGACAGAACACACAGAATCTGACCCCTGACCATAAAATGACTGAACACACAGAATCTGACCCCTGATCATAAACTGACTGAACACACAGAAACTGACCCCTGAACATAAATTGACTGAACACACAGAATCTGACCTCTGACCATAAACTGACTGAACACACAAAATCTGACACACTGACCATAAACTGACTGAACACACAGAATCTGGCACCTGACCATAAATTGACTGAACACACAGAATCTGACCCCTGACCATAAACTGATTGAACATAAAGAATCTGATACCTGACCATAAGCTGATTGAACACACAGATTCTGTGCCCCTGACAATAAACTGAATGAACACACAGAATCTGACCCTCTGACCATAAACTGATTGAACATAAAGAATCTGATACCTGACCATAAGCTGATTGAACACACAGAATCTGAACACCTGACCATAAACTGAATGAACACACAGAATCTGACCCTCTGACCATAAACTGACTGAACACACAGAATCTGACCCCCTGACCATAAACTGACAGAACACACAGAATCAAAACCCCTGACCATAATCTGACTGAACACACAGAATCTGCCCCTCTGAACTTAAAATGAGTGAACACAAATAATCTGACGCCCTGACCATAAACTGACTGTACACAGAAAATCTGACGTCCTGACCATGAGGTGACTGAACACACAGAATCTGACCACCTCACCATAAACTGAAAGAACACACAGAATCTGACCCCTGACCATAAACTGACTGAACACACAGAATGTGACCCCTGATCATAAACTGACTGAACACACAGAAACTGACCCCTGAACATAAACTGACTGAACACACGGAATCTGACCGCTGACCATCAACTAACGGAGCACACAGAATCTGACCCCTGACCATAAACTGACTGAACACAAAGAATCTGATCCACTGAGCATAAACTTACTGAACACACAGAATCTGAACACTGGCCATAAACTGACTGAACACACATAATCTGACTCCTGATCATATACTGACTGAATGCACATAATCTGACCAAATGACCATAAACTAACTGAACAGACAGAATCTGACCACTGCCCATAAACTGACTGCACACATAATCTGACCCCTGACCATAAATTGACTGAACACACAGAATCTGACCACCTGACCATAAACTGACAGAACACGCATAATCTAACCCCTGCCCATAATCTGACCGAACACACAAAATCTTCTACCCTGACCATAAACTGACTGAATACACAGAGTCTGACCACTGACCATAAACTGACTGCACACGCATAAACTGAGCCCTGACCACAAATTGACTGTACACACAGAATCTGACCCACTGACCATAAACTGACTGAACACACAGGATCTGGCGCCTGACCATAAACTGACTGAACAAATACAATCTGAACCCTGATCATTAATTGACTGAACACACAGAATCTGACCGCTGACCATAAACTGACAGAATGCACAGAATCTGACCCCTGACCATAAACTGACTGAACACACAGAATCTGACCCATGACCATAAACTGACTGAACACACAGAATCTGACCGCTGACCATAAACTGACTGATACACAGAATCTGACCGCTGACCATAAACTAACTGGACACACAAAATCTGACCCTTGACCATAAACTGACTGAACACACAAAATCTAACACCTGACCATAAAATAACTGAACGCACAGAATCTGATACCATCCATAAACTGACTGAACACACCGAATCTCACCCCCGACCATAAACTGACTGAACACACAGAATCTGACCACTGACCACAACCTCACTGAACACACATAATCTGACCCCCTGTTCATAAACTGACTGAACACACAGAATCTGACCCCCTGACCATAAGCTGACAGAACACACATAATCTGACCCCTGACCATAAACTGACTGAACACACAGGATCTGCCCCCCTGAACATAAACTGATTGAACAGAGAGAAACTGACCACTGACTATAAACTGACTGAACACACAGAATCTGACCCCTGAACATATATTGACTGAACACACAGAGTCTGACCCCCTGACAATAAATTGACTGAACACACAGTATCTTACCCAATGAACATAAACTGATTTAACACACAGAATCTGACACCTGACCATAAACTGACTGAACACACAGAAACTGACTCCTGATCATAAACTGACTGAATGCACAGAATCTGACCCAATGACCATAAACTGACTGAGCACACAGAAACTGAGGTCTGACCATAAAATAACTGAACACACAGAATCTTACACCCTGAAAATAACGTGAATGAACACACAGAAGCTGACCCACTGAACATAAACTGACTGAACATACAGAATCTGGCCACTGTCCATAAACTGACTGAACACACATAATCTGACCCCTGATCATAAACTGACTGTACGCACAGAATCTGACCAAGTGACCATAAACTATCTGAACAGACAGAATCTGACGCCTGACCAAAAACTGACTGAACACACAGAATCTGACCCACTGACCATAAATTGACTGAACACACAGAATCTTACCCCCCGACTATAATCTGACAGAACACTCAGAATCTGACCTCCTGACCATAAACTGACTGTACACACAGAATATGACACACTGAACATCAACTGCCTGAATACACAGAATCTGCCCCACAGACCTTAAACTGACTGAACACACATTATCTGACCCACATAACATAAGCTGACTGAACACACCGAATCTGGCCCCTGACCATAAACTGACTGAACACACCGAATCTGACAACGACCATAATCTGTCTGAACACACAAAATCTGACCCCTGACCATAAACTGACTGAACACATAGAATCAGACCCACTGACCACAAACTGACTGACCATACAGAATCACACCCCTGACTATAAACTGTCTGAACCCACAGAATCTGACCCCTGACCATTAACTGACTGAACACACAAAATCTGACACACTGACCATAAACTGACTGAACACACAGAATCTGACACCTGACCATAAACTGACTGAACACACCGAATCTGACACCGGCCATAATCTGTCTGAACACACAGAATCTGACCCCTGACCATAAACTGATTGAACATAAAGAATCTGATACCTGGCCATAAGCTGATTGAACACACAGAATCTGAACCCCTGACCATAAACTGAATGAACACACAGAATCTGACCCTCTGACCATAAACTTACTGAACACACAGAATCTGACCCCCTGACCATAAACTGACAGAACACACTGAATCAAAACCCCTGACCATAATCTGACTGAACACACAGAATCTGCCCCCCTGAACTTAAAATGAGTGAACACAAAGAATCTGACGCCCTGACCATAAACTGACTGCACACAGAAAATCTGACGTCCTGACCATGAGCTGACTGAACACACAGAATCTGACCACCTCACCATAAACTGACTGAACACACAGAATCTGACCCCTGATCATAAACTGTCTGAACACACAGAAGCTGACCCCTGAACATAAACTGACTGAACACACGGAATCTGACCACTGACCATCAACTAACGGAGCACACAGAATCTGACCCCTGACCATAAACTGACTGAACACAAAGAATCTGATCCACTGATCATAAACTTACTGAACACACAGAATCTGACTCCTGATCATATACTGACTGAATGCACATAAGCTGACCAAATGACCATAAAGTAACTGAACAGACAGAATCTGACCACTGCCCATAAACTGTCTGCACACATAATCTGACCCCTGACCATAAATTGACTGAACACACAGAATCTGACCACCTGACCATAAACTGACAGAACACGCATAATCTAACCCCTGCCCATAATCTGACCGAACACACAAAATCTTCTCCCCTGACCATAAACTGACTGAATACACACAGTCTGACCACTGACCATAAACTGACTGCACACGCATAAACTGAGCCCTGACCACAAATTGACTGTACACACAGAATCTGACCCACTGACCATAAACTGACTGAACACACAGGATCTGGCGCCTGACCATAAACTGACTGAACATACACAATCAGAACCCTGATCATAAATTGACTGAACACAAAGAATCTGATCCCTGACCATAAACTGACAGAATGCACAGAATCTGACCCCTGACCATAAACTGACTGAACACACAGAATCTGACCCATGACCATAAACTGACTGAACACACAGAATCTGACTTCTGACCATAAACTGACTGTACACACAGAGCCTGACCTCTGACCATAAACTTACTGAACACACAGAATCTGACCCCTGACCATAAACTGACTGAACACACAGAATCTGATCACTGACCATAAACTGACAGAACACACAGAATCTGACCCCTGACCTTAAACTGACTGAACACACAGAATCTGATCTCTGACCATATACTGATTGAACACACAGAACCTGACCGACTGACCATAAACTGAGAGAACACACTGAATCTGACCCCTGACCATCAACTAACTGAACACACAGAATCTGAACCCTGACCATAAACTGACTGAACCCAGAGAATCTGACCCACTGACCATAAACTGACTGCACACACAGAATCTGACCACTGACCATAAACTGACTGAACACACAGAATCTGGCCACTGTCCATAAACTGACTGAACACACATAATCTGACCCCTGATCATAAACTGACTGTACGCACAGAATCTGACCAAGTGACCATAAACTATCTGAACCGACAGAATCTGACGCCTGACCATAATCTGACTGAACACACAGAATCTGACCCACTGACCATAAATTGACTGAACACACAGAATCTTACCCCTCGACTATAATCTGACAGAACACTCAGAATCTGACCTCCTGACCATAAACTGACTGTGCACACAAAATATGACACACTGAACATCAACTGACTGAATACACAGAATCTGCCCCACAGACCTTAAACTGACTGAACACACATTATCTGACCCACATAACATAAGCTGACTGAACACACCGAATCTGACCCCTGACCATAAACTCACTGAACACACCGAATCTGACCCCGGCCATAAACTGTCTGAACACACAGAATCTGACCCCTGACCATAAACTGACTGAACACACAGAATCAGACTCACTGACCACAAACTGACTGATCACACAGAATCACACCCCTGACTATAAATTGTCTGAACCCACAGAATCTGACCCCTGACCATTAACTGACTGAACACACAAAATCTGACACACTGACCATAAACTGACTGAACACACAGAATCTGACCCCTGACCATAAACTGACTGAACACACCGAATCTGACACTGGCCATAATCTGTCTGAACACACAGAATCTGACTCCTGACCATAAACTGATTGAACATAAAGAATCTGATACCTGACGATAAGCTGATTGAACACACAGAATCTGAACCCGTGACCATAAACTGAATGAACACACAGAATCTGACCCTCTGACCATAAACTGACAGAACACACAGAATCAAAATCCCTGACCATAATCTGACTGAACACACAGAATCTGCCCCCCTGAACTTAAAATGAGCTAACACAAAGAATCTGACGCCCTGACCATAAACTGACTGTACACAGAAAATCTGACGTCCTGGCCATAAGGTGACTGAACACACTGAATCTGACCACCACACCATAAACTGACAGAACACACAGGATCTAAACCCTGACCATAAACTGACTGAACACACAGAATCTGACCCCTGATCATAAACTGACTGAACACACAGAAGCTGACCCCTGACCATAAACTGACTGAACACACGGAATCTGACCACTGACCATCAACTAACTGAGCACACAGAATCTGACCCCTGACCATAAACTGACTGAACACAAAGAATCTGATCCACTGATCATAAACTTACTGAACACACAGAATCTGAACACTGGCCATAAACTGACTGAAGACACAGAATCTGACTCCTGATCATAAACTGACTGAACACACCGAATCGGACCCACTGACCACAAACCGACTGATCACACAGAATCACACCCCTGACCATAAACTTTCTGAACATAGAGAATCTGACCCCTGAGCATTTACTGACTGAACACACAGAATCTGACCCCTGATTATAAACTGACTGAACACACAGAAGCTGACCCCTGACCATAAACTGACTGAACACACGGAATCTGACCACTGACCATCAACTAACTGAACACACAGAATCTGATCCCCTGACCATAAACTGACTGAACACACAGAATCTGATCCCTGACCATAAACTGACTGAACACACAGAATCTGATCCCTGACCATAAACTGACTGAACACACAGAATCTGACCCCTGATCATAAACTGTCTGAACACACAGAAGCTGACCCCTGAACATAAACTGACTGAACACACGGAATCTGACCACTGACCATCAACTAACTGAACACACAGAATCTGATCCCCTGACCATAAACTGACTGAACACACAGAATCTGATCCCTGACCATAAACTGACTGAACACACAGAATCTGATCCCTGACCATAAACTGACTGAACACACAGAATCTGACCCCTGAACATAAACTGACTGAACACACGGAATCTGACCACTGACCATCAACTAACGGAGCACACAGAATCTGACCCCTGACCATAAACTGACTGAACACAAAGAATCTGATCCACTGATCATAAACTTACTGAACACACAGAATCTGACCACTGACCATAAACTGACTGAACACACAGAATCTGACTCCTGTTCATAAACTGACTGAATGCACATAATCTGACCAAGTGACCATAAATTAACTGAACAGACAGAATCTGACCACTGCCCATAAACTGACTGCACACATAATCTAACCCATGACCATAAATTGACTGAACACACAGAATCTGACCACCTGACCATAAACTGACAGAACACACATAATCTGACCCCTGCCCATAATCTGACCGAACACGCAAAATCCTCTCCCCTGACCATTAACTGACTGAACACACAGAGCCTGACCACTGACCATAAACTGACTGCACATGCATAATCTGACCCCCGACCACAAATTGACTGAACACAGAGAATCTGACCCACTGACCATAAACTGACTGAACACACAGAATCTGGCGCCTGACCATAAACTGACTGAACATACAGAATCTGAACCCTGATCATAAATTGACTGAACACAAAGAATCTGATCCCTGACCATAAACTGACAGAACGCACAGAATATGACCCCTGACCATAAACTGACTGAACACACAGAATCTGACCCATGACCATAAACTGACTGAACACACAGAATCTGTCCTCTGACCATAAACTGACTGAACACACAGAACCTGACCTCTGACCATAAACTGACTGAACACACAGAATCTGACCCCTGACCCCGGGGTACAGAATCTTCAGGCGAGACAGAGGGGGAGGTATAAGAGGAGGGGGTGTCGCAATATTAATTAAGGAGACAATTACTGCAGTAAGGAGGGATGATATATTAGCAGGGTCCTCTAATGAGGCCATATGGGTGGAGCTTAAAAACAAAAAGGGGGCAAGCACTTTGCTGGGAGTGTACTATAGGCCTCCAAACAGTCAGGGTGAGATAGAGGAACAGATATGTAGGCAAATCTCAGAGAAATGTGCAAATAATAGGGTAATAATAATGGGGGATTTCAACTTCCCCAATATTAACTGGGATAGTCAGAGTGTGAAAGGCTCAGAGGGTGTAGAATTCTTAAAGTGCATCCAGGAGAGCTTTTTGAGCCAGCATGTAGAAAGTCCTACAAGAGAGGGGGCGGTACTGGACCTAATTCTTGGGAATGTGGCCGGCCAAGTGGAAAAAGTGCTTGTAGGTGAGCACTTTGGTGATAGTGACCATAATATGGTAAGATTTAAGGTGGCCATGGAAAAGGACAGGGATGGGCCGGAAATAAAGGTTCTAAATTGGGGGAAGGCCGATTTTAATAGGATAAGGCAGGATCTGGCCAAAATGGACTGGGATCAGCTACTTGTAGGAAAATCCGCATCGGAGCAATGGGAGGCTTTCAGAAGGGAGATTGAGATCATACAATGGCAACATGTTCCCGTAAAGGTCAAGGGTGGTTCCAAAAACCACAGGGAACCTTGGATGTCAGGGGATATACGAGAATGGATTAGGAAAAAAAGGAGGGCTTTTGGTAGATACAAAAGTCTAAAGACGGAGGAAGCCCTAGAGGAGTACAAAAAGTGCAGGGGGATACTTAAAAAAGAAATTAGGAGATCAAGGAGGGGCCATGAAATAACACTGGCGAGCAAAATAAAGGAAAATCCGATGATGTTTTATAAGTATATTAAGGGTAAGAGGATAACTAGGGAAAAAATAGGGCCCATTAGGGACAAAAGTGGCAATCTGTGTGTGGAGCCGGAAGATGTAGGAGGGGTTCTAAATGAATTTTTTGCATCTGTTTTCACTATGGAGAAGGACGATGTAGACATAGAAATAGGGCGGGGGGACTGTGATATGCTCGAACATATTAACATCGAGAGGGAGGATGTATTGGCGGTTTTAGCTGGCCTAAAAATGGATAAATCCCCAGGCCCGGATGAAATGTATCCCAGGCTGCTGTGTGAGGCAAAGGAGGAGATTGCGGGGGCTCTAACACATATATTCAGGACCTCTCTGGCCACAGGGGATGTGCCAGAGGACTGGAGAATCGCTAATGTAGTACCATTATTCAAGAAGGGTAGTAGGGAAAAACCGGGGAACTACAGGCCAGTGAGCCTAACATCAGTGGTAGGAAAATTATTGGAAAAAATCCTGAGGGACAAAATTTGTCTCCACTTGGAGAGGCAAGGATTAATCAGGGATAGTCAACATGGCTTTGTCAAGGGAAGATCATGTCTGACTAATTTGATTGAATTTTTTGAGGGGGTGACTAGGTGTGTGGATGAGGGTAACGCAGTGGATGTGGTATACATGGATTTCAGTAAGGCCTTCGATAAAGTCCCGCACAGGAGACTGGTCAAGAAGGTAAGAGGCCATGGAATCCAGGCTGCCTTGGCACATTGGATACAGAACTGGCTTAGTGGCAGAAGGCAGAGGGTGATGGTCGAAGGTTGTTTTTGTGACTGGAAGCCTGTGGCCAGTGGGGTACCACAGGGATCGGTGCTGGGTCCCTTGCTGTTTGTGGTCCACATTAATGACTTGGATATGAATGTAAAGGGTATGATCAGTAAGTTCGCGGATGATACAAAAATTGGTAGGGTGGTAAATAGCGAGGAGGGTAGCCTCAGTCTGCAGGACGATATAGATGGGTTGGTCAGATGGGCGGAACAGTGGCAAATGGAATTTAACCCGGAAAAGTGCGAGGTGATGCACTTTGGGGGGACTAACAAGGCAAAGGAATACACAATGAATGGAAAGACCCTAGGCAAGACGGAGGGTCAGAGGGATCTGGGTGTGCAAGTACACAGATCCCTGAAGGCGGCGGAACAGGTGGATAAGGTGGTAAAAAAGGCATATGGGATACTTGCCTTCATTAGCCGAGGCATTGAATATAAGAGCAAGGAGGTTATGATGGAGCTGTATAAAACACTGGTTAGGCCACAGCTGGAATACTGTGTGCAGTTCTGGTCGCCACACTACAGGAAGGATGTGATCGCGTTAGAGAGGGTGCAGAGGAGGTTCACCAGGATGTTACCAGGGCTGGAGCGCTTCAGCTATGAAGAGAGACTGGGCAGATTGGGTTTGTTTTCCTTGGAGCTGAGGAGGCTGAGGGGGGACATGATTGAGGTGTACAAAATTATGAGGGGCATAGATAGGATGGATGCTGAGGAGCTTTTTCCCTTAGTAGAGGGGTCAATAACTAGGGGGCATAGATTCAAGGTAAAGGGCGGGAGATTTAGAGGGGATTTGAGAAAGAACTTTTTCACACAGAGGGTGGTTGGAGTCTGGAACTCACTGCCTGAAAGGGTTGTGGAGGCAGAAACCCTCACAACATTTAAGAAGCATTTGGATGTGCACTTGAAATGCCATAGCATACAAGGCTACGGGCCAAATGCTGGAATATGGGATTAGATTAGATAGGGCTTGATGGCCGGCGCGGACACGATGGGCCGAAGGGCCTCTATCCGTGCTGTATTACTCTATGACTCTATGACATGTCACCACGGATACAACGCCCAATGATGAGACTTCAACGTTACGATTTAGAGCTAACATATGTGCAAGGGACACAAATGTTCATTGCAGACACACTATCCAGGGCTGCATGTTATGCCACACAAAACAGTGAATCAGAAGAGGATGTGGCTGTTCATGTGGATATGGTCTACGCAGCATTGCCCGCCACACAGGAACAACTATCAGTGATAGTCACAGAGACATCAAAGTACCCAGGCCTGAGTAAAGTAATGAGAAATCTTCAAGAGGGCTGGAAGAAAGGGTCATGTAAACAATATTATCACATTCAGTCTGAGCTCTCCGTGGTCAATGGAAACATAGAAACATAGAAACATAGAGATAGGAACAGGAGTAGGCCATTAGTCCCTTCGAGCCTGCTCCGCCATTCAATGAGATCATGGCTGAGCTTCGTCTGAGATCATAGCTGATCTTACCAGTTCAGTACCCCGTCCCCGCCTTTTCTCCGTAACCCTTAATCCCCTTAGCCTTCAGAAATATATCCAATTCTCTCTTGAAAATATTTATTGAATTAGCCTTCACAGCCCTCTGTGGCAGGGAATTCCACAGGCTCACCACTCTTTGAGTGAAGAAATTCTTCCTCATCTCTGTTTTAAATGATTTGCCCGCTATTTTTAGACTGTGGCCCCTGGTTCTCTGCTCCCCGGCCATTGGAAACATTCTCTCTGAATTCAGCCTGTTCAGGCCTGCCATAATTTTATATGTTTCGATGAGATCCCCTCTCAATCTTCTAAACTCCAGTGAGTACAAGCCCAAACTATTTAATCTCTCTTCGTAGGTCATTCCCGCCATTCCAGGTATCAGCCTGGTGAATCGCCGTTGCACTCTTTCCATGGCAAGAACATCCTTCCGCAGATGGGGCAACCAAAACTGTACACAATACTCCAGATGCGGTCTCACCAGCACCTTGTACAGCTGTAGTAAGGTATCCCTATTCCTATACTCGAACCCGCTTGATATGAAGGCCAACATACCATTTGCCTTCTTAATCGCCTGTTGCACCTGCATGCTCTCCTTCAGTGACTGGTGCACAAGAACACCCAGGTCCCTCTGCACTTCCCCATCTCCCAATCTATTGCCATTTAGATAATAATCTACCCTCCTGTTTTTACCCCCAAAGTGGATAACCTCGCATTTATCCACATTATAGTACATCTGCCACGTATCCGCCCATTCCCCCAACCTGTCCAAATCGCACTGTAGCCTCCTTACATCCTCACCAGAGCCCACCCCTCCTCCTAGTTTAGTGTCGTCAGCGAATTTGGAAATATTGCATCCAATTCCCTGATCCAGATCATTTATATATATTGTATGGACTACTGCTTATGTGTGACACGATAGTTGTGCCCAACTTTATGCGACGAGAAATGCTCAACAGGATACATGAAGGGCACCTGGGTGCAGAAATGTCAAAAACGAGAGCACGTGAGGAACTCTACTGGCCAAACATGATCTCTGATATTGACCAGTTGATTAGCGACTGTGCTGCATGTCAGTGGTGTCACTACAAGCAAACAAAAAAGCCCCTCATTACCACAGAGCTCCCATCACAACCTTGGGAAAAGGTCGGAACTGATATATTTCACTATGAAGGACAAGTCTATTTGTTAGTTATTGATTATTATTACAATTATCCAGAGATGGCTCTCTTGTCCAGTACCACATCAAGAGCTGTGATAACTCACCTGAAGTCTCTCTTTGCCAGGCAGGGCATCCCTCTAACCCTGGTCTCTGATAATGGCCCTCCTTATGCCAGTCATGAGTTTCAGTCATTTGCTTCAGAGTATGAATTTAATCATGTAACCTCCAGTCCGCTTACCCTCAGGCTAATGGTAAAGCGGAGAAGGGGGTACAGATTGTGAAAAGACTATTAAAGAAAGCAGCACACAGCAACACTGACCAATATTTGGCCCTGATGTCGTACTGGGCGGGCCCGCTAGCAAGTGGCAATCTCCAGCTGAGCTCTTACTGGGTCGGAAAATCCGTATACGACTTCCCAGTTATGTCACACCTGACCACAGAGATGAGGTGTGGGCAGAAAAGGCTCGGAAACAAAAACCGAAACAAAAAACATTTCATGACCACACAGCCACTACACTAGTACATCTACAGGAGAAAGATATAGTTCGCATTGAAGAGACTGAGTCACGGCCTAAAAGAACCACCGATCTACAACAGGTAGCCCCCAGGTCATGCAGTGTCATGACAGAGAACGGCAATGTGTTTCGCAGAAACAGGAGGCACCTACTGAAAACCACAGAGACCTGTCAGGCTCAGGACGGAGAGGATGACGAGATGAGGAAAATGCCACAAAGAGACGAGATGAGGGAAATGCCACAAAGTGACGAAGGACATAGTAGTGATAATGTGACAAGGGACCTGTGTGGTACAGACATGAACTTAAGGGATACAACTGGGGTGGTTCAGCAAACAACCGTTCAGCTAAGCAGTTCACAGCACACCAGAAGCCCTGTAGTTAAACTTGGCCTGTAGACAGGGATTGATAAGACTGTAAACAATTAATGGACTCCTGGGTGTGGGTAAGGTTTATATCTACCTGCAATTAGTTCAACGGTGTAGTTACACTGACTGTTTCTATATGATGTTAACAAGTGTTCTATGTGTTATGTTATGTTATGTTGTTACTGTGATATGTCTTCATTGAAGGGGGAAGAGGTATGCATAACCGTAGCTGTCGTAAAGACAACGGGGTTTGATTGACAGCTGGTTGACGGCTGACGTCATATCCGGGGGCGGGATCCGACGTCATGTTGGCCATGCTTGAAGTACTGTACTACGAGAAACAGAGTCAGGACTGAATAAATCGCACTCCACTACAACTGCTTGGGAGACTCGTAATTATTTTATTAAGATAACATTTCAGTGTTCAGGCAATTTCCTGATCACAAAGTGCTTTCTTCCTTGTCAAAATTTCTTGTCTATTTCCCGGTGATTCCCAGTTCTGCATTTCTCTCTGGTTCTGCTTATTCTGTGTGTGGCCACCTGCGGGTCGATTTTGAATGAATACCTGTGTTTTTGTCTGCTTGTTACATTAAACAAATGAGGGCATCAGGCGTTTCTGTGCATGCTCCTGGGGAATGAGTGAGAAAGGTTTAGAGCAATGTCTGGCTACTCTATCCGCATCCTCAATGATGGTGGAGCTCTGCACGTGAGTGCAAAAGCCCAGGCTGAAGTGCTTAAAAACACATTAAGCCAGAAGAGCAGAGGATGATCCAGCTCGGCCTCCTCCTGATGTCATTACCATCACAGAAGCCAATCTCCAGCAAATTCGATTCACTCTGTGTGATAGCAAGTGACGACAGAGCAAACTGGATAGAGCAAAGGCTAATGGGTCCTGACAACATCCCGGCTGTCGTGCTGAAGACTTGTGCTCCAGAAGTAGCCGCGCCTCTAGCCAAGCTGTTCCAGTAGAGCTACAGCACTGGCATCTATCCGACAATGTGGAAAGCTGCTCAGCTATGTTCTGTCAACAAAATGCTGGACAAATCCAATCCAGACAATTACCGCCCCATTAATCTCTTGTCCATCATCAGCAAAGTGATGGAAGGTGTCATCAACATTGCTATCAAGCAGTACTTATTCCCCAATAACCTACTCACCGATGCTCAGTTTGGGTTCCGGCAAGACCACTCAGCTCCAGACCTCATTACAGCCTTGGCCCAAACATGGACAAAAGAGCTGGAATCCAGAGATCATTTTAGAGTTTCTGCCCTTGACATCAATCAGCATTTAACCGAGAGTGGCATCAAGGATCCCTCGTAACATTGAATTCAATGGGAGTCGTGGGGGTTGAGGGGTTTCGGGGGGGTTGGGGGGCTTTCGGGGGGAAACTCTCCACTGGCTGGAGTCATAACTATCACAAGGGAAGATGTTTGTCGCTTGTGGAGGTCAATCATCTCAGCCCCTGAAAATCGCTGTACGAGTTTCTCAGGGCAGTGTCCTAATCCAAACCATCTTCAGTTGCTTCATCAATGATATTCCCTCCACTATAAGTTAGAAGTTGAGATGTTCGCTGATGACTGCACCGTGGTCAGTTCCATTCGCAACTCCTTATATAATGGAGAAATCCATTCCCACAAGCAACAAGACCTGGATGACATTCAGGCTTGGGCTGATAAGTGGCAAGTAACATTCGTGCCACTCAAGTGCCAGGCATTGTCTATCTCCAACAAGCGAGAATCTAACTACCGCCGCTTAATATTCAATGGCATTACCATCACTGAATCTGCAACCATCAGCATTCCAACAAGGCGATGCACCTTTAACAGATCCAGCTTATTCAGTCGGCAATGCGGAGCGATTCTTAATTTCAGTGACGTGGTTCGAGATTCACGTGAGACTTATGATTGTTTATAAACTTTTATGTTGGTTACACGGGAATGCATCATTAATTAACCAATAAACTTATTTTGCAGGGCGAAGGTAATGCTAACTGAGGGAGAGTCACTACTTCAATAATCTGTTAACTGTTAAACCATATCCCATTTTTTACACTGAATTTAGAATCATAGAATCATTGAATGGTTACAACACAGAAAGAGGCCATCCGGCCCATCGAGCACATGCCTGCTCTCTGCAGGAACTCTTCAGCTAGTCCCACTACCCCGCCCTTTCCCCGTAGCCCTGCAATCTTTTATCCTTCAGGCACTGATCCAATTCCCTTTCGAAATCCACTATTGAACCTGCATCCACCGCTTTGTCAGGCAGTGCATTCCAGTTCCTAACCACTCGCTTCGTAACGATTTTTCTGCATGTTGCCTTTGGACCTTCCACCAATCAGCTTAAATCTGTGTCCTCTGGTTCTCCGCCCTTCCGCAAATGTCATCAAATTCTCTCTGTCTACTCTGTCCAGACCCCTCATGATTTCGAACAACTCTTTAGCTCTCCTCGCAATCTTCTCTGCTCCAAGGTGAACAACTCCAGCTTCTCCAGTCTATTCCCAAAACTGAAGTCCGTCATCCCTAGAACCATTCTTGTAAATGTCCCCAGCACACTCTCTAACGCCTTCTCATCCTTCCTAAAATGTTGTGCCCAGAATCCTCCATCTGAGGCCTTACCAGTGATGTATAAAGGCTCAGCATTACCTCCTTGCTGTTATACTCTATGCATCTATTATTAAAGCCAAGGAACCCGTATGATTATTCACAGCCTTCTCAACTTGTCCCGCCACCTTCAAAGATAGATAAACACACCCCGAGGTCTCATTGTTCCTGCACCGCAATTAAAATTGTAGCATTTAGGTTATGTTGCCTTACCTCATTCTTCCTACCAAAATGGATCACTTCACACATTTCTGTGTTAAATTACACCTGCTATGTCTTTGACCATTTCACCAAGCTGTATATGTCCGCATGAAGTTGTTAGATCCGTGTATCTTAATGTTGTGTCCTTCAATAATCAGACAACAGACTGCAGGGAACGATTCAACAGGTGTTAACTGAATGAGGGTCACTCTAGAACTAAATGTACAGTTCACTGCTCAGGGTTTATATACAGGTGTGGTCACTGCCGTTAATAAAGTATACAGGAGCTGTAAAAAGTAGTTCTCCCCTTAAAGGTACATATATTACAGAAGTCTGTTATGTTCCATCTCATTGTTTACCACATTTCTGAGTTTCCTTTCATATGTAGTGCTTGAAAATATGCCCAGTATACCAAATCCAGGTCATTAATTCATAAAATAGAGCAGTGGTCCTAATACCGATCCCTGTGGAACACCACGCTATGCTTCCCTCCAGTCTGAAGTACAACGGTTCAACACTATTTGCAACTGACACACGTGCAAAGCATTGTATTCATTCTATAAACACAAACTTTTTGTCGATGCGTAACTGAGTGACGTTTCTGAAGTGTTAATGTATTTTCTGTAGCTCTTTTATATCCCAGTCAATTCGGCCAAGTACTTATTAAAATAGAGTTTGTATATGACGAACTAAAAGCTTTTAATTAATTTTACAGTAAATATACTTGCAGAATGGGCATGTAAATTACAAATTAATTTCAATATGGGTAAGTCTGAGGTGGTGCATTTTGATGGCAGGAATCAGGACCCTAGCTATTCCTTGGAAAATAAAAGTCTAAATGGGGTAGATGTGCAATGGAATCTAAGGGTATAGATTCACAAATCATCAGAAGTAGCAACGCAGGTTAAAAAGCCCAAAAAGTGCAAATAACACACGGGCTCATTGCTAGAGGAATATTTTTCAAAAGCAGGGAGGTTATGTTAAACTTGCAGAACCTTTTCTGATTGTCTGATGATTTGAGCTGAGGGGGTGGCAATATCTCAATACTGTATATATGATTTAACTGGTTGTTGTTGCTGTCGTTGTTGTAAAAGTTCCTTTTCTAAAAGTTGCTGTAAAGCTTATGTTGTAAAATTTGCCCACAGAAGAAAAGGTCACGCTCAAAGGAGTTCATGGCCACTCAACACAAAAAAAGTCGAAGGATATTGGTGGGGAGGAGCTGATAATATTAGGTGGGGTGTGGAGGAGTTCGGGAAAACAGGTGGGTTCAGGAGGAACTGAGCATATTAGGTGTGGTGGAGAGGAGCTGAGCATATTGTTGGGTTCAGGAGGAGCGGAGGATATTAGGTGGGGTGGGGAGGAGCTGAGGATATTAGGTGGCAGGGAGGAGCTGAGGATCTTTGTTGGTGTGGGGAGGAGCTGAGGATATTAGGTAGAGTGGGGAGGAGATGAGGATGTTAGCTGCGGTGGGGAGGAGCTGAGGATATTAGCTGGGGTGGGGAGGAGCTGAATATATTAGGTGGGGTGTGGAGGAGTGGAGGATAATAATGGGGGGAGCTGAGGATATTAGGTCTGGTAGGGTGGAGCTGAGGATATTATTTGTGGTGTGGAGGAACTGAGGATATTAGGTGGGGTGGGGAGGAGCTGAGGATATTAGGTGGGGTGGGGAGGAGCAGAGGGTATTAGATGGGGTGGAGAGGAGCTGTGTATATTAGGTGGTTGGGGTGGAGCTGAGGATATTGTTGGGGTGTGGAGGAGCTGAGTATATTAGGTGTGGTGGTGAGCAGCTGAGGATATTAGATGCGGTGGGGAGGTGCTGAGTATATTAGGTGGGTAGGGGAGGAGCTGAGGATATTACATGGGGTGGAGAGGAGCTGAGTATATTAGGTGGGATGTGGAGCAGCTGAGGATATTAGGTGGTTGGGGTGGAGCTGAGTATATTAGTTTTTGTGGGGAGGAGCTGAAGATATTCATTGGGGTAGGGAGGAGCTGAGGATATTTGGTGGAGTGGGGCGGAGGTGCGGTGGCGAGGACCTGAGGATAATATTTGGTGTGGGGAGAAGTTTAGGATGTTCGATGCATAAATCGATGTCAAAAGTCACGAAGTAAGGCTGAAGCTTATAGAGCAGATCTGTTATTTGAAATAAATACTATCTTCACCAACCTCTTCTTCAAAGTATGTGGTAGAATGTGACAAGACAGGAGTGTACTCTGCAATAAATCCTCAGATTTCCTGGTAAAATTCGAAACCCACATACAGTTGTAGATGTCTGCCTTTATTAATTATTATTGTTTTTTTAATCAATACACTGATGCTTTGCTTCCAATATTGTAAAGACATTTCTCTAGATGGCATCTCACAATCAACATTAGAAAACGTACAGACTGCGCAGTTAAGTGACACGTGAACTTGAACATAGATGAATGCGAAG
Organism: Somniosus microcephalus; assembly: GCF_052327205.1. NCBI lineage: Eukaryota > Metazoa > Chordata > Chondrichthyes > Squaliformes > Somniosidae > Somniosus > Somniosus microcephalus. The sequence goes on along the minus strand of NW_028225184.1, from coordinate 44,514,422 downwards.
CGATGCACTATGGTAGGAAAATATAAGCATCATGAGGGTAGTGTGGTTAATGCTGTGTATGTGGACTTTGACAAAGTACCACGTGATATAACTTGTCATAACATTGTAGTTCATGGGATTATTGGGACAGGGCAGCATGGATATCAAATTGGCTCAGGGTCAGAAAGCAGATAGTAGTTGTCACCAGTTGTTTTCCAGACGGGAGGGAAGTATACAGTGGTGTGCCGCAGGGGTCGCTATTAGGACCAGCGCACTCTTTGTTATGTTTCAATGATCTAGAGTTGGGTATACAGGGCATTGAAACTCGGAAATGTAGCACACAATGAGGAGCATAGCAACATACTTCAAGAGGGCGTAGACTGACTTGTCAACAAGAGAATATAAGAAATAGGAGCAGGAGTAGGCCATTCGGCCCTTAGTGCCTGCTCCACCATTCAATACGATCATGGCTGACTTTCGGCAGAAAAGTCATTCATGCAACACCTTCTAACTGACCCTCATTCCTGTATAGAATGTTATCTCCTTACTCAGTTTACTGGCATATTTTGCAATAAGAAAATAAAATATAATTGGAGCCGAAAGCATGAATCTAAATGCCAAGAAAATTTAGCTGGGTCTTTACCCTTATAAACTGCGCCTCAGGCTGCAGGGTTTTAGAGCTTCAGATACGACCCTGACATGATCCTACACTTCTCTGATGGCGTTTCTTTCCGAATTAAATTCCTTTGGTTACAACAAAGCCCAAAGTCTGATTCAGTTAGGCAGACACTTGGCAGATGCTATTTAGCACAGACAATTGTGAAGTGAAGAATGAGAAGAGGCAATGTGAAATAAATGGTACAATTTTAAAGGGCTTGCAGAACAGAGGGACCTCGGCATGTATCTACATTTATCTTTGAAGGCGGCTGGAAAATTTGAGAAGTATGTTAATAAAGCATATGGGATCCTTCGCTTTATTAATAAGCAATAGAGTACAAAATCAAGGAAGTTATGAGAAAACTTTATAAAGCACAGATTTGGCTTCAGGTGGACTATTGTGTCCAATTCTGGGCACCACACTTTAGGAAAATGTCAAGGCCGTGGAGCATGTGTAGAAGAGATTTACTAGAATAGTACCAGGGTTAAGGGACTTCGGTTATGTGGAGAGACTGGAAAAGCTGGGGTTGTTCTGATTAGAGCAGAGAAGGTTAAGAGGAGGTTTGCTCGAGGTGTTAAAAAGCCTAAATTCATTTAATAGAGTAATTAAGGAGCAACGGTTTCCAGTGGCAGTGGGTTCGGTAACCAGAGGGCATAGATGTACTGTGATTGGCAAAAGAACCCGAGACAACATGAGGTAGCTTTTGTATTACACAGCGAGTTGTTGTGATCGGGGATGGACTGCCTGAAAGGGTGGTGGAAACAGATTCAATAGTAACTTTCAAAGGGCATTTGGAAAAAGTGCTTGAGATAAAATAAAATACTGGGGATAGAGCAGAGGAGTGCGATTAATTGGACAGCTCTACGAAAGAGCCAGCACAGGCACGGTGGGCCGAATGGCCTCCTTCTGTGCTGTATCATTCCATGATTGTATAATCACCGATACCTCAGAAAATAAGAAGCTGAACGTAGCAGAGGAGCAAAGGGCTCTGTGGGAAAGGTGAACAAATAATTAAAAACAGTATCACTGGAGAGCAAAGCAATTAAAATGCTAACAATGAATTGGGGTTTATTTTTAAGGCGATAGAAGTCAAAAGAAGGGAAGTTGGCCAATGGTGGGAAGTCGTGTTTCACAAGGATCGGTGCTGGGAACACTTTTGTTCACCATTTACTTAAACAATTAGGATTCAGGAATCGGAAGCGCAATTTCAAACATTATGGATGCCACCCAAATGGGGGTTTATACTTAATACAGAGGAGGACTGCGACAGAATACAGGAACACGTTATTAAACTGGCAGAATGTGAATGCAACTTGCAAATGAACCTCATATAGTGAAATGTGAGGTAGCGCATTTCATTAGGAAGAATACGGAGGTCACATACTCCTTGGAAAATAAGCTCTAAACGGGGTTGAGGAACAGAGGGATGTAGGGTACAGTTACATCAATCAATAAATGTTGCAATGCAGGTTGCTAAGGCCATAAAAACAAAGAAAGCACTGGGAATCATTTCTAGAGGGATAGCATTGTAAAGAATAGAAGTTATGTTAAGCTTGTATGGAACATTGGTTTTACCAAACTTCGTGTGCTGAGAACATGGTCTCCATCTTATAAAAAGGACATAGAGGAACTGGTGAAGGTACAAACAGTATTTACTAGAATGATACCAGAACTGAGATGTTATACCTGTCAGGAAAGACTGAACAGGCCGGGGCTCCTTTCTTTAGGAAAGTGAAGACTGAGGGATAATCAGATAGATTTTTTTGAGATTGTGAAAGAGTTTCATAGGATAGATTAGAGACGGTGTTTGCACTTGCAGAAGAGACCAGAACTTGGGGTCATAGACTGAAGACAGTCATTAATAAATGTAATGGGGAATTCAGGAGAAACCATTTTACCAAGTGAATGGTCAGAATGTGGAGCTCGCTACCACGAGGAGCGGTTGATGTGAACAGAATCGACACAATTAAAGGGGAGCTAGACAAGCACATGAGGGCAAAGGAATAGAACGATATTTTTACTGGGTTAGATGAAGGAGGGTGGGTGGAGGCTCCTGTGGCGCAAGGACACCAACATGGACATTTTTTGTCGAATGGTCTGTTTCTGTGCTGTAAAAACTTTGTAAATTTTATTAACCATGTGTAGGACCCGGGTCAGGTCACACTTAGAGAACGGTGCATAGTTATGTTCTCCATAATATAAAAAGGACATAGAAGAACTGGAGAAAATGCAAAATATACGTACAAGAACAACAACATATATTTATATAGCGCCTTTAAAATAGTAAAATGACCCAAGCGATTCATGGGAGAGTTATTGAACAAAACCTGACCCTGAGCCACATAAGGAGATATTAGGAAAGATGACCAAAAGTATAGTCAAAGAGGTCAGTTTTAAGCAGATTCTTAAAGGAGGAGGGAGATTTAGAGAAGCAGAGAGGTTGTGGGAGGGGATCCTGAGATTAGGCCCCAGGCAGCTGAAAACACAGTAGCCAATGGTGGAGCGGTTATAATCGGGGATGAGCAAGATGCCAGAATTAGAGGAGCACAGAGACCTCGGGATTCTAGAGGGGCTGCTGGAGTTTGTGGAGTTAGGGAGGGCGAAGCCATGTAGGGATTTCAAAGCAAGGATGATCATTTTTAAATGGAGGTATTGCCGGAACGGGAGTCACTGTAGGTCAGCGAGCACAGTGGTGGTGGTTTACCGGGATTTGGTGTGGGTTAGGTTACGGCAGCAGAGCATTGGATGAGCTCAAGTTATGGAGGGTGGGAGATGGGAAGCCGTCCAGGAGAAAGATGGTGCAATCAAAACTAGAGCTACCAAAGGCATTAATGATGGTTTGAGCAGCAGATGAGCTGAGGCAGGGGCGAAGTTCGGCAATGTTACCGAGGTGGAAGTAAGCCGCCCTGGTGATGGAGAGAATATCTGTTCGGAAGATCATCCTGTGGACAAACACGACACCAAGGTTGTAAATAGCACACTGGTGCTAAAGAGAGGGATGGAGTCGGTGGCTTGGCAACGGAGTTTGTGAAGGGGGCCAATAGCTTCAATCTTACAAATATTTAGTTGGATGGCACCAGAACTGAAAGATTGCAGCTATCAGGAAAATTTAACAGGTTGGGGCTTTCTGCTATAGAATAGAGAGGACGTTGATGAGGCCTGATAGAGATCTTGAAAATGATGAATGGGTTGGACAGGGTTGATGTGGAGGGCTTGTTTACACTTGTGGGAGAATCCAACACTTGGGGTCATAAATACAAAATAGTTACTAATAAATTCAAAAGGGAAATAAGGATCAATGTCTTTACTCAGACAGTGGTTAGAGTGTGGAACATATTAGCACAGGCAGTGGTTGAGGAAAATACTTTACATTCTTTCAGAATGAAACTAGACGAGTAAATGCTAGAAAGGGGATAGAAACAAATTCTGAGAGGCTGAGATGAGGTAGATGCAATGAGAGGAGACTGGTGTGGAGCATATTCACCAGCACAGACTGGTTGGGCCGAATGGCCTGTTTCTGTGCTTTTGATGCCATGTAATATAATCGCCTGAACTGCAGCTCAGCTCTGTCTGCCTACCTACTGACCAGGTTCTTACTCGGGAAGCTGCGAATGAATCGCTGCCCTCAATAGCTGAAGGGACACTTTACATAAGAGCTCAGGGTGAAAGCAGCAAACTAGTGATCCAGTCCCGAAAGAAAATTTGGGAAATGTCAGTCAGAAACAGTGCCGAGTACTAAACACAGTGGTCACCCCGCCGCTGTCTGTATCTTCAGATCTCCAGCGATTGCTGGTGCAATTCAGTGGATGGCAGTCTGGGGATGAATCTTACATTCCTGGACTGGAAACACTGGGAACCACCCCTGGGCTGTGCTCAGTTGTTTCTGATTAATAATGAATTGAATAATTGAGGTAAACGGATATTTCACCGTCTTCTTCACCTGCTCTCTGAACTTGGACTGGGTCACCCCATAAATAAATGTGTTTGTGCAGCAACTTAAATTCTGCAGCATAAAACTAACTCGTTGAAAGATAAATAAAGAATCAGTGTAATACATGGTTCCTGTAATGGGATAATATAAGAAAAAAGTAAAATAGACCAGCCACAGCAGTATGAAGCTGGTGGATATGGTGAAGAGTAAAATCACAGACTTCTTTCGGCTCTCCATCTCTGGGTCTCTGCCAATCTGTCCCTTGCTCTCACCCCTCGGTCCCTTACGGACCCGACCAGCCACTAAAATGTGTCTGAATGTCAGAGCGTTGAGAAACAGAATTAAAGTGAATGGGAGCATTGGGGTTAAAACCGTATTAAACCAATCAAATCCCACCCACCCGGGCTCAGTATAATAGCAAATGATTGCGACACAGTCCCACAGCACATTGTCGATTATCCTCCTGGGATGATCAATAATGATTGTGACACAGTCCCACAGTACATTGTCGATTATCCTCCTGGGATGATCAATAATGATTGCGACACAGTCCCACAGTACATTGTCAATTATCCTCCTGGTCTGATCAATAATGATTGCGACACAGTCCCACAGCACATTGTCGATTATCCTCCTGGGATGATATATAAAGTAGAAGGGGACGTTTTTTAAACAGAGCAGAATGCCGGTTGTTGCCAGAATCAGAGCCGCAGTTTTCTCAGTGCAATATTTAGTTTTCAGCTTCTGGCAACAAATGGCCAAAAATCGATCAAAGGTGAAAGTGACGGTGAACCAGAATGAACAGTCTGCGGCTACATGAGACAGGACAGTGATAACACTACACACAGGGGTGATATCCAGGAAACTCACTGGGAAATAATACAGATTGATACGGAACAGTAAGATCTCAGTTCCAATGATCATGAGATCCACCGCTGCCATGCCCACCAGGTAACGAGTGGTGCCAGTAGAGAGGCCGTATTTTCCCTGGGACAGGATCACAATCGCCAGCAAATTCACTATAAAACACAGAAGGGAAAAGAGACAGGAAATTACTGACCACATATTCTCCGTGTCTGGGCCCAGACAGTAAGGGCTGGACTTTAACACCCCCAAAAACAGGTGGGTTGGGGTCGGATCAGAATTGGACAATATCTTCCTGACCCCAACCCGCCCACTTCCGAGTTCAAGGGACACGGGACAGGGGGCGGGCAGCGAACCGCACAAAGAAAGCGGGTTGGCAATGTCAATATTTTAATGAGGTGGGCAGTTTCTGATTTAACCTGCTAAACTATGGCTGGCCAGGCACCCTGGGCCCCGGGAATGATTTCCGCCCCCAAATCACAAGATCTAAACTTCCCCGAACCCCCATGGATAGAACCGGGCAGTCGGGGTTGGATTTCCCAAAACTGGGGATTGGACACACCCCCCCGGTACCGGTCAAGCCCCCAGAACCAGTCAGGCCCCCGGAACCAGTCACACACCCGGGACTGGTCAGAACCCCGGAACCATGATCGGACACACCGTGGGATCAGACGCCCCATCCAACCCAGTTTCATCCATCGGACCTACCTGGTCCTGCTCCGGAGTGCCCCCACCCCGTCTGACTGGAAGCCCGATTAACAATCAGGCTGACTTCGAGGGTGGGGAACCAGTCAAGGACAAAGGACGTACCATATGGAGTTAAGACAAGCCAACGTTCGAGAATACTTGCACTTCCAGGTATCCTGTCTGATATTCTGAATCCACCCCATACCCTCCAGCCATCGTACATAACCCGTCTCTGTTAATACCCATGCGAATTTATATGAGCAAATGCAATATACTGAGGCTGATATAAATCTGATAAAAACATAAGAAGTAGGAGCAGGAGTAGGCCATTCGGCCCTTCGAGCCTGTTTCTCCAATCATTGAGATCATGGCTGCTGTTCTGCCTCAGTTCCATTCACTGGCCTCAAAGCCATGTTGGAAAAATTCAGTATCGCACCGTATGGGGCGTCATTATCGGCCGTGCGCAAAGTTTAGCGCCTGGCGCTAATTATCGCCTCCGACAGCAAACTTGGCTTTTATTGCCCCTGGAATTGATTTGAGCGCTAAAGCAGGTGCTTCACACCAGTCTTAAGGGGCAAAGGCCGAGGAGTGAGGCTACCTCTGAGCGCTGGTGAAGCAAGGAAGGGCCAATCAAAATAAAACTGCAAAGTGCTGCTCAGTACTCAAAACTCCTTCACAGAGCGTTAAATATCTCCAGAAGTCTCTCTCTCTCTCTCTCTCTCTCTCTCTCTCTCTCTCTCTCTCAGAATGTGTGTTGTAAAGATGTCATTGACAAAAGAAGGCAGGAAGCGGTCACCTTTAAATAGCACTCCCCTAGCCCCTTTCTGACAGAATAACGCTCTGCTCAACTTGCCCTATCACCATCTCGTCTCGCTTTGAATGCCTCTTAATGTCTCTTCACTTCTCATTTGTTCACTCCCAGCCTGGCCTCTTAATCTATTTCATTTCCGGTGCTTTTCTGGTCCTGACAAATGATTTGCTCCAAAACGTTGACTCTATTTTCTCTCCACGGATGTTGCTTGGCCTGCTGAGTTTTTCTAGCATTTTCTTTTGTTATTTCGGATTTCCTATATAATTGGAGTAAGATATCTTTACTCCTGTACTCAAATCCTCTTGTAATGAAGGCCAGCATACCATTTGACTTCCTAATGACTTGCTGCACCTGCACATTCACTTTCAGGGACTCATGTACAAGGACAACAGGGTCCCTTTGAGCATCTGCATTTCCCAATCTTTCACCATTTAGGAAATATACTGCCTTTCTGTTTTTTCTACCAGAGTGGATAACCTCACATTTATCCACATTATAATTCATCTGCCATGCTCTTGACCACTCACTGAACGTGTCGAGACCCCGTTGAAGCCTCTTCACATCCTCTTCGCAAATGACACTGCCACCTATCTTTGTGTCATCACCAAATTTGGAAATGTTACATTTCGACCCCTCATCCAAATCATTGATATAGATTGTGAATAGCTGGGACCCAAGCACCGATCCTTGCAGTATCCCACTAGTCACAGCCTGCCATCCTGAAAAAGACACGTTTATCCCTACTCTTTGTTTTCCATCTGTTAACCAATTCTCAATCCATTTTAGAATATTACCCCCAATTCCATGTGCCCTAATTTTGTTCACCAACCTCTTGTGTGGGACCTTATCGAAGGCCTTCTGAAAATCAAAATACACCACATCTACCGGTTCTCCTTTGTCTACTCCACAAGTTACATCCTCAATGATCTCCAATAGGTTTGTCAAACAGGACTTCCCTTTCATAAATCCATGTTGACTCTGCCCAATCTTACTATTACTTTCTAAGTCCCCAGTTATTGCATCGTTTATAATAGATTCCAGCATTTTTACAACTACTGATGTGAGGCTAGCAGGTCTGTAGTTCCCCGTTTTCTCTCTCCCACCTTTATTAAGTAGCGGGTTACACTTGCTGTCCTCCAATCTGCCGGAAACGTTCCAGAATCTATAGACTTCTGGATGATGACAATCAATGCGACAACTATTCCAATGGCCACCTCTTTCAAACCCCTAGAATGTAGATCATCCGGTCCTTGAGTCTTATCAACTTTTAGTCACATTAATTTTGCTAGTACTGTTTTTTTACTAATAATAATTTCTTTAAGTTCCTCATTCTCGCCACACCCTTGGTTTTCTGGGAGGTTTTTTGTGACTTCCTCAGTGAAGACAGGAGCATAGAATTTATTTAATTTCACTACCATTTCACCATTCCGCATTATAAATTCTCTGTCTCTGACTGTACAGGACCTACATTTACCTTCGCCATCTATTCCTTTTCACATACCTATAGAAGCTTTTACAATCAGTTTCTATATTTTTCGCTAGTTTGTACTCCCTTTCTTGGTCCCCCTTTGCTGATTTCTAAAATGATCCCAATCCTCAGGCTGACCGCTTTTTCTGGCAACCTTATAATCTTCCTCCTTTGAATTAATACTGGATTTAATTTAATAAACATACAATGCTGAAAACACTCAGCAGGTCAGTTAGCATTTGTGCAGAGAGAAACAGAGTGAACATTTCAGGTAGATAACCAATCATCAGAACTGGGAGGCATCAGAGATTAACCGTATTAAAGCAATGATAGAGTCAGAGAAAAGTGTGGTTCTTTAAGGAAAGAACAATGTCTGTGATTGGCTGGAGGGCAAGTTGATTGAATGACGAAAGGGACGATGGTGCAAGGCAAATGGGACAATTAGAGAAACAGAAGATGGGTGCAGAGGAGGTGTAAATTGTTACAGCAGAATAACAAGGGGGAGGGCTAGTAGGGAACATGTGGCAGAGTAAGTTGGGCAGACCCCAGGAGTTTGGTCCAGACCGCTGGTCGTGTACCGGGATCACCACCCCAAGCCCCAGCCCACACCTGCTCCACTCCCAGTGGCTCTCCTGGAGCCATACTCCATTAGCAGCACATGTCGTCCAAGAAAACTGAGTGGAGGCTATGATCAGAATTTATAAATTTAGTGTTGCATCCAGAAGGCAATAAACTGCCGAACTGAAAGATATGGTGCTGTTCCACATTGAGTTTAAAAGGGGAACAGTGCAGCAGGCAGAGAAAAGTGAGTTCAGAGTGGGCATGAGATATAGAATTAATGTTGCAAGTGACCTGAAGCTCAGGGTCACACCTGCGGACTGAAGGGAGGCGTTCAGCAAAGCAATCACCCAATCTGCGTATAGTCCACACAATGTACAGGAGACTGGATCGTGGGCAGCAAATATGTTATACTAAATTGGAAGAAGTACAAGTAAACAAAGCTTACACGTGGATGGAATGTTTGGGGCCTTGGCTGGCGGGATGGAAAGAGGGGAAAAGGGGAGCTGTTGCATCTCCTACGCTTCCAAAGGAAGGTGCCAGGGAAGGTGATTGCTTTTAGGGGTGACAGAAGAGTGCACCAGGGTCTTGCGAGCGCTGGGGGATTGGAGGGCAGGTAAAGATATGTTTGGTGGAGGCCTTAGCTGGTCATGACGGTAATGGCAGAGGATGATCTGTTGAATGTGAAGGCTGGGGCAGTGGAAGCCGAGGACATGGGAACACTATCTGGGTTCTAGCAGGGAGGGCAAGGGGCGATGGGAGCAATGCAGGATTGACATGGCCGAGGGCTCTGTCAATCATAATGGAGGTGAATACTCGACTGAGGAAATATGAAGACAATTCAGAAGCACTGGTGTGGAAGGCGGCATTGTCAGAACATGTTCAACGGTGGTGGTGAATCTTTGAGAATAGAATAGAGCCCTTCCATGAAGCCTGGTGGGAGGAAGTTTACTCAAGATTCCTGTAGAAGTTGGTGGGCTTATAGTAGATAATTGTGGATGGCCTAGACTCTGAAATGAAGGTCGAGAAGTCGAAGAAGGGAAGGGAAGACCACTGTGGTTCACCATTTACATGTTATTCCTGTATTTAAAATGGAAGATAGAACAATTCCAAGGATCTACAGACCAGTTAGTATAAATCGATGGAAGGAAAAATAATGGAATCCTTACACAATGATGCAGCAGATAAACATCCAGAAACACAAAAAATACTAACAAGTAGTCAGCAGGATTTCCAAAAGGGAATCATAGAATGGTTACAGCACAGAAGGAAGCCAATCGGCCCGTCGAGGCCGTGCTCTCTCTCTGCACTTGCACTTCAGCTAGTCTCAATCCCCCGCCCTTTCTCCATAGCTCTGCAATTCCTTTCCTTCAGGTACTTATTCCATTCCCTTTTGAAAGCCACGATTGAATCTGCCTCCACCACCCTTTCATACAGTGAATTCCAGATCATAACCACTCATTGCCTTAAAAAGCTTTTCCTCATGTCGCCTTTGGATCATCAGCACATCACCTAAAACCAGTCTTCTCCGGTTCTCGACCGTTACACCGATGGGAAAAGCTTCTCTCTATCTACTCTGTCTACTCTGTCTTGACCCCTTTTGATTTTGATCATATCTATCAAATCTCCTCTCAACCTTCTCTGCTCTAACGAGAGCCACCCCAGCTTCTATAGTATATTTATGTAACTGAAGCTGCTCATCCCTGGAACCATTCTTGTAAATTTTTCTGCACCCTCTCTAAGGCCTTCATGCCTTTCCGAAAGTGCCATGCCCAGAATTGGACACAATACTCCACTTGTAGCCGAAAGAATGTTTTATAAATGTTTATCATAACTTCCTTGCTTTTGTACTCTATGCATCTATTTATGATCTCAGATTCCCGTAAGCATTTTCAACGCTTTGTCAACCAGCCCTGCCACCTTCAACGATTTTTATACATGCACCCCCAAGTCCCTCTGTTCCTCCACCCCCTTTGGAATGTCTTGCTGGAGTAACCTTCGTGAATTATTTGAATAAGTACCAGAAAGAGTAGTTTAGGGAAATGTAGTAGAAGTAATATACTTTGATTTTTTTAAAGCCATTCGATAAGCTCTCTGATATTTACATATATCAGAAATGCTGTCTACGGAGGTCACGGTCCATCATCAAAGACCCTACCCACCCCAGCCACAGTCTGTTCACCCTCCTGCCATCTGGGAGACGCTATAGATGCATTCGCACCCGTACGACCAGATTTAGGAACAGCTTCTTTCCCAGGGCTGTCATCCTACTGAACTCCACAAATAAACTCTAAAGCCTGCACATCTGCCAATGCAGTTTATTATGGTTATGGTTATGTTTATTTTAATATACTACAAGCCAAATGTATGTTGAATGTTTAAATGTCTTAATCTAAATGTACACTCTCGGGAGCCGCAAGCCTACATTTCGTTGTACTGCACTTGTGCACTTACAATGACAATAAAAGTTGATTTGATTTGATTTGATTTGATTTCAGGTACCACATAGTGGACTGAATAACGGAGCAAGTGGAGTTAGGAGACAAGCACAGAATGGATTGCAAGATGGCTGCAAGAACAAAAAATAGGGAGTAGAGGAAACAGCTATTTACTCAGATAGGTGGATGTTGAGTAGTGATGTTCCACAAGGATCGGCGTTGCGACCACTGTTGTTCAACATTTACATAAACGCTATTGATTCGGGAAGTAGAAGCACCAATTCAAAATTTGCAGATTAATCCAAATTGGGAATAGTTAATACACAGGAAGAATGCAACACAATACCTAAAGACATTAATAAAGTTGCAGAAAGGGCGTTCAAATGGAAAATTAATCTCAATATAGCTAAGTGAGAGTTACTGCATTTTGGTCGGAAAAATAAGGTTCCCAAATACTCCTTGGAAACTCAGAGTGGGAATGTGGTAGAGGGGTACCGATTTGCAAATCATTTAAAGTAGCAATGCATGTTAACAAGGCCATAAACATGCAAACAAAGCACTGGGGCTCATTTCTAGAGGAATACAATCGTAAAGAAAAGAGGTTAGTTTAAACTTATATAGAATCCTTGGTTATACCACACTTAGCGTACTGTGTGCAATTCTGATCTCCATTTACATAAAGGATATTAAGACACAGGAGAAAGTGCAATTTTTTGACATGGATGACACCAGAACGGAGACATTATAACCATCAGGAAAGATTGGTCAGGCTGGGGCTCTTTCTTTACAAAAGATAAGGATGTAGGGTGGCCTAATAGAGGCCATTACATTTTGAAACGTTAGCATGGGGTAGATGTTTATGCTTGTGACGTGAGTGCAAAATTGGAAATTATCGATTAAAGATAGTCACTAATAATTCCAATACGGAATTGAGCAGAAATTGCATTACTCAGAGATTGGTTAGAATGTGGAACTCGGTACAACTTGGAGTACTTGAGGCGAATAGCAGAGATGCATTTAAGGGGAAATGAGAGAAGTACACGAGATAGAAAGCAATGGAAGGTTATACTGATAGGGTGAGATGAAGAGGTGTGGGAGCAGGCTCCTGTGGAGCATAAACAGTGGCATAACCTTGTAGGGCCGAATGGCCTGTTGTGTGCTGTAAATTTTAAGGCATTCTCCGTAACTTGAGTACAAATAATCACATTCATCAGTTCATTTAATCATTGTGGATATTGACATGTTTTATTTATTGAAGCATTGCCCTATATATTACATTATTATCAATGTATTAATGCTATTATTTGCTGCCCCCGGGACTGATCTCTGTATTATGAAAACCTGATATCCATGTTAATCAGTTATATGTGTCCCTCCTCGCAGGGACTCACCTCACTGAGCGAAGGCCAGCGATCGGTGCAGTTTACCTGTGTAGAGACTCTGAATCAGAGATAAGAACTGGTTCGTTAAACTTTAATCAGTTACAGAAGTGGAACAATCAATAACCACAGCCCAATATTAATCCCGTCTAACGATAACATAATGAAATTCAGCGCTGATGACCCACAGATTCTCAGGGCCGTGTTGGGGGAAGGGGATTAATCAGCACCAAAACAGTTAAAGTGTTTACAGTAACTATACATAGAGTAAGAATAAGTCATTATAAAAAGGATTTCAATATTATAACACTGCTGTCCTGCTGTTTACCTCTCATTGATTAGTAAACATCTGTTTCTGTTGGTGCAGTTCAATAGGAAACAAAGCATTATCAATACATTTCACCTTATATATGAAAATAAGCACATAAGAAATAGGAGCAGGAGTAGGACATACGGCCCCTCGAGCCAGCTCCACCATTCAATAACATCATGGCTGATCATCGACCTCAATAGCACTATCCCGCCTGATCTCCATATGCATTGATTCCCCTGGAGTGTAAAAATCCATCTACCTCAGCCTTGATTATTTTCAAAGACTCAGCATTGGCAGGCCTCTGGGGCAGAGAATGCCAAAGATTCACAACCCTCTGAGTGAAGAATATCCTTCCAAACTCAGACTTAAGTTGCCTACCCCTGATCCTGAGACGATGCCCCCTAGTTCAAGAGACTCCAACCAGAGGAAACAACCTCTCAGCATCTAACCCTGGCAATCCCCTTCAGAATCCTGAACGTTTCAATGAGATCAACTCTCAATCTTCTAAACTGCAGTGAGTATAGGCCCATTCTACACAATCTCTCATCATAGGACAGCCCTCTCATCCCAGGAATCAATCTCGTGAACCTTCGCTGTAGCACCTCATATGCTTATAACCAAACATCTTCAACAAACAGCAAAAACCTACCCCTTCGCCATTCATTGCATTCGGAAAACACGAATGCAGCTCCATGGAGGGGAGAGATCAGTTATCTAAAACAATAATTTCAAATTGGAACCGAATTGTTCCACTCCGGTTTGAGAAATTCGGTATAGTCCCGTTTGGGGCGCTAGACCTGGCGATGCGCAGTTTAGCGCCAGGTGCAATTTAGCGCCACCTAGCGTGGTATTGGGCCGTAGCGCCCCTGAAGGTGATTACAGCGCTAAATCAGGCGCTGCACGATATTCTTAGTGCTATAAAGTCAGTATAGCCGCGTTTGGGGCGCTAGTCTTGGCGATGTGCAACTTCTAGCGCCAGGTGAAACTTAGCACCACCTAGCGAGATATTGGGTCGTTGCACCCCTGAAGGTGATTGCGGTGTTAAATCAGGCGCTGCACGAGGCTCCTAAGGCGCTAACCCGGTGGAACAAGCCCAATTTTGCGGCGGCGGGGCGCAGTGCAGGTGCTGTCAATAATCACTTTCCCCGAGACACACTGGCGCTGGACAGCTCTTAAAGGGGCGGCTCAATTAGCCACTGGCACAGAGGTTAGCTCTTGTCCGCGAGAAGCCAGCCTCCTGGGTGAGTCAGGGCCTCGAATTGGTCTGGCACAGGATGAAGGCATCGTGGCTACTGCCTGGGAACTGCACATTCACTGCGAGGATCAGCTGTCAGTGGTCGCATTCCAGCTGCACAGTCAAGGAATGGAACCGCTTGCGGCTGCAGAACTCCTCCGAATTGAATGCAGGTGCCCGCAAAGCCACGCGTGTGCAGTCAATGGCACCCTGCACCATGGGGAAGACCGCCATTGCTGCGAAGCCCTCTGCACCCTCCCACTGCTTGTCTGGGGTCATTGGGAAGGTGATGTTCTGCCGCCTCCTTTTACACAGGGCATCAGTCACTTGACGGATGCAGCAATGCACTGCAAACTGCGAGATGCTGGATATGTCCCCAGATGCAGCCTGAAAAGAGCCGCTCGTTTAGAAGTTCAGGGCAACAGTCATCTTCACAGCCACCGCAGAGATGTCCTGCACCTTATCTGAGGCTGCAGATCAGTCCGAAGCAGGTGGCACAGCTCAGTCACCACTTCCTTTCTAAAGCGCTGCCTTCTGATACACGGCTCCTCCAACATGTTCATGTAGGAAAACTGCTGTCGGAAAAACCTGCCAGCGTAAGGTCTGGTGTGGCGTCGTCTGTTGGCCCTCCTCCGTCTGGCCATGCCTGCCCCTCTCTCCCTGCATCTCTTTGCCCTTTCCAGATGATTCAGCAGCAGGAAGTTCACCTCCAATGCAGCCCCCATAATAAGTGCGCACAGGATGTTGTCCCATTGTAAATGCTCACCAACAGCAAGGCGATGGTCAGAAGGCTGAAGTTCCTCTGCTTGCGCGGGCTCAATGGTCAAAAGGCTCTCTGTGTGCAGCTCAGCAACTCTTTGTAACTCTCGAAGAAGTTGTGCTCCAAAAATGGCTGCCGCTTTCAAACCACACCAGTCCCCTTTAAATAACGCCCCTTCAGACTGTGAGCGACTGGGGAAGACTCCAGGTAAGCTGTCCTTATTAGCACCAGGTGGTACGGAGGGGGGCGCCACTGAATTCCGGTCCGGGGCACCCAAAAGGCATTGCACACTCAAATGACGTCATGATCTGCCTGCGCCCGTGAGCGGACGATGATTTACCGCCGGTGCTAAATGTATGCCCAATATGGGGCGAGGTGCTAGGTTCGCTGCGCCCGGCCGGAAATTGTCTAGCGTCCCACTTCTCGGCCTCTTTAGGCGCTAATTGGTGGCGCTAACAACCGAATTCCTCCCAACTAACAGGAAACAAAAGAGTCGGGGTCAATGGGTCATTTTCCGGTTTAAAGCTGTAACTAGTGGGGAGCCACAGGGATCAGTACTGGGGCCTAAAATGATCACAATAAAGAAATTCGATTGCAAGCGCCACCGATTAACGCCTAAATAGGCCAAAAAATGGGGTGTTAGCCAATTTCCAGGCGGGTGCAGGGAGCCTGGCGCCTCGCCCCATATTAAGCATGGTTTTAGCACCTGCGCTAACTCTTAGCACCCGCTCTTGGGCGCAGGCTGATTATGACGTCATTTGAGTGTGCAACACCTTTTGGGCGCACCAGACTGGAAACTCAGTGCCCCCCCCCCCACCGTAGCGCCTGGTGCTATTAGTGGCAGCTTACCTGGAACCTTACCAAGTCGCTCTCGGGCTGGAGGGGCTTTATTTAAAGGGGACTGGTGTGGTTTAAACGCGGCAGACATTTTTGGAGCACAACTTCTTTGAGAGTTACAAAGAGTTGCTGAGCTGCACACAGAGAGCATTTTGACCACTGAGTCCGCGCAGGCAGACGAACTTCAGCCATCTGAACATCGCCTTGCTGTTGGTGAGCATTTACAAAGGAAAACTTCCTGTGCACACTTATTATGGGGGCTGCATTGGAGGGGAACTTCCTGCTGCTGAATCATCCGGAAAGGGCAAAGATATGCAGGGAGAGAGGGGCATGCATGGCCAGACGGAGGAGGGCCAGCAGATGTCGCTACACCACATCTTACACTGGCAGTGTTTTCCGACAGCAGTTTTCCTACATAAACATTTCGGAGGAGCAATGTATCAGAAGCCTGTGATTTAGAAAGGCGATGGTGACTGAGCTGTGCCACCTGCTTCGGACAGCTCTGCAGCCTCAGATAAGGTGCAGGACATCTCTGTCGGTGGCTGTGAAGATGACTGTTGCCCTGAACTTCTACACGAGCGGCTCTCTTCAGGCTGCATCTGGGGACATAGCCTTAATCTCGCAGTTTGCGCTGCATTGCTGCATCCGTCAAGTGACTGAAGCCCTGTTGAAAAGGAAGCGGCAGTACCTCTCCTTTCCAGTGACCCCGGACAAGCAGCGGGAGAGCACAGAGGGCATAGCAGCAATAGCGGACTTCCCATGGTGCAGGGAGTCATAGAGTCATAGGATCATAGAATTATACAGCACAGAAAGAGGCCCTTCGGCCCATCGTGTCTGCGCCATCCATCAATCCCTGTCCAGTCTAATCACATTTTCCAGCATTTGGTCCATAGCCTTGTATGCAATGGCATTTCAAGTGCTCATCCAAATGCTTCTTGAATGTTGTGAGGGTTCCTGCCTCTACCACCCTTTCAGGCAGAAGTTCCAGATTCCAACCACCCTCTGGGTGAAAAAGTTCCTCCTCAAATCCCCTCTAAACCTCCTGCCCCTTACCTTGAATCTATGCCCCCTTGTTATTGACCCCCCTACTAAGGGGAAATGTTCCTCTTTATCTACCCTATCTATGCCCCTCATCATTTTGTACACCTCAATCAGGTCCCCCCTCAGCCTTCTTTGCTCCAAGGAAAACAACCCCAACCTGTTTAGTCTTTCTTCATAGCTGAGGCGCTCCATCCCAGGTAACATCCTGGTGAATCTTCTCTGCACCCTCTCCAAAGCATTCACATCCTTCCTATAGTGAGGCGACCAGAACTGCACACAGTACTCCAGCTGTGGCCTCACCAGCGTTTTGTACAGCTCCATCATAACCTCCCTGCTCTTATATTCTATGCCTCGGCTAATGAAGGCAAGTATCCCATATGCCTTTTTAACCATCTTATCTACCTGTTCCGCTGCCTTCAGGGATCTATGTACATGTACACCAAGGTCCCTCTGACCCTCTGTACTTCCTAGGGTCCTACCACTCATTGTGTATTCCCTTGCCTTATTTGTCCATCCAAAATGCATCACCTCGCACTTTTCAGGGTTAAATTCCATTTGTCACATTTCTGCCCATCTGACCAACCCGTTTATATCGTCCTGTAGCCTGAGGCTTTCCTCCTCGCAATTTACCACCCCACCAATTTTCGTGTCATCTGCGAACTTACTGATCATACCTTTTACATTCTCCTCCAATTCATTTATGTCGATCACAAATAGCAAGGGACCCAGCACCGATCCCTGAGGTACCCCACTGGACACAGGCTTCCAGTCACAAAAGCAACCTTCGACCATCACCCTCTGCCTCCTGCCACTCAGCCAGTTTAGGATCCAACGCGCCAATGCACCCTGGATCCCATGGGCTCTTACCTTCTTGACCAGTCTCCTATGCGGGACTTTGTCAAAAGCTTTACTGAAGTCCATGTAAACCACATCCACAGCATTTCCCTCATCCACACACCTAGTCACCCCCTCGAAAAATTCAATCCGATTGGTCAGACATGATTTACCCTTGACAAAGCCATGCTGACTATCCCGATTAATCCTTGCCTCTCCAAGTGGAGACTAATTTTGTCCCTCAGAATTTTTTCCAATAATTTCCCTACCACAGATGCTAGGCTCACTGGCCTGTAATTCCCTGGTTTATCCCTGCTACCCTTCTTGAATAATGGTACTACGTTAGCTGTTCTCCAGTCCTCTGGCACATCCCCTGTGGCCAGAGAGGTTCTGAAAATTTGTGTCAGAGCCCCTGCAACCTCCTCCTTTGCCTCACACAACAGCCTGGGATACATCTCGTCTGGGCCTGGGGATTTATCCACATTTTGGCCTGCTAAGACCTCTAGTACCTCCTCCCTCTCGATGCTAATATGTTCAAGTATGTCACACTCCCCTTGCCCGATTTCTATGTCTACATCGTCTATCTCCGTAGTGAACACAGATGCAAAAAATTCATTTAAAACCCCGCCTACATCAGATTGCCACTTTGGTCCCTAATGGGCCCTACCCTTTCCCTGGTTATCCTCTTGCCCTTAATATACTTATGAAACAGCTTAGGATTTTCCTTTATTTTGCTCGCCAGTGTTATTTCATGGCCCATCCTCACTCTCCTTATTTCTTTTTTAAATATGCCCCTGCACTTTTTATACTTCTCTAGGGCTTCCTCCGTCTTTAGTCTTTTGTAACTGCCAAAAGCCCCCCTTTTTTTCCTAATGCATTTTTGTATATCCCTTGTCATCCAAGGTTCCCTTTGCTTGTTGGTCCCACCCTTGACCTTTACGGGAACATGTTGGTGTTGTACTCTCTCTATTTCCCTTCTGAAAGTCTCCCACTGCTTTGATGTGGATTTTCCTATAAGTAGCTGCTCCCAGTCCACTTTGGCCAGATCCTGCCTTATCATATTAAAATCGACCTTCCCCCAATTTAGAACCCTTATTTCCGGGCCGCCTTTGTCTTTTTCCATGACCACCTTAAATCTCACCGAATTATGGTCACTGTCGCCAAAATGCTCTCCTACTGACGCTTCCACCACTTGCCCGGCTACATTCCCTAGAATTAGGTCCAGTACCGCCCCCTCTCTTGTAGGACTTTCTACATGTTGGCTCAAAAAGCCCTCCTGGATGCACTTTAAAAATTCTGCGCCCTCTAAGCCTTTCACAATCTGACTATCCCAATTAATATTGGGGAAGTTGAAATCCCCCATTATTATTACCCTATTATTTTCGCACTTCTCTGAGATTTGCCTGCATATCTGTTCCTCTATCTCCCCCTGACTGTTTGGGGGCCTATAGTACGCTCCCAGCAAAGTGCTTGCTCCCTTTTTGTTTTTAAGTTCTACCCATATGGCCTCATTAGAGGAACCCGCTAATATATCATCCCTCCTTACAGCAATAATTGACTCCTTAATTAATATTGCAACAACCCCTCCCCTTTTACACCCCCCTCTGTCTCGCCTGAAGATTCTATACCCCGCAATATTGAGCTGCCAGTCCTGACCCTCCCTCAACCATGTCTCCGTGATAGCAACAATATCGTACTCCCATGTGTTCAACAACAACTTCAGTTCATCCACCTTATTTGCAAGACTCCTTGCATTAAAATAAATGCCTTCCAGCCTTGCCATATTCCCTTTTGCCTTCACATATTTGCCCTGCCTTCCCAGCTGACTTGTTTTTTCTTCCGTATTTGGCTGTAAATCACCCCCTACTATAGCTCCACTCTGTATCCCATCCCCCTGTCAAGTTAGTTTAAACCCCCCCCCCAGCAGTGCTAGCAAACCTCCCCGCAAGGATATTGGTCCCCCTCTGGTTCAGGTGTAAACCGTCCGACTTGTACAAGTCCCACCTTTCCCAGAAGCAGACCCAGTGATCCAGGAAACTAAATTCCTCCCTCCTGCACCATCCCTTTAGCCACGCATTCATCTGTTCTATCTTCCTATTCCTATACTCTCTAGCACGTGGCACCGGGAGTAATCCAGAGATTACAACCTTTGAGGTCCTGCTCTTTAATCTTCTACCTAGCTCCCTAAATTCTTGCTGCAGGACCTCACCCCTCTTTTTGCCTATGTCGTTGGTACCAATGTGGACCATGACCTTTGGCTGTTCACCCCCCCTCCAGAGTGCCCTGCAGCCGCTGAGTGACATCCTTGACCCTGGCACCAGGGAGGCAACAAACCAACCTGGATTCAAGTCTACGGCCACAGAAACGCCTATCTGTTCCCCTTACTATACAATCCCCTACCACTATTGCTCTCCCACTTTTTTTCCTCCCTTCCTGGGCAGCAGGAGCACCCCCAGTGCCAGGAAGTTGGCTGCTGCTGCCTTCCTCTGGTGTGTCATCCCCCTCAACAGTATCCAAATCGGTATACCTGTATGAGAGGGGAATGGCCACAGGGGTCTCCTGCACTACCTGCCTGCTTCTATTGCTCCACCTGGTGGTCACCCATTTCCTTTCTTCCTGTGCAGCCCTTACCTGCGGTGTGACCAACTCACTAAACGTGTTATCCACGACCCTCTCAGCATCGTGAATGCTCCACAACCCATCTACCCGCAGCTCCAGCGCCGCAATGCGGTCTGCTAGTAGTCGCAGCTGGATGCATATCCGGCACACGTGGTCATCAGGGACACCGGCAGTGTCGCTGAATTCCCACATAGAGCAAGAGGAGCATAACACGGGGCTGGGCTCTCCTGGCATGACTTACCCTTTAATTAATTCGCTATCACCAATTAAAGATAGCTCTAAGGCACTTGTACGGTCTAGCAACAGTCCCTGCTACACCAGAAAAGACCTTAGTAACTATAAACTACAGAGTTAAAGTTTAAAAAAGAGAAATACTCACCAACCAATCATTTACCTGCTCCCTGGTGACGTCACACTCTGATTTATTTGAATTCTTTGATTTCTGGAGTCTTTGACTGCACGCACGTGCCTTTGCGGGCACCTGCCTTCAATTCAGAGGAGTTCCGCAACCGCAAGTGGTTACATTCCTTGAATGTGCAGCTGGTCTGTGACCACTGACAGCTGATCCTCGCAGTGAATGTGCAGTTCCCAGGCAGCAGCCACGACGCTTTCCTCCTGCGCCAGAATTCTGGCTTATCGGGCACAAGGGCTATCCTCTGTGCCCGTGGCTAACTGAGCCAAACCCTTTAAGAGCTGTGCGGTGCCAGTGTGTCTCGGGGAAAGTGATTATTGCCAGAACCTGCACTGTGCCCCGCCGCCATGAAATTGGGTTGCGCCGCCGCGTTATCACCTTAGGAGCCTCGTGCAGCACCTGCTTTAGCGCCGCAATCAACTTCTGGGTTGCATCGCTCCTAAAGGGGATTGAGGAGCGAATTCAGGCATTACACGGGACTCCTAAGGTGCTAATCTTCCGGCGCAACCCAATATCGGAGCGGACAGGCGCAGCGCAGGTGCTCTCTATTACTGATGACCACGAGACTTCCAGGCGCCGGCCAGCTCTTAAAGGGGTTGGTCAGTCAGCTTCAGCATTCACACACTTCGCCTTGCAGGCCTCAGAATCGGCGCAGGCCCTTCTCTGGCGCTAAAAGCTTGGACCAGATGGAGAAGGTGAGACAGAGAGCAGAGCACTTCACCAATGAGGCTCTGGAGCAATTGGTGGCTGCAGTGGAGCACCGGCGAGATGTTCTCTACCCAGACAATGGCACGAGGCCGAATCATAAGGACTAACGACGAGCTTGGAGGGATGTATGCCAGAGGGTCAACTCCAGCAGCATAGTGACCAGGAGCCCTGTCCAATGCAGAAATAAATTCAACGACATCACTCGGGTCGTGGGGTGAGTGTTGTTTCTGCAAACTTCTGCATTCCTTTATTTGCACCTGACTTTATGGCTACAGTGTGGGCTGTGCCCCATTGGCCATCTGCCAGCAAGCACCCATGGCCCTTTCTGGGCACACACATGCGCATTTGACTCAAGGCGTCATGTAAGGGCTCTTGCACCATGGAAGGCATGAGATAATCACTCAGGGCATCATGTAACATAACTTCCCCTCCTTTCCTCTGCAGTCCAAACTGGCGAGGATTGGCGAAGACCAGCTTCGCACTGGAGGAGGACCTCCACAAGTGGTCACTCTCACGGATCTCGAGGAGAGAGTCCACCCGATTCTTGGAGGACGTCTCATTGGTCCTGTGACCACTGCAGCTGCCAACCCCATTGTCGACAGCGATGGTAAGGTTCTCACCTATTACAACTGTCTCCTTCCACTTGTTCCCCCCACCAGCATGCTTTCTCACTGTGGACCCATGTCATAGCCTTGCCGCAATCTGGCATCCCTTGCTGCCAAGCTGTCCTTTTGCTAAAGCCACTCTTCCACCTCGCTGCTTTCAGATGCTGCATCACCAGCTCGGGAGCTGGGCCCTCAAGCTACCAGTGCCAGTGCCTCCGAAGGCCCAGTGAGAAAATTACTGACCAACAGAAGGTCAGCAACTCTCTCCAGCCACGATCAGAATGGCCAGGCCAAATGGCTGCAGCTTTTATACTAGTGCTGTCCCTTTAAATAGCAACCCCCGAGTCCGAGAATGGCCTGGGAACGCTCCATCCAACTGTCACTAATACCGCCAGGCGAAAAGGTTGCGGGCGCCACCGAATATCCGGTCTGGGGCACCAAAAAGGCGTTGCACACTGAAATTCTCGGGCTCTTTAGGCGCTAATTGCTGGTGCTACCAACCGAATTTCTAGGTTAAGTGTGCAAACATTACATTTGGCAGATGAAGTATCATGTGGGAAAATGCGAGGTTATCAACATTGGTAGGAAACATAAAACTACAAATTATTATTTAAATGGAGAGAGACTTCATAATGCTGTAGTATAGAGGGATCTGATCGGCCTCGTAGATGTAATACAAAAAGCTAGCCTGCAGGTGCAGCAAGTAGTTAGGAAGTCTAATGAAATGTTGGCCTTTATTGCAAGGCGATGGAGTATAACATTAGGAAAGACTTGCTTCTACTCTACAGGGCGCTGGTGGGACCACACCTGGAGTACTGCGTTCAGTTTTGGTCTCCTTATTTCGCGAGTGATATATTTGCATTGGAGGCAGTTCAGAGAATGTTCAATAGGTTAATTCCGGAGATGAAGGTGTTGTCTTATGAAGAAAGGTTAAACAGGTTGGGCCAATACACATTGCAGTTTAGAATAATGAGAGGTGGTCTTACTAAAATATATAGGCCTAGAAATTCGGTATAGCCCCGTTTGGGGTGTTAGATCTGGTGAAGCGCTAAGAGTACCACCAGCTGCGACTTAGCGCCACCTGGCGCGATATTGTGTCGTTGCGCCCCTGATGGTGTTTGCGGCGGTAAATCAGGCGCTGCACGCGACTCTTAAGGCACTAACGTGGAGGCGCTACCCAATATCGCTGCGGCGGGGCGCAGCGCAGGTGCTTTCAATAATCACTTTCCCTGAGACACACTGGCGCCGGCCAGCTCTTAAAGAGGCAGGTCAATTGGCATCACCAGACACACTCACTGCCTTGTAGGCCTTCAAAGCGGTGGGAGCCTACCTGTGGCGCACCAGCCTAGCAAGAAATGGAAAGGGTGAGGCAGAGGGCGGAAAGCCTCACTGATGGGGCATTGGATGCTTTGGTTGGTGAAGTGGAATCAAGGCCAAGGAAGATGGTCGGAATGTGATTTATGTTTTGGACAGTCTCCCGGGTGTGAGAGCCATTTATGTGCTAAAGTATTAGTTTTGCTTTCTGTTGCCATAGCTTTCTCATGTTTGAAGGAACCACATTTTGTGTAATGAAACACTTTCTTCATTTACAATGGCCATGCCTGCTATTTACATGCATCTTGCCCTTCACAGGCATGGGGGTATCAGACCGGCTGCAGATCTGGCTGAAGCAGCTGGTACAGCTCAGTCTCCACCTCCTTTCTAAATCGCAGCCTTCTGACACACTGCTCCTTCAGCATTTTCATGTAGGAAAACTGCTGTCGGAAAACCCTGCCAGCGTAATGTCTGCTGTGGCGACGTCTGTTAGCCCTCCTCCGTCTAGCCATGCCCGCCCCCCTCTCCCAGCATCTCAGTGCCCTTTCCAGATGATTCAGCAGCAGGACGTTCCCCTCCAATGCAGGACCCATAATAAGTGCCCACAGGAAGGTTCCCCGTTGTCAAAGCTCACCAACAGCAAGGCGATGGTCAGAAGGCTGCTGTTCCTCTGCCAGCGTGGGCCCAGTGGTCAAATGGCTCTGTGTGCAGGTCAGCAACTCTTTGTACCTCTCGAGGAAGTTGTGCACCAGAAATGTCTGCCGTTTTTAAACCACACCAGTCCCCTTTAAATAACGCTCCTCCAGCCCGAAAGAGACTTGGTAAGGCCCAGGAAAATTGTCACTAATAGCGCCAGGCGCTACGGAGGGGGGCGCCACTGAATTTCCCGTCTGGGGCGCCGAAAAGGCGTTGCACACTCAGATGACATCATAATTAGCCTGCGCCCATGAGCGGGCGCTAAGCGTTAGCGCCGGCGCTAAATGCATACTCAATATGGGGCGAGGCGCTAAATGCCTTGTGCCCCACCGGAATAAGAACATAAGAACATAAGAAATAGGAGCAGGAGTAGGCCAATCGGCCCCTCGAACCTGCTCCACCATTCAATAAGATCATGGCTGGTCTGATCCGAACCTCAAATCTTCTATCACTCTGCATCCACCCGAACCCATGTGATTTCCCGGGAGAGGCAGAAAACCAGATAAAGACCCAATGGCCAATTTGGGAGAAAAAAATCTGGGAAATTCCTCTCCGACCCATCTAGGCGATCGAAATTCTTCCAGGAGATCACTCTGTCCCTATATTTTCTACAGTACTTACCTTCTGTAAAGGCGATCTCCACCCCAGCCAGGAACAGGAATAAAACCATCTCCTGAAATCTAACACAGAATTAGAACACAGTAGGAGCAGAAGCAGGCTACACGGCCCTTGGGCCCACTCCACTAACCATAGGGCCATGACCATTCCTAACCTAGACTCATGTCCAATTTCCTGCCCACTCCCCATAACCCTTAATTCCCTTTACTTCTGGGAAACTATCTATTTCTGTTTTAAATTTATTTAATGATGTAGCTTCCACAGCTTTCTGGGGCAGCAAATACCACAAACCCACCACCCTCTGAGTGAAGATGTTTCTCCTCATCTCAGTTTTGAAAGAGCAGCCCCTTATTTTAGGATTGTGCCCCCTAGTTCTAGTTTCACCCATCATTGGGAACATCCTCACCGCATCCACCCGATCAAGCCCCTTCACAATCTTATATGTTTCAATAAGATGGGCTCTCATTCTACTGAACTCCAATGAGTAGAGTCCCAATCTACTCAACCTCTCCTCATGTGACGATCCCCTCATCCCCGGGATTAACCGAGTGAACCTTCTTTGTACTGACTCGAGAGCAAGTATGTGTAAGGACCGGAACTCGGTGGACCCAGCTGCAGTAAGGCAAACTGAGACAAAGGTTAGGTTGTAAAACAAAGGTAGACTTTACTTGACTTAAACAAAATAACAACAGCACAGAGTACAAGCCAGCAGGCCAGCAAGAGGTATCACCAGGCAGTGCAACTCAAGACTGAGCAATGAACATAAAGTGAACACCACTTAAATAGTAGGCATCTAACAATGCACAGGTGAATACAATAATGAATAAAGAAGGACACAATTAAGAGAGTTCATGGAGCCCCCTGGTGGCGAGGCGAGGCAGAATCTGGGTCATTCTTTACAGGACCCCCCCCCTAGGAACGGCCCCTGACGTTCCCCCAGAATGTCAATGGTGACGACGAAAAAAATTCCGTACTAATTCGCGATCCAGGATGTCCCGGTCCGGGACCCAAGAGCGTTCCTCCGGACCATATCCCTCCCAGTCCACCAGGAACTGGAGGCCCCCGCGAACCCGGCGAGAGTCCATCAGGCGACGGACCGTGTAAGCAGGCTGGCCGTCGATGATGCGGGGAGCAGGAGGAGGCCTCGTGGCGGGTGCCAGGGAACTGCTGGCCACTGGCCGAAGCCGGGAGACATGGAAGGTAGGATGAATCCGAATGGAGCGGGGCAGCTGGAGACGGTAGGACTCCGGGTTGACGTTCCTCAACACCATGGAGGGACCGATGAAACGGGGCGCCAGCTTGCGGGACTCCACTCGCAGCGGGAGATCCTGCGTAGAAAGCCAGACCCTCTGACCAGGACAGAATGAAGGAGCCGGTCTGCGCCGCTTGTTGGCCTGGATCTGCCATTGTCGAGAAGCTCGTTGTAAGGCCAGCCGCGCTCTCCTCCAGGTCCGCCGACAACGCTGGACAAACTTCTCCGCGGACGGAACCCCCACCTCGAGCTCCTGCTCTTGGAGCAGTGGAGGCTGAAGACCGAACTGGCACTCGAACGGCGATAGTCCTGTGGGGGAGCAGCGCAACGTGTTGTGCGTGTAGTCAGCCCAGATGATGTGACGACTCCAGGTCGCAGGGTTAGCGGACACGAGACACCTCAGGGTCGTCTCCAGGTCTTGGTTGATCCGTTCTGTTTGACCGTTCCACTCAGGGTGGAAACCCGAGGAAAGACTGACAGTAGCTCCAATGTGCTTGTAGAAGGCACTCCAAAACCGGGAGGCGAATTGTGGACCACGGTCAGAAACGATGTCAAGGGGTAAACCGCACAACCTGAAAACATGCTGGACCATGAGCTCGGCTGTCTCTTGGGCTGAGGGAAGCTTGGGCAAGGGCAGAAAACGACAGGCTTTGGAGAAGCGATCTACGATGACCAGAATGACAGTGTTGCCTTGAGATGGTGGAAGGCCTGTGATGAAATCCACCTAGAGGTGTGACCAGGGGCAAGTGGGAATGGGGAGAGGATGCAGCAAACCCTGGGGGCGAGATCGAGGGTTCTTGTTTCGTGCACAAATGGCACAAGCTGCCACGAACGCCTTTACGTCCTTCTCCATGGTGGGCCGCCAGAACCTTCTGCGAAGAAACTCCAGCGTCCTGGATGCGCCTGGATGACCGGTGAGTCGCGATGAATGCCCCCCTGCAGGACTTGTGACCGAGTCGTGTTGGGGACAAAAAGGCGACCGGGTGGGCCGTTGCCAGGGTCTGCCTCCCTCTGTTGCGCCTTTCTGACCAGCGTCTCGATCCCCCAGCAAACCAGTGCTACAATTCGAGAAGTAGAAATAATAGGTTCTGGTTGTCTCTCCCGCTCGGGTGGATCAAATTGCCTGGAGAGAGCATCAGGCTTGAGATTCTTGGAACATGGACGATATGACAGGACGAAGTCAAAACGATTTAAAAACAGTGCCCAGTGAGCTTGACGAGAGTTAAGTCATTTGGCCTCCTGGATATAGGCCAGATTCTTATGGTCAGTCCAGACAATGAACGGGTGTTTAGACCCCTCCAACCAATGTCTCCACTCCTCCAGTGCCAACTTAACTGCAAGTAATTCCCTGTTCCCAATATCGTAGTTTCGTTCAGCGGGAGTGAGTCGGCGAGAGAAAAAAGCGCAAGGGTGCAGTTTGTTGTCGTTAGACCGTTGGGATAAAACGGCGCCCACTCCTATATCCGAGGCATCCACCTCGACAATGAAGGGGAGTGAGGGATCCGGAATCACGAGGACAGGAGCAGACGTGAAGCGCTGCTTGAGATCCTCGAAAGCCTGCGCAGCCTCAGCGGACCAACTGAACCGGGTAGAGGCGGTCTTGGTGAGGGTGTTAAGAGGGGCAGCAATGGTGCCGAAGTTTCTGATGAATCTCCGATAGAAGTTAGCGAACCCCAAGAAACGTTGCACCTGTTTGAGAGAGGTGGTTGGTGGCCAATCTCGGACAGCTTGGGTCTTGCCAGGGTCCATTTGGATGTTGCCGCTGGAGATGAACAAGCCCAGAAATGAAACCGTGGAAACGTGAAATTCACACTTCTCCACCTTGACAAACAAGAGGTTGTTAAACAAAAGTTGCAGGACTTGTCTTACATGCTGGACATGATCGTGAAGAGTTTTGGAGAAAATGAGAATGTCATCCAGGTAGATAAAAACAAAGCGATTCAGCATGTCTCAGAGAACGTCGTTGATGAGCGCCTGGAACACAGCAGGAGCGTTGGTCAATCCAAAAGGCATAACCAGGTACTCGTAGTGCCCAGTAGGTGTGTTGAACGCCGTCTTCCACTCGTCCCCTTCGCGGACGCGGATGAGTTTGTAGGCATTGCGGAGGTCCAATTTTGTGAAGACCGTGGCTCCCTGAAGTAGCTCGAAGGCCGTCGACATGAGTGGAAGAGGATAACGGTTCTTTATAGTAATCCGGTTAAGGCCACGGTAGTCGATGCAGGGACGGAGACCTCCATCTTTCTTACTCACGAAGAAAAAAACGGCACCAGCAGGAGAGGTGGATGGACGGATGAAGCCAGCGGCGAAGGCGTCACGGATGTACTCATCCATCGCGGCGGTCTCAGGAGCAGATAGGGAAAAGATCCTACCCCTAGGTGGGCATGTCCCAGGCAGGAGGTCAACGGCACAGTCATATGGCCTATGAGGGGGAAGTGATGTGGCTCGAGCCTTACTGAAGACCTCCTTTAGATTCTCATACTCAGGTGGCACTCGGGACAATTCAGAGCGTGATGGGGACTCCTGGGGCTGGGAAGGAGACTTGGCACGAAGACAGGTAGTATGGCAGGCGGAGCCCCATTCCGTAAGCCGGCCGGTGGCCCAATCCAAGCGAGGATTATGGCAGGCCAACCAAGGATAACCCAGAATTAATGGAAACTGGGAAGAGTGGATAAGGGAGAATTGGATGGTCTCGAAATGTTGTCCTTCCACGTCCAAACACAGGGGGGCAGTATGATGGTGAATGGTTCCAGAGCCCAGGGGTCTTCCATCCAGGGCAACAACAGTGAGGGGGTGATCAGGATGGGTCAGGGGAATCTTGAGCTGTTTAGCTAACGCCAGATCTATGAAGTTACCATCAGACCCCGAATCCACCAGGGCCTTAAGATCATGTTGATTGCCCCAGAAAAGGGAGGATGCCAGCAAAACCCTAGAAACAGTGGTGTCGGAAGGGATGGTTACGCTCGTCTCAGGTCCCTCCGTCCTGGACGAGCCCTGGCTGTTCCCACCAACTCTGGACAGGAAGAGCGAAAGTGGCCAGTTTCCCCACAATAGAGGCAAGATCCCTCACTCATTCGGCAATCACGTTCGGGCTGCGAGAGGCGGGTTACTCCCACCCGCATGGGCTCCTCTGGATCGGTCAAAGATGGACTCGGGATGGCTCGAAGGTTCTCAGATGGCTTCGAAGCAGGAAAGGCTCTGGTCTCTGGAAGCGGGGTGCAAAAGGAGTGGCGTTCTCTTCGCCTCTCACGCAGACGATTATCCACATGAATGGAGATATCAAAGAGAGACTCCAAATCACTCACCGGACCTCTGGATGCCAGTTTGTCCTTGATCTCATCTGTGAGACCGTGGCAAAAAGTAGCGATGAGCGCCTCCGAATCCCATTGGCTCTCTGCAGCGAGAGTGCGAAACTCAATTGCGTAGTCCGCAACGCTACGAACCCCCTGGCGAAGCCGAAGCAGCTTGTTAGATGCCTCTCTCCCACTGACAGGGTGATCAAAAACCCTTCTAATTTCTTCCGAGAAAAGTTGGTAGTTTGAACATGCCAGAGTTTGCTGTTCCCAGACGGCCGTAGCCCAGGTAAGTGCCTTGACGGTGAGTAGCGAAATGATGTAGGCCACTCGGGAACAGTCACTGGGAAATAATGAACCCTGCAGTTGGAAAGCCAGGGAACACTGGGTTAGGAAACCTCGACATCCTCCTGGATTACCATCGTAGCGCTGGGGTGCAGGTAATCGGGGTTCTTTCAGAGGGAAAGGCGCAACCGTAGGAGCGGGTAACGGTGCTGGAGCAGCTTGGATCACCTGAGTCTGGTTCTGGCTCCGATGGAAAGCAATGACGAGGGCCTCCAGCTGATTCTGGCTTCGGGAGAATGCCGTGGCGAGGCACCGCAGTTCGCTCAAGATCAGTTGTAGCTGTTCAGAAATTTGTCTTAGCCATTGGTCCTTCTCTGCTGGGTCCATGTTTTGGCTCAGTCTTGCTGTAAGGACCGGAACTCGATGGACCCAACTGCAGTAAGGCAAACTGAGACGAAGGTTAGATTGTAAAACAAAGGTAGACTTTACTTGACATAAACAAAATAACAACAGCACAGAATACAAGCCAGCAGGCCAGCAAGAGGTATCACCAGGCAGTGCAACTCAAGACTGAGCAATGAACATAAAGTGAACACCACTTAAATAGTAGGCATCTAACAATGCACAGGTGAATACAATAATGAATAAAGAAGGACACAATTATGAGAGTTCATGGAGCCCCCTGGTGGCGAGGCGAGGCAGAATCTGGGTCATTCCTTACAGTATGTATTTTCTTAAGTATGGACACCAAAACTGTATGCAGTATTCCAGGTGCGGTCTCACCAATATCTTGTACAACTGCAGCAATACCTCCCTGTTTTTATATTCCATCCCCCTAGCAATAAAAGCCAACATTCCATTGGCCTTCTTGATCACTTGCTGCACCTGCATACTAACTTTTTGAGTTTCGTGCACCAGGACCCCCAGATCCCTTTGTACTACAGTACTTTCCAGTTTCTTGCCATTAAGATAATAACTTGCTCTATGATTTTTCCTGCCAAAGTGCATAACCTCACACTTTTCAGAATTTGGCTATCGCCCCAGTTATTGCCCTCTTTAGGCGCTAATTCCTGGTGCATCCAACCCAATTTCTAGGCGCTAGTCCTGGCGATGTGCAAAGTTTGGCGCCAGGCGCAATTTAGCGCCACCTAGTGCGATATTGGGTCATTGCGCCCCTGAAGTTGATTGTGGCGCTAAATCAAGCGCTGCACGAGGCTCCTCAGGTGCTAACCCGGCGGCGCAACCCAAATTTGCGGCGATGGTGCGCAGTGCAGGTGCTGTCAATAATCACTTTCCCCCAGACACAGTGGCGCCGGACAGCTATTAAGGGGGCGGCTCAATTTGCCACTGGCACAGAGGATAGCTCTTGTTCCCAAGAAGCCAGCCTCCTGTGTGAGTCAGGGCCTCAAAAAGGTCTGCTGTCGAAGTCTGGCGCAGGATGAAGGCGTCATGGCTGCTACCTGGGAACTGCGCATTCACTGCGAGGATCAGCTGCCAGTGGTCACAGACCAGCTGCACATTCAAGGAATGGAAACCCTTGCGGCTGCGGATCTCCTCCGAATTGAATGCAGGTGCCCGCAAAGCCACGTGCGTGCAGTCAATGGCACCCTGCACCATGGAGAAGTCTGCTATTGCAGCGAAGCCCTCTGCGCGCTCCCACTGCTTGTCCGGTGTCATTTTGAAGGAGATGTAATGCTGCCTCCTTTTAAACAGGGCATCAGTCACTTGACGGATGTAGCAATGCACCACAAACTGCGAGATGCTGGCTATGTCCCCAGATGCAGCCTGAAAAGCGCCGCTCGCGTAGAAGTTCAAGGCAACAGTCATCTTCACAGCCACCGACAGAGATGTCCTGCACCTTATCTGAGGCTGCAGTTCCGCCTGAAGCAGGTCGCACAGCACATTCACAACCTCCTTTCTAAATCGCAACCTTCTGAAACACTGCTCTTCCAACATGGTCATGTAGGAAAACTGCTGTCGGAAAACACTGCCAGCGTAAAATCTGGTGTGGCGACGTCTGTTGGCCCTCCTCCGTCTGGCCATGCCTGCCCCTCTCTCCCTGCATCTCTGTGCCCTTTCCAGATGATTTAGCAGCAGGACGCTCCCCACCAATGCAGCCCCCATAATAAGTGCGCACAGGAAGTTTTCCCGTTGTAAATGCACACCAACAGCAAGGTGATGGTCAGAAGGCTGAAATTCCTCTGCCTGCGTGGACTCAGTGGTGAAAAGGCTCTCTGTGTGCAGCTCAGCAACTCTCTGTTGCTCTCGGAGAAGTTGTGCTCCAAAAATGGCTGCCGCTTTTAAACCACACCAGTCCACTTTAAATAACGAACCCCCAGGCTGAGAGCGACTGGGTAAGGCTCCAGGTAAGCTGTCACTGTAAGCGCCAGGCCCTATGGAGTGGAGCGCAACTGAATTTCTGGTCTGGGGTGCCCAAAAGGTGTTGCACACTCAAATGACGCTATAATCTGCCTGTGCCCGTGAGCGGGCGCTAAGATTTAGCACCAGCGCGAAATGGATACTCAATATGGGGCGAGGCACTGAGCTCCTTGCGCCCAGCCGGAACTTGGCTAGCGCCCCATTTTTGGCCTCTTTAGGCGTTAATCCTCGTGTGGGAATCTCGAACTTGGGTGCATCTCTTCAGGATAAGGGGGTCACCCATTTAAATTTCATTTGACAAATGTCTGCCTATTTCTCTAGTCTGCCTAGTCCTTCCAATGCGCACTACCCTCCAGTGAGAAGAATAACCATTCACCACTACTCTTTGCTTTCTGTTCCTTAATCAATTTTGTATCCATGCAGCCTGTTCCCAAGTTTATCCTCAATTTTTCTAAACAGTCTATTATGTGGTATTTTATCCATTGCTTCATGGAAGTCCATATACACAACGTCAACCGCACTACCCTCATCAACCTTTACCGTGTCTTCATCAAATACCTCAATGAACTTAGTGAAACACGGCTTGGCTTTAAAAAATCCCTGCTGTCTTTCATTTATTGACCCATATTTTCGCAAATGCCAATGCGTTTTGTCACTGATTAATGTCTCTAAATCTTACCCACCACTAACGTTAGGCTACATGGACTGCAATTACTATGTTTATCACTCTCCCCTTTTTGAAACATGTGTGTAACAATTGCAATCCTCCAATGCTCTAGCACCACTCCCATATCCAAGGAAGATCGGAAGCTTGTGGCCAAAGTCTGCACAAGTTTCACCTTTACTTCCCTCAGAAACATAGGATGCATCCTATCTAGACCGGGTGACTTTGCTACTTTGAGCACTGCCAACCTTGTAATTGTCTTCTCTTAATATATTTTATCGGATCCCATTTCTCTACTACCTCCTCCAGCACTGTGACATTGTCAGCATCCTCTTCTGTAGTGAAAACAAAAGCATGCCCTCTTTTTTAACCCTAACCGGCCAACCCTGCTTTTCACTACCCTTTTACTATCTATATGTTTATAAAATATTTTTGGGTCTGCTTTTATGTTAGCCGCTAATTTATTTTCATAAACTCTCTTTTACCCCCCGTTCTCCTGTCTACTTTTAGTATACTGCTTGGTTCTAGATTGAATTAAGAAGCTGTCGTTTAGCATAAAATTCGTTCTTTCTGCTTCATTTTATTGTTTATATCTCTAGTCATCCAGATGAGCTCGAGATTTGGATGCAATTTTTTTCTATTTTTGTGAATGGGATCATTGACTGAAATAATCTGTTACACACTCTACTGATGTTTCTCCCTGGGGTTGTAATTTTTACATATGTCAATACACACATACACACAAATATAGTTATGGATTAATCTATCAATCTGTGTCTCCTTGTTTCAATTAGGAAGACGATTGTCCAAACACGAAATAATTACCCTTATTCTTTCTGACCTGTTGTGTATTTCCAGCAGTTTTGGGGTTTTATTTCACGTTGACTTTCTTTTGTTTGTTGTTATAGTCCAATTTATTAAAACACCGGAAAGGTAAGAGTACATTACGATTTATTACAGAATACAGCAGGTCACTGGGAATGTTACACTTTGTACAGATCAGCTGGTAAACCTACTGCAGTAAGTGATGGACAGGGTCAGCTTAGCAGACTGGGTGATTTCATTATGCAGCTTCCAGGCATCACCTTTAGAACTGTCAAAAATAAACCCAACAGTGTATTATCCCAGAACATACATTAACTGGCCCGCCTGCTTCACCTGCTGCTGTTCTGCTAGTCTGCACTCCCACACTCCAGGCTGATTACAATGAGAGTTTGAAAAGTATTATCTAGTGTTTTATGTGTTTTAATCTCACTCCTGTCTCTACCGACCTGTTTTTATTTGTGTCTGTCTGTCTTTCATCGTCTCTGTCTCTCTGTTGTATAACTGTTAATCTCAGTCTGCTTCTCTCTCATTTTTCAATGTTCTTTTAATTTCTGTCTATCGCTTTCTCATTTCTCTTTTTATGGCAGCCTTTGCTTTCTCTTTCCCTCTCTCTATCTCACTCTGTATATCTATGCTGCTGCATGTCTTCATAGAAACTTATTACATAGAAGTCGGCCGTTCGGCCCATACTGCCTCTGCCGGCCCTGTGAAGAACTCTCCAATTGTCCCACTCCTCGATAGCAAAATACTGCAGATGCTGGAAATCCGAAATAACAACAGAAAATGCTGGAACAATTCAGCAGGTCAGGCAACATCCGTGGAGAGAAATTTGAGTTGATGTTGCTGGTCAAAACCCTTCTTCAAAACTGAAAGAAAATAAAATAGACCGAAGGTAGGGCTGCGATCAGACAATAGAAGTAAAAGTGACAATAAAAGGTATTTGAAACCAGATGAGATGGTAATAGGCTGAGATTAGGTGTGAAGTGTACTGGCAGGATAAGAGATAGCTGCCAGGTGGTTGAGGGAAACAAAAGGAAAGGGGGGGGAGGAAAGGATGACCCAAAACAAAGGGGTGGAAAAAATTTTAAGTAAAAAAGTAATAGGGGCCGAGGTAATGACCTGAAATTGTTGAACTCGATATTGAGTCTGGAAGGCTGCCAAGTGCCTAATCGGAAGATGAGGAGCTCTTCCTCGAGCTTACATTGAGCTTCCGTGGAACAATACAAGAGGCCAAGGACGGTGAGGTCCGAGTGGGAATGGAGCGGTGAATTAAAATGACAGGCGACCGGAAGCTCGGTGTCACCCTTACAGACTGAACGGAGGTGTTCCGCAAAGCAGTCACCCAATATGGGTTTGGTCTCCCCAATGTAGAGGAGACCACATCGTGAGCAGCGAATACAGTATACTAGACTGCAAGAAGTACAAGTAAATCGCTGTTTCACCTGAAAGGGGTGTTTGGGGCCCTGGACAGTAGGAAGGGGGGAGGTATAGGGGCCGGTGTTACATCTCCTGCGCTTGCACGGGAAGGTGCCAGGCGAAGGGGAAGGGCTGTTTGGGGTGATAGTGGAGTGGACCAGGGTGTCTCGGAGGGAGCGTTCCCTATGGAATGCTTAAGGGGGAGGGGAGGGGAAGATGCGTTTGGAGGTGGGATCATTTTGGAGGCAGCGGAAATCACTACAAGCCCACTGACTCCCAAATCTACTTGGACTACACATCCTCCCACCCCGCCTCCTGTAAGGACTCTATTTCATTCTTCCAGTTTCTCTGAATTTCTAGCCCTGATAGTTTAGTCAAACGAGATTTCCCTTTCATAAAACCGTTTTGAAGCTGCCTTATCACATTTTAATTTTCCAAGTGCCCTGTTACAACGTCCTTAATACCAGATTCTAGCAATTTCCCTATTATTGATGTCAGGCTAACTGGCCTTAAGATCCTTGTTTTCCATCTCTCCTTTTGTTACAGTTTGGTTACATTTGCTACCTTCCAATCCTCGAGCATCTTTCTAGAACCTAGGGATTTCTGGAACATCAAAACCAATGCATCAACTAACTCTGCAGCCTCCCATTTTTAAACCCAAGGATATAAGCCTCCAGGTCCAGAAGATTTGTCATCTTTTAGTCCCATTAATTTCTCTATTACCTTTCATTTACTAATATTAATTACTTTAAATTCCTCACCCTCGTTAGACCCTTTGTTCCCCACAATTTCCTTTGTGTTTTTGTGTCTTCTACTGTGAAGGCAGAAACAACATATTTGTTTAAAATATCTCTCTTTGTAATTTCTCCTGCGTGTCTGTTTGATTCCTGTATAACTTTCCCT
Source organism: Somniosus microcephalus (assembly GCF_052327205.1). NCBI lineage: Eukaryota > Metazoa > Chordata > Chondrichthyes > Squaliformes > Somniosidae > Somniosus > Somniosus microcephalus. The sequence goes on along the minus strand of NW_028225184.1, from coordinate 44,478,644 downwards.
CTGCCTCTCAGTTTATTTCTCCACGTGTCTAAAAATTTAACTCAACTTTCTCTTTCTCACAAATTCCCTCTTTCTCTTAATCTGTGTTATACGTTTTTTGTTCTTTAATATACACATGTGCCTTTCCTGTTGATGGTTTTCCCAATTGTATTTTTTTCTAATTCTATTTTTCTCTTTCTATTTTTCTCCAGCTCATCTTTTACTGGTTTCTCTCTCTGCCTTCTCAGTCTTTCTACCCATTAATTTCACACTCTCTCCCTCCTTTGGTATGTTTCGTTTTCTCTCTTTTCTCTCTCTATCCATTTCACCATCAGCAGCTCATACTCTTTTCTTCTTTACATAGTTCGATTGGTCTCTTTCTTTAAATTGTTTTCTCTGCCACTCTACGCTCTGTAATCACTTTCACTTTCTGTTTCTCTAAATTTCCTTTCTGCCTCTCTCTTCGCTTCATAGTCCTGATCTCTGTTTCTCTCTCTGCTTGCGAATCTCACTATCTCTCATTTCCAGTTGCTTCCTGCCTCTATCTGTATGTTCATCTCTCTAAGTAACTCTCTCTCTCTCACTGTCTTTGCCGTCCTCTATCTATCGCTCTATCTATCTATGTCTTTCTGTCTCTCCGTTTATGTGGAGGGCTCCCAATCTCAGCAGGCCCACAGCAGCGACTGTGATTGGTGGGTTTGCCCATTGTGCTGCCGGTGCAGGGCGGGCCATTTACCAGAAGTCCCGCTGAGCTCTTTAGTGCCGCCTTTTAGAGCAACAATTCAGGTGACGTCTGCAGGTCACCTGACCTATTGTCGCCTCAATATGTCAGATCATCAATACAATGTAATATCACATTTAAGATAATGTCTGGGCTCTCTGCTGCTAATGAAAATTATATTTCTGCCCAGTGTGAAATGGGGTAAATGGGGGATGAAATGGGACTGTGTTCTAGTGCTTGTAAGCCTTCAGCTATGACTTAACTAATTTAATAATTAGATTGAGTGGGTATTTCACTGCATTCCTCAGCTCCTCTCTGAATTTAGTCTGGGTCACAGCGTAAATACACGTGTTGGTGCAGGAACTCAGAAGCTGCAGCATTGTTGCTGTGTGTTCTGTGATATAATGAGGGTCAGTGGTGGAGTAATAAAGCCGAATATCTGCAATTCGCGCATAAAGTTTATAGAAAACCAGGACCACCCATAACAATATAAAACTGCCAGATAAACTGAAGAGTAAAACGATGGATTTCCTTCGATTCTCCATCTCTGGGTCGTTGTGATTCTCTCCATCGCTGCGGCCCCGCAGTCGCCTGCGGACTCTACTGGCCGCTAAAATACGTCTGACCGTCAGAGCATTGAGCAGCAAAATCAGAAAGAACGGGACACAAGGTGTTAAAATCAGGTGAAACAACTCATAGACTCCCCATAATGGGGAAGTAAAGAAGCTCAGTTTAGGGTTACAACCCCAGGGAACATCATCAATTATATGCTTAGGTTCATATGCAAAGTACCAGGGGACAGACTCTAAACAGCCCAGCACACTCACTGTTCCGATAACCACAGCCGCCGTTTTCTCGGTGCAATATTTTGTTTTCAGCTGCTCACAACAAATGGCCACAAATCGATCAAAGGTGAAAGCGACTGTGAGCCACACAGAAACCACCGTGGACGCAGAAATCAGGAGGTAAATGAGACTACACACGGAAGTAATGTGCAGGAATATATCTGGGAAATAGATCTGACCAATCCAACTCAATATGGGATCAGAGATGACGACCAGGAGATCGGCCGCGGCCATTCCCACCAGGTAGCGAGTGATGCATTTGGTGAGACCGCACTTTCCTCGGGACAGGATCACAATCGCCACCAGGTTAACTGTAAGAGAGAGAAAAGGGAAGCGGATAAATTACTGATCAGACCTGGAGCCAAAGCAGCAGTTTGACGGGCTCTGGGTGAACATTCCAGCTTTGTTGCTGCATCGAGCGGTGGATACCGGTTCATTGACCTGGGCAGCGCTTTCGGGCAGTGAAATGTTTTTAAACATGATTATCGATAATACATTGGGAAATCGATGAAGAAAGTGAATAAAGTGAGCGCCGGATCCACTGGAAGGGTCGAGTCAAGGGTACAGTGCTGGTGGGGAAGGGAGAAGGGATTTTACAGATCCGGAATCCAAAGTGTTGTATCCGGTTTTTGGGCTCCTGACTGAAAGCCTGGAAGGTGCGGGGACAGAGGGAGGTGCTGCTGATCTGTTGCTCTTGATTAACAGAGCCGACAGGGGCTGGCACATTACGGTAAAGGCCGAGAGCCGCTGAGTTGCAGGCTTCGGATCGGATTGAAAGAGGCAGCTGGAGGGCGAGCCAGTGAGTGAGAGTGGGAGGGAGACAAGGAAAAGGACATGTGGGAGTTGGAGGGGAGTCAGGGGCTGAAGGTTTAGGAAAGCGGATAATCTGAAACAATGGAAGAGGAGAGAGAAGATTCACTGCCAGGGGAGGGGAGGATGGGATTCGCAGGGAGAGTGCAGCAGAGTGTTAGAGGAAATCTAATACATAGATCGAAGTAACACAACTCAATTCATACATTCTCCCATTAATATATGTGATTAATGATGTCACATACGAACTCGTTGGAGACATAATGTGTTCTATAAATTTACTTAGCATATTCAATTAAAATGACACTAAAAATGTAATAATTTAACCAGCCTCGCTTTTAGTTAATTATGATCAAGCCGAGTTTTTAAAATGGAGTATCCTCATGACGATCAACAAATGCCTGATTCTATTTTTCAATACCATTCAATTATATTTTCATTTATACAGTTAATAAGCTTGAGCACAATAGCAAAATAGTACGAATGCGGGAAATCTGAAACAGCAACAGAAATGCTGGAAACACTCAGTTCTGATGACCTGTTATCGACCTGAAATGTTAACTCTGCATCTCTCTCTACGATGCTGCCTGAACTGCTGTGTGTTTCCAGAATAAGTTTCAGCTGTTCATTCCGATTAATTATTCACACTGCTGTCGCTGTCTCTCTCCCTTCATTCTACCCGGCGTTTTCCTTCTAAGTCTGTCTGTTGATTGCTCCACTCTATCTCCCTGCAATATCTCTGCTGTCTCTCTCAATGCCCCTTTTCAAATCCGAATCAATCCGACATCTTGCGCCTGAATTCTGTTCAACATTCCCATGTTCAATGATCTTATTCTCTGAGTCAGTTTGTTCAATGTTGTAGACTCCGTGAATAGTTTAATATTTCTGCAGATCACCGAAGTCTCCACTTGTTCGCCTTCACCTCATCTGTAATGCCTGCAATAAACAGAACATAATGTCTCTTCCAGATAGACCCGGCAATAATTGATGCCCTTTCTCCTGTAATTATAAAGTACAACGTTAGATGGCGCGATTGTTGAATTAACAAAACGCCAACACCACAACTGCTCCTTAAAATCTCCATGATCAATAGAAGTGCTCCTGCTTCCAACAGATACATTGCAAACTGACACAGCATAACCCCAAAACATTTAATTTTACAATGAAGTCCAACGACAGTCAGTGAATCCATCTGCATTGAAGCAGCGAAGGAGATGTTAAAGAGTGAGGAGCAAACTCAGTTCAGTCGCCAGACCTCTGAAACGGCGTCAGATACAGACACTGCAAAATAATATTACACAACAGTGAAAGACATTACATACATTGAAATCCCAGCTAAACAGAACCATGTTATTGTGGGGAGGACATTACACCGCCTCCTTGGAACACTGAGACCGTGAGCTGCCTCATTATCAATCACTGGAAACACATTCATGAAAAAAATATTTCAGGACAGATTACTTCCACATCGTGAAACTGTGAACTACTTCTGATGGTCTGATTCCTGCTTTTAGCTCTGTCTCCAATACAGACAGTGCAGAAAAAAAACCTGGAACACTACCAGGGCTGGGTAAACAAATATCATTATGGATATAACGCAGCTATTACAAGACTTCAGAAAAATTGTACAATCCCTCATTCAACTGATGGAGCAGAACAGGTGATCGTGTAACACATGCTTCTAGAAATCAATGGCCAAGTCCAGCAGCACAGTTGCCACAGATTTAACCATAACGAGCTAGGATAACGGCTCACCAGAAACTCCAACGGCTGCAATAACAGGATAGTAAATGTCTTCTATCTGATAGACTACTGGATATCCCATTTCTGTGAGAAGGGGTGACTTTTGTGGGAGTGGAACCCACAGTTCCGGCAGGCACTCTGAGCTGATACTATGCAATGGGCCCTGATTTATACAGGAGATAAGTCTCCACTGACACTTTTATACCCCTGATCATTGCTATTAGTTACAGACACATGAACAAATACATTACATCAAGACCTATGAGTCTGAAGTAAATAATGTGGTGGATAAATCACAAACAACTCAAAGTCAAGGGCATTATCCTCATTAGACCTCGCTGGGGAATGAGGCTGAAAGCTGTGCTCATTCAGGACTGACCCAACAAAAGGGGCGGCTCCATTTACAGTTATCATGTAATTGTATTGACCATGTTCACTCCTACTGATTCATTTATAAATGTTATTTATTTCTCCGCAGTGTATAAAGAATCCAGATACACAAGCAGACCCCTTTCAAGCTGTCCCTGTAGATTCACAATTAAAAGTTTGATGTATCAGTCCCTAGCACAAGGACAGTTAAAGATGATGTTCACTATTGAAGCCTAGAAATTACTGTGCGTGATATTAGGGGACGGAAAGTGAACGTGCCTCATTGACATTCCTATCTCCGCTATTTTACTGCAGATGTTTACCATTTGTTCTACATGGGTTAACAGATCCCATGAAGTTAAAACAGTGCCACCTCCTGACTACATTCCTCCAATTCTCTCCTGGCCAGCCATCCAACCTGCACCTTTTATCAATGCCAACCAGTCCTAAATTCTGCTGTCAGTGTCCAGCACTGCCCAAGTCCCACTCGCCCATTGCTCTCGGTCTCACTGAGCTCCAGTGTCTCCCAGAAACCCCACCTCGAAGGTTTACATTTAAAATTCTGATCTTGGAGTTTAAATCCTCCATGGCCTCACCCCTCGCCAATTCCACCCTCTCATCCTACCCTGCAGTTAACCCACCCGTGGTCTTGGATACCTCTGCCTCTGGCTTCTTTTGGTGGGACTGCCTCTCTCGGTTCCAGTCTTACCAAACTGACCATAGCCAGAGCATCTCCAGCAATGTCTTAACTTTCCATACCAGCAGCGTTAACTCTCGAGTCTCTGAACTTTCCATTCTTGCCCCGCCTCTTCCTCATCTACATGCTGCCTTTTGTGACATAAGCTACAGACATGGGGTCAGCGTCCACATGTCTGCTGACAAGACCCAGCTCCAGCTCTCCACCATCTCTGTCTACACTCCACTACCTCTGTGTTATCAGACTGCAACAGTCTGTTTTGCATGAGCTGCGATTTGCTCCTACACGGTGAAGACCGACCCTCCACTATTGGCCCCACCACAATCTGCTAACCCTTTTCAACGATTCCATTCCCCCTCCTGGCTGTTGTCTCAGGCTGGATATGTAACCTCTGACCCCTATTTGTCCTGTGCTATGCTACCGAGCTCGTATCCTCTCAATCACAAGAGACACCTAATTCCGCCCCCATAATAACGCCGGCCTCTGCCCCTGCCTCAGCCCATCGGCATTAAAACCATCAATCAGGAGTTAATCAGCTCCAGACTCTCCGTCCTCTCCTCCAATCTGTCTCCTTTTCATTCCTCGGACACTGGCCTCTCTTTGGTAGGGCTTGACTTGCTGGTTTCCATGATTATCTATCTGATCGGAAACAGGGAATAGAGAGATGTAACGACACAGAAGGGGGTCCTTTGGACCATCGAGCCCATACCGGCCCTCTGCACAGCAATCGAGTCAATCCCATTCCCCCGCTGTATCCCCGTAGCCCTGGTACTTTATTTCTCTCAAATGCCGATGCAGTCTCCCCTTGAAAATATTGAGTATCTCCGCTTCCATCACTTCTGTCGGCAGCGAGTTCCAGGACCTCAACACTTGCTGCGAAAAAATGTTTTTCCTCACATCCCCGCTGTAACTCTTGCCCAAAACCTTAAGTCTGTGTCCCCTAGTCCCTGTACCATTAACTACTGGGAACAGCCTATGCCCGACTAGCCTATCCAAACCCGTCATATTATTGTACACTTCTATCAAATCACCCCTCCACCTCCTTTGCACAAATGAAAACAAATCCAACTGCTACAACCTGAACTTGTAGCTAAGATGCCCCATCGCCGGAACCATTTTGGTATATCTCCTCAGCGCCCGCTCAAATCCCTTCACATCCTTCCTAAGTGTGGTGACCAGGACTGGATGCAATACTCAAGTTGTGGCCTAACTATCAATTTATAAAGTTTCAGCATAACATCTATACTATTGTACTCAATGCCCCTATTTATGAAGCCCAACATCCCATATAAGATACCATATCTCCAGCAATGGTTTCTCTCACAATCATCTCCGGCCCACAGCACCGTTCCCTATGATGCCACCCAGGTATCTATCGTCCCCGTCTCTTGTTCCTCATCTACATGCTTCTTCCATATATATGGGATCTGCTTTTATATGTAAGTTGTCAGTACAAGTTTTAACACTCCATTCACTCTCTAGAGCCCGCTACCTGTGTTGTCAGACTACTTGTCCCACATTCTGTTTGGATGAGCCACAATTTTCTCCAATCAAACATTGGCAAGACTAAAGGCCTCATCTTAGCCCCAGCCACATTCCACTTTTGATCAATAGTCCAAATCAACTTATCGATGTTCCTTGTAATTCAAGTTACTTGTGCAGCTGTGTCTATTAAAGACTCTGAACCATATCAATATCTGCTTCTTTCCTGATTAGAACTCGGCCGTTATTGTCAATATCCCGACTGGTATGATTTTATATTCTCTAATACGAAACCACAGACTGTCAATATTGTTGGCTTGAGTGAAGTGACTTCTTCTGTGCAGTGTCTTGTCTCCATTTCCTATTTATTCGAGGTTTTGTGTTTAATTCTCCACATTGCCCATTCATTGCCCTAAAATTGTTTTCCTCCATTACAATCAGACCCACTATGTTGCAGGACCAGTTTGTGAGGTTCTAAGAAATTTAAGGTATTTGTTATGGCCGAGCTATTTCGTGATGCCCTGCTCTCATATTGCAGTGAAGTGCTTGCCAGGGACATCACATGAATGCAGCCGTTTGGCAAGTGTCTCGGAACAGAAACCAAATTGGAACAATTGGAATGGTGCAAAAATCGAACTTTTTCAGACCAGACAAACTCACCTGTAGTCGGCGGGTTTCGAAACTCCATCAGTGATTTCTGATTCATCGCCTTACTGCTCACCTTAGATGGCTGCTGCTTTTGGCTGCAATTTCGGTGCCTGCGATCCAAATGCTTTGGTGCACCAGCCAGTTGGGGATCTGTGGAGAATTCAACTTTCATTGCTCAGCTTATCTGGGCAGCGATTCCAAGTTCAGCGACATTATTTATTCATTGATGGGCTGTGGGCTTCGCTGGAAAGGCCAGCATTTATTGCCCATCCCTAATTACCCTTGAGAAGTTGTTGGTGAGCTGCAGTCGGTGTGGTGAATTTACTCCCACTGTGCTGTTATGGAGGGAGTTCCAAGATTTTACCCAGCAATGATGAAGGAATGGTTATATACTTCCCTGTCAGGGTGGTGCGTGACTTGGATGGGAACTTGTGGGTGATGATGTTCCCATGCACATGCTGCACTTCTCCTTCCTGGTGGTAGAGGTCCCGGGTTTGGGCAGTGCTGTCGAAGAAGCCTTGGCGATTTGCTGCGGTTCATGTTGTAGATGGTGCACACTGCAGCCACTGTACGCCGGTGGTGAAGGGAGGGAATATTTAATGTGGTGGATGGGTGCTGGTCAAGCGAGCTGCTTTGTCCTGGATGGTGACAAATTTCTTGAGTTTTGTTTTAGTTGCAGTCATTCAGGCAAGTGAAAACTATTTCATCACACTCCTTACTTGTGCCTTGTAGATCATGGAAAGGCATTGGCGATTCAGGAGGTGAGACGCTCACCACAGAATACCCAGCATCTGAAATACTCTTGTGGCTTCAAACTTATGAGGCTGCTCCAATAATGCTTCAAGACAATGGTAACCTGCAGGATGAAAACGCTAGGGCTTAGGCGATGGTAATACAATTGAAAATAAAGGGCGCTGTTTATAATCACTTCTTGGAGATAGTCATTGCCTGGCACTTATGTGGTGTGAATGTTACTTGCCACTTATCAAGCCAAGCTACGAAGTTTTGATGCATGCGGACATGGACTGCTTCATTATCTGAGGAGTTGCGAATGGCACTGAGCACTTTCCAAAAATCAGTGAGTATCCCCAATTCTGAAATTCTGACAGAAGGAAGCACACTGATGAAGCAGCTGCAGATGGTTGGACCTAGAACCCTGCCGTGTGGAGCTACTGCAGCACTGTCCAACGACTGAGATGATTGGCTTCCAACGACCACAAACATCTTCCTTTATGCTAGGCATGACTCCAGCCAGTGGAAAGTTTCCCACCTGATTCGCATTGACTTCAATTTTAGTGGCTTCCTTGATGGCACCTCACCACTGTATTTCAACTCTTTTGTGCATGTTCGGAACAAGGCTCTACTGAGGTCTGGAGCCGGGTGGTCCTGGCAGAACCCAAAACTGAGCATGTCAGTTTGCTGATGATTCAGGGTAAATTGATGATGCGGTAATTGGCTGGATGGGATTTGTTCTGCTTTTAGTGTAAGGGACATACCTGGGCAGTTTTCCAATTGTCGGGTAGATGCCATTGTTGTAGCTGTACTGGAACAGCTTGGCTAGAGGTGCGGCTAGTAAAGGAGCACAAGTGTTCCGCATGACAGGCGCGATGTTGTCAGGGCCGAGAGCCTTTGCTGGGTCAAGTGCGCTCAGTGCTCCCTGTTAGGGTGCAGCATTATATGCCCAGTGCTGTCTAAGTTCCACCGTTCTTTATCAGATGCCATGGGGATTCTTCATATTGTTTATGTATCGTCCTATGCCAGAGCCTTCAATCACTCCGGAAGACTCTAGCTGGTACACTTTCAAAGGTTACCTCTAATTCTTTGCTAACAATGGTAGTACTAGTACCACTGCTGTGATATCCTCGTCCCGGACTTTATTTCGAGCGACTAATAAAGCTATTCCCAGCTGAACCATCATATTATTTGCTATATCCGCGATTTCTTTGAAGCATTTTACTCAGTTGGTGTTCATGAATACACAAAATGATTCGACTGGACTCTCTTTCGTCCACTCCCTTCTGTAAAACATTTATCACAAATGTCACATGCAGGCTGCACATGCCACTTCTAGAAAGGTCCTGATATTAGTTAGACTCATTGGTTGCTCGTATTACCCTTGAATTCCAAAGCTCTCGCATCAATTCTTCCGCAGACAACAATGTCTTCTAATGCTTCATTACATCATCACCTTCCCAGAAACTATCTATGTCTCTCTGTTTAGTCCTGCTAACCCTGTCGTGGCTTCTATTACTAGTCATTCTGTCAACCCTCGCTTTCTTAGAGATTGTAACTGATTCTCCTTATCTTCCCTATCTTCCACAGCACATGGTTCCTGTTTTCTATTTAAACTCACAATTCCTTCACTAATTCTACCACCGTTTTTTATTTAATTGTGAACAACTCCCTTCACAAATCTTCACAAAGCTTTTATTTATCACAATAGGTATGATTTCATGCGGAGCATCGTAACATAATGCTGTTCCTGATTCCATTACATCTAGACTATTAACATATGTTTATTATTGCTGGACTGGACAGTTCATTCCTTTAGATGGCGTGTCATTTTTGTGTACATGGTTAGTTTGTCAGTGCCAGAATGATGACTCCATTCGTCCCACCCCCATCATCACAGTGCATGACTTCCCTTCTCAATTCTATATGATGTCTCAACATCCGTAACCAATTTACTGTTTGGGTCAGGGTATATCCCATCCACCCGGATTTAGGGGAACCTTCCTGGTCTCTGTGGGACTCTCAATCTTCCTAGAGAGTCCGGCTTATGTCTCTTTCTGCAATAACATTGAAAATATGTTTTGAGAGGCTATTCCTCGGCTTGTCACTGAATCGGGATTACAAGATAGAGCTTGATGTCCAAACCCAACCTATTTTGTGTCCTATTCTTCCTCATTTAAGTCACATCTTACTTAGATCCATATTTTGGAGGCTATAAGATATGGCCTCCTTGTCTCCAATTTTCAGCTTGTAGCTGCTTTCAATACAACCAAGGCCCCTTGTCCAGATAGAGACAAGGGTTAGGCCTTCCTTATCTTTGTTTTCATCCTCCCTACAAGGTTTCTTTGTTCAAAAGTTAATGGGTGCCTTGAAACTAACTGTAAGGATATCCTAACTTTAACACCATTCTGCTTAATTTTAATTGTAGTCCCTCTTACAGGTACCAACGTGTTTTAATCGTTCTTTATTGCTTCGACGTCGGCGTATATGACTGTGCCTTGAAGATTTTTATTAAATCTGAATATGCTGAGCTACATTAACCATTTCATATCCATAACTGAGAATGTCTGATATCAGTTCTGCAGTGCAAATTCACCGTGTTTCCGTATTCTAGTTGATTTCCACAGAAGAAATCACATTTGCAATATCAAGCGATATGTAAAATCTGATTAAAACCGTTCCTGGGCTTTCAGGTGAATTTATCAAAAGATCGGAGGTGTCTGGAGATATTTGCTCATCTACACCTTGTAAGCTGCAATACACGTAACAAAACCGCTGCTACGGAGTGGAGATCGAAATTGTGAGCGAATTTTGAGATGATCACTGATGGATTAAAAATGGCAGATGTCAGCATGGGATCCTTTGTCTGTACGGATTCAAAATGCAGGTGGTCAGCATAATGTCCTCTGTTTGGAAGAACACATGGACAGGAAAGAGAAATACCAGATGAAGAGGAAGTCACGTCCACACACACATCACAAGAATATGAACATGTCATGCAGAAAGAACTCCAATCAGGGATGGTTGGGATTCAAACTGGCCTATCAGAGGCAGGCAGATGGAGAAATACCAGGGAGCCTATGCCGGAGGGCTCTATACAGGAAAAAAACAGGAGCAAAAACATTAGACGGGCAAAGGGGGCTGTTGAAATGGCAAGTTGATGAGAACCATTTCCAGACTGATCACACGTGGAGGAGTGTATGTATTTATTTATGAAAGTCAGATATGCAGTGGATATATTGCTGGGGATATATTGTTGGGGGTAATTTTATATATGGTTACTGTGGGCATATAAATTGCAGGGATACTTTTATGAACGTTCGAATAAAGTGTGCACATATATATAGCCAGGGTGATATATTGCTGGGGGTACATCTAAGTATGGATTTATTAAAGTGTGGGCATATATGCACATATTATGGATGTACATTTATGTACTCAACTGTGGCCACATACATTGCCAGAGTGAATTAATATACTGCGGGCATAGGCATCGCCGATGGTGCTTCTATGTAAGCTTTTATTTTTAAATTGTAAAGTGAATAAAGACCACTTTTAGTGATCACAAACTTACCTGTCATTGTTGTTTTAATTCTCAAATACCGAACAGTAGTAGGAGAAAGTCGTAGACATGTATGGTCCAGATGTCTCTTGTAGTGGCCAGATTATCAAATGCAGTTTGCTTATTTTTCAGAAGCAACGAGTCAACTATCTCCAAGAGAAAGCTGTCAGTTTAGTATTCTTGACTATACATTCCTAACGTTCCCTGAATTTCGCAGTAATATCTGTTGGATATCTGTGGTGAATTGCATTCAGGTGACTTATTCCAATTCACCTCAGAAATTCATTTTCCTTTTTTTTACCATATAGCCTCAACCAATTCCTCTCATTCAATTTTACACAGTGATTAACATTTCATCTGATTCATGAGCCTGCCAGGAAATGTACCGTCCAATACATTATGATCATAAGATCATTGAGATATTGGTCAAACCTTGTCCAATGTTTTACTGTTTCGTTTAGTTACATTTTACTTAACCAAACATATTGTTGGACCCTCTATTTTCCAAATTACCTGATATGTTATGCCTCGTTCCATTTTATCTTTAGGAAATGATTCCAATTTCAAAGAGCAGTTTTGTTTGACTGACAGACCTTTGCAATATTCAATTTTATTAGCTCAAAAAAAATCTTCCTTGATATAAAGGAATCAACTGGGCTGCACTTCACTCTTTCCATTCAATATAAATGTGAATGTCCCGTTAAACTTCAGGTAAACACATATCAATTTTTCTTATTAATTCCAAATCCAGAAACACGTGATGCCCAGGATGAATGGTTTTACATTAGAGACAGAATTGTTTGCAATTACTTTGAAGGTAACTTCCATAAAAGCCCCCTCCAGAGCACTCTGATGCAAAAGATAATAAATGGTTTGACTGGTAAAGGCCGAGTCTTTGAAAGGCAAGAGCTATATTCGAGATCATGACCATTCTGTGCCGTTTAATGCAGATAAGGTCTCAAATTGTTAAATCAGGTGGATGTCATCAACCTCCATCTGGTCCAGGAAACGGCATTCTCCTGTTTATAAGAAAAGAGAAACAGAGAACCAATGTGGTTCGGCTTACAAGCCCAAGGGGTTAGTTTATCAGTTTATAATTTACTTCTGTCAAGGTTGGGAAATAACCATTTAAATAATGAATTTAATATTTATTAATGCCCAATATATAAATGTACATTCAGCAATGAAATATGAGATGCCCGGTGTATTAAAAAGACAGCTGTCAGTGGAAAGGGTTAACTCCGTTGGAGGTTTATAAGAAGGTGGAGAGAAACATTGTCAGAGACCGTTGCATAACTTCATCTAAATTTAAATAAAACTTTCCGAATCCAAAAAGAACCAAACATAATGTTATTGTTTTCAGTCATTGAACTTTTTCAAACTTGCTCAAAATGTCCTGATAAAATCAAACTGCAGAATCGAATTTCAGATTTTCCTTTATTTCGAATTTTCACAACGTGAACCAGGAAGGCATAAACATGTTAGAATTGCTTTATCGATCCCTATCAAATAAAACTCAGTTAAAACAGCAAAAATCGTTAAAACACCACAATAAAAATTAAAGATATTGTGAAACATTTCTGCAGTTCAGTCCTACTGCGGGGGGTCTCCCGACCATCACCATACTGCTCGGTAGCAGCAGCATTCCGCTTTGTTCACCCACACCATCAAAATGATTAAAAAGTCAGAATCATCACTACTCTTTGTTTCCTTGGCGCTGGTCAAAAATTCAAAATTTCCAGTTATTTTTAATAGACTTATGTCTGGAACTAGAGACTTTCACACAACTTACAACAACCAGAATGTCTGTGGTCACAGCAAGACACTGGTTTTCACAGTGTAATAGGTGAGTTAATCTGAATAATTCCAATTTAATTCAGGTCAATATATTATTAAATAAACACAATAAAAAATATAATAATTAAAACAGCATAAAACCTGTTGATATAAACAAATAAATTAAGTCATCATTCCTTGTCTGCCTTCAGCTATTTTAACAAATAACAGGTAAAATGTTGAATCTAACTGCAGAAAAACGTTTTTTCAATAAAAGACATATTTAACGCTCTTAGCAAAAAGTGAAAAGAGAACAGCGCTTCCCACAGCTTGTGGGCTCCTAACCATTCCAACAGGCTTTTATAAAGAGACATTGGTTGAAAACAAAATATCTCCTACACGCTGTGACAGTAGAAAAGGAATAGATTCGTTCCCTATTCTCCTTCTTTATTCCAGCATAAATTACCGTAGATTTTTTCTCTCAACACAAATTAAAATTTATGATTACTTCTGACTTTGAAAAAACTTAGTGGATGGGAAAAGATATAATTCCAATTGTAGTTCCAGAAATTGCAGTAATTGAGACCGAAATTTTAATTTCGAGGCGGGTAGGGAACGTTAGGTGTGCTTTTCAAACGTTCAAATTAATTTAATTTGTAACTTCGCCTTTTTAAAAAATGTCTAAGGTAGTAAGAGATTTTTTTTAACAGTAACCCAATTTAAAACAAGTGTTTTGAAGAGTTCAAATTGATTTCCTATCAGACATCATAGCCAACATAACCTTAAAGCTGAATCTTAACTTTGTAAAACAAACTCACTGAAGCATTTCATCGTTGCACAAATAAATTTTAGTCAATATTCTGCCCTTGCAGCGCGTTCCTATGCAGAGCTAGACAGGTATCTAACAACTTGATATTTTCCCATAAAAATCACAAGGCTTGACTTTTCTTGTAAACTTTTCTGGAAGATTCTTACTGTGAAACAGAAATACAATACAGAAGTGGAAGCATACATTAGTACACAAACACATAACTGATATGCATACACAAACATGGGTAAGCATGAGCAACACAGTACGTTTGTCATGTAACTTACCAAAACACGTGAAAACACAGCTTACTGTGAATATACATTTAGCAAACTGAAAGGCATTCTCTTACATTCACTTTAAATTAGCCCTGTAAATATTGCATCAAAATACAGCTACAAGTTAACCAGCTAGACACAGAGAGCGAGCAATTCACGGCTAGCTGTGCAGGTTTGCTTACAGAGAAAGGTTGCAAAACTAAACATTTTCTGCAAAATATAGGGTACACTAATCATCTATAACATTCTCAAGTCGTTACAGACATATAGGCCTAGAAATTCAGTTGGTTGCGCCAGCCGTTAGCACCTTAGGAGGAGTAGATGTCGAGCGCTAGGCGCTTAGTGCCCGGACGCAGTGTGATCTGCGCCTCGCCCCAACTTCAGTAGACATTTAGCGCCGGCGCAAAGTCTTTGCGCGCGCTCAGCTGCGCGCAGAGATCATGACGTCATTTCCTCATGCAACGTCGTGCAACGCCCTTTGTGCGCCCCCAACTGGATCTTCAGTCGTGCCAGCCCATTGTGTGCCGGGTGGCCCTAGCGACTGTTGAGTCGAACGGTGCTCAGCCGATGCTGGCCGCGGGGAGCGCAAATGAAAGGGCACTCCTGCTCCTTCTTTGTGAGCGACAAAGGTAGATTCGTGGTGGTGGTGGTGGTGGTGGTGGTCGTCGTCGTCCGGTACCACATAACAGACTGATGGAGAGAAGCCCGCCTCAAAAACAAAAATACAGCGGCCGTTCAAAAAAACAAATCCACCCTCCCCCTTTAAGAGCTCACCGGAGCCAGAGTGTCTGCCGTCAATCTGCAGCTCGCCGCACCTGCCCTGCACCCAACTTCTGGTGTTAGCGCCCCGGGCCACCGGCTTAGCGCCTAATGATAGTCGTGCATCGCCTGGTTTAGCGCAGCAGCAACCTCTTAGGGCGATGCGACTGAATATCGGCGAAGGGGGCTCGACTTTGCGCCGGGTGCAAACTTTAGTGGCCGCCCGACTTTACCACCCCAAAAGTGGTTATACTGAATTTCTAGGCCATAGTGTCCAAGACGAAACGTAACAGGAAAATAACTTCCAACACCATGTGCTGAGCTGCAGGTCTTGTGATATACAGCAATTTACTTTACAGCACTTACTTTACGGCACTTTACTGCGCTTTCCTGCACTTGCTATGTACCAAATATCCACTAGTTGGCGGCACACAATGGGAATCGACCCAAATTAATTAAACCCCTGAATTAAATTGAAAACTAACATAAATTCCTATTGAAGGCAGGACACTCCCCGCTTGGTACAATTCCATTGTACCACTACAGATACAAAATAAAACCTAAAGAAAACGTCCTTTGGCTGCAAACATACTCAGAATCCTTTCTCTAGGTTTCATCAGAAAGGAGGACTACGATCTCTGAGACTGGCTTCAGAAACACTTTGACGGTCCCGTCCTTGACAATCTTCACCTCCACCTTGCGGACCCTCTTGTCCCTGCTCGGCAGAGTTTTGACAACCAGTCCCACTGGCCATTCATTTCTGTGCGCTGATCTGTCTTTCAGCAAGACAACATCTCCCACTTTGACATTTGGCTTGTCTTCTGCCCATTTCCTACGGCTCTGTAGGGTGGACAAATCCTCTCCTCTCCGTCTCTTCAAGACACTGGACTTGCTTCCACTGCTTCCCGTGCAGCTCAGCCATGTCGACGTTTCCAGAGGGGACTGAAATAGCACTCATCTTTTGAGTCAGGAGCATCACTGGGTTGAGGACTGCAGGCATGCCTAAGTCGGTGGACACCGGCACCAGGGGTCTTGCATTCATGATCGCCATGGCTTCAGCCATGAGAGTGCTCAAGACGTCGTGTGTGAGACGAGTGGGTCCCGTCCGAAACAGCATAGCGTCCAGAATACGCCTGGCAACACCGATGAGCCTCTCCCATGACCCACCCATGTGGGATGAATGCAGGGGGATAAACACCCACGTGCATCCTTTCTTTTGCAGGTCTTTGAGAGCCTTCAAGGGCTCCTTCCATAGGTTCCATTTTGCTTCTTTTTCTGGGAGGAGTGGAGCATCCCACTCACTCTGATCAGATGAGAGTTACTCTATTAATGCTTTTCCTTGCATTGTTATGGGAGCTACGAACCCCAGAGGGTACTACAAACTGTTGAATGTGGACAGGACACCTCTCCGTGTGAATGGCCTTTCTTCACGGGACACCAGGAATGGGAAGATGTCTGTTTCCAGTTTCCAGGAGAGGCCCAGGCTCCGTTGAAGGTGGAGGGGGTCCACTCCATGGTCCAAATCCTTTGAGGGGCTGTATTAGTTTGGGGGTTTATTGGTTTGCGGATCTGTATTAGTTTGTGGGGTTGTATTAGTTCGAGGGGCGGTATTATATTGACTGTCTGTATTAGTTTGAGGAACTGTATGAGCTTGATGGACTGTATTATTTGAAGGTACTGTATTAGTTTGTGGGGCAGTATTGTTTGAGGGACTGAATTAGTTTCAGCGTCTGAATAAGTTTGAGGGGCTGTATTAGTTTGACGGGCAGTATTATTTTGAGGGTCTGTATTAGTTTGAGGGACTGTTTTAGTTTGAGGTGCTTTATAAGTTTGAGGTACTGTATTAGTCTGAGGGGCTGAATTATTTTGAGGGACTGTATTAGTTTTAGGAGTTTTATTAGTTTTTGAGTCTGTGTTAGATTGAGGCTCTGTATTAGTTAGAGCGGCCGTATTATTTTGAGGGCCTGTATTATTTTGAGGGACTGTATTAGTTTGAGGAGTTTTATTAGTTTTGGGGTCTGTATTAGTTTCTGAAGCTGTATTAGGTTGAGGGACTGTATTAGTTTCATGTGCTGTATTAAGTTGATTGAATTTATTAATTTGAGGGTCTTTACTATTTTGAGGGACTGTATTAGTTTGAGGGACTGTATTAGATTGAGGGGCTGTATTAGTTTGAGGGACTGTATTAGTTTGAGGGTCTGTATTAGTTTGTGGGACTGTAAAAGACTCAGGGTCTGTATTTGTTTGATGCAATGTATTGGTTTGAGGAGTTTTATTAGATTTTGGGTCTGTATTAATTTGAGGGGCTGTATTATTTTAAGGGACTGTATTAGTTTGAGGGCCTGTATTCGTTTTAGTGTCTGTATTTGTTACAGGGACTATATTAATTTGATGGGCTGTATTATTTTGAGGTACTGTATGTAATACCCACTGGAAATGTTATGTACGCTAAGTATGGTTATCAATCTTTAACTTAGACACTGTATTATCATTGTTATAAATCCCTGGGTTAACGTTGCCCATGTGAAGGTTCGGCAAGAACATTTAAGGACACAATGTGACTAAGAGCAGACTTTCCATAATTCTGCACCAATATCAACTGTTGCAGACAGTGAGGCTGCGCAGTCTCCAGGCAGAAACCCCAGGAGGAAGGGGTGGGGTCGTGTTTTTCGAGCGGGAAACGCGAGCGACTGGAAGAAAAGAGGGCAGGAGCTCTGAAAAGAGGGCTCAGGAGGCAAATGGCTGCCGCATCCCGTCCCGGGCTTCCAAACTGGGCCGCCGTCTTTCGTATTAATAGCTCTGCATCCAGAACTCAAAGTGGGATTCAGTGATCGTGAAGAGAATTCAACGAAGGTGTTCAGAGTCGTAAGTCTTGCAGACATTATACATACCATGAGCTCCAAATTAAGCGCGCCAACAAAAGAGTGCACTCGAATTTGGACACAGGGACAGATTCTCCTTTGAATCCATGTAAATGGAGAATGTATGTTTATTATGTCTAGATTCATTCTAATGTATGCAAATGTCTAATTTAGTTCATTGACCTGTAATCTTCTTATACTGTCTGACGTTAAAACTATAAAGTAAGATAATTAGATCTAAGCCATTGTAGTAGTGATCACCTTACTGGACTATAGAATACTGTCTACAACAGAGACCACATCTCACATATATCTAGAGAACCTTGAAGGGGTTACATTTTGGGGGCTCGTCCGTGATTGTGGTCTATTTATGTTAGTAAACTAACAGTATTGAATGCTCATTGCTAAGAGAGTGGTTTGTGGTTTCTACTGGGCTGTTTGAGCATAAAAGATGGATGTTATTCAGGGTGAAGCTTGGTGCAAACGGAAGCAGATAGCTACTACCCATGCCATTGTGCTGAATGGTGTTCCTAACGATGACCCTGATGATTTCTTGCTAAGGGCTCTGAATTGTGTCAAAGCCTTTGGAAAGTTTAGGATAGTTGAGCGCTGCTTGGATACAGCTACCAAGAAGCAGTTTGTGTTGATCCAGACATCAGAGAACCTGAGAGGTCATGGTTTACCTGGGGCAGTTGGGCTTTCTGAAGAGGCTGTTCCCTGGCCAGTTCAGTTTGCCCCTATCACTACTAAGGAAGAAGAAGGGTTTCAGACCAAGTTGTTGTCATTATTGAGACAAGAAGGAAAGACTGTTGCTGATGTCAAAAGTCTGATCGGTCCTTCGACCCAGGATATGAACACTCAGTTGGTCAGTGCCATTAGTTCTCTGGTGGATAAATGCTCCAATCTGCCCCTCGAGGCTCAGGGATACCGTAAGCTCCGTATCTTCTCAGGAGTGAGACCAGCTCCCAGTGGGGAAGAGGAGTACGACCCCTGGGCTGAGCAGACCCTGCCTCTGCTAGAGGAATGGCAGTGCAGTGACCATGTGAAGAGGCAGAGAATAGTAGAAAGCCTTAGTGGTCCTGCTGCTGATATTGTAAGATTCTTAAAGGCGCAGAACAGCTCTGCTATTTCCTTTGACTACATGCAGGCTCTAGAAACTGCCTTTGGAACTACTGAAACCATTTCAGATTTGATGGTCAGATTCAGAAGCACATTCCAGTGTGAGGGAGAGAAGCTGTCCAGTTATCTGCTGAGAATAGACAAACTGCTGCATTGTATGTTACGGAAAAGAGGGATTGAGTTGCCTGAAATGAATCGATTCCGCATTGAACAGGTTGTGTGAAGTGCATTGCTCGAAGACGTGACTGCTCTTCGCATACGCATGACCCATAAGTTGCGAGATCCACCTACCTTCACTGAGCTGCTAAGGGAAGTCAGAGAGGAGGAGGATATGCTTCAGGCCCGGAATGTAGCAAAGAGTGCTGTGATGTCCAAGCTTGTGACCCCTGTTACAGTTCCTACTCCTAAGGGCGATGTCAACCCTGAGATGGAACAGCTGAAGAAGGAAATAAATGTCATGAGAGCCGAGATGGCATATTTTCGGTCTAAGCCCAACACAGAAAGGGATGACGCATGGGTGCAAAAGGTTGAAAACCCTGCGAAGTCTAGCAGCAAAATGAATGATTCCTCTAAAGGATATCCCCATGAAGGAGATAGACCTTGAGTCTTTTGTTATAACTGTGGAAAGGATGGACATTTCAAGCGAGAATGTAGAGCTAAGGAAAATCTAAAAAAAAGTAAATGACCGTCTCATAAAACTTACCAAGAAGTCGGGAAACTACAAAGGGGCACAGTAACGGAACGGCCTGCTGTCCCTGTAGTTAAGACACGTTCCGCTAAGTACAAAAATAGACGAGTGGATATGAAAGACATCATACCTGAAGGTTTAGTAGGGCTGAGTTCTGCTTTATCAATACAGATTGAAGGAATTTATACTAAAGCTTTCCTCGACACGGGTTCTCAGGTTACCATACTGTACAGATCCTTCCATGACCGATACCTGACGCATTTGCCATTAACCCCAATCAGTCTTCTGCAGATCTGGGGCCTTAGTCCTGCTGATTACCCATATGATGGCTATTTGTCGCTGAGGTTGGAGTTCTTGGAAGCTGATGTAGGGACCACTGAGGCCATTGATGCACTTGTGTTGGTTTGCCCTGACCCCATGGTAAAAGGTGAGGTTTCCATACTGGTTGGCAGTAATACACCCATAGTGAGACGACTCCTGACAAGCTGCAAAGAGCAGGGACGTGAAAACTTCTTGAGCACCAGACACATTCACCCTGTTTTCAAAAAGGCTTTTGAGAAACTGCCTGAACTTTCTTCTGACGTAGATGATAGCAAAAGAGGAACTGTGTGGTACGTTCGAGCCAAACCTATCACCCTGCGTCCTGGAGGAGTGGCTAGAATCCCTGGGATACCAAAATTCCCTGGAACGCCAGGTACTGAAGCCATTCTGATAGAGTCACCTGATAATCCTGCAGAAGTGTCACAGTATCCAAATGAGCTTCTGGTGAGACCAGAGTTGCAGACCCCGACAGCTCTGATGTCAAGGAGAGTTACAGTGACCGTGAGGAATATGTCAGGCAAAGGAATCACATTGAGGAAAGGAATGCCGATTGCGCATCTGTTTCCTGTAAATGTAATGTCGTCACATGTGAAGGAAGAGTCCAAAGTTAACTCAACCGGAGATCTGACACCCTCCTCCTTCAACTTTGGAGATTCATTCGTTCCTAAAGAATGGTAGGACCGATTAGTTAGGAAGATGATGGAGCGGAGAGGAGTTTTCTCTACCCATGAGTTTGATGTTGGTTGTAGTAAGAGTTCTCGCCATTCTATCAGAATTACCGAGGATAAACCCTTTCGGGAGAGGTCTCGACGGCTGGCACCAGCTGACATCGAAGCAGTGAGATAGCACCTGTCGCAGTTAAAAGAAGCTGAGATCATTACCGAGTCCAGGAGTCCTTATGCATCTCCTATAGTGGTGGTGAGGAAAAAGAACGGAAAGATTCGGATGTGTGTGGACTTTAGGACCAATACACCGTTCCAAGAATTGAGGATGCACTGGCTTGTCTTAATGGAAGCAAGTGGTCCAGTGTGTTGGATCTCAGAAGTGGATACTATCAAATGCCAATGAGTGAATCGGACAAAGAAAAGACAGCCTTTTTATGTCCAGTTGCGTTCTACCAATTTGAAAGGATGCCACGGGGAGTTTCAGGTGCTCCAGCAACTTTTCAAAGAATAATGGAACAAACAGTTGGGGACATGAACATGCTCGAAGTATTGGTGTACTTGGATGATATCACTGTGTTTGGGGCAACCCTTGAAGAACACGAATCTCGGTTGCTGAATGTGCTTGGTCGCCTGGAGGATGAAGGTCTCAAGCTGTCATTGGACAAGTGTCAGTTTTGCCAAACATCCGTGTCCTATGTGGGGCATATTGTATCACAGGATGGAGTTGCCACAGATCCATCCAAGATCGAAGCTGTTACCACAGGGCCCAAACCGAACACAGTTACTGCCTTGCGGTCATTTCTTGGGTTCTGCGGATATTACAGGTGCTTTGTGCAGGATTACTCCAAAGTGGCCCATCCTCTGAATCAGCTGCTGGCTGCTTACCTCCCACCAGCCAAGAGGAAGAAAAAGGCTAAAGGTAAAGAGAACAAGGACTACTTCAAACCCTCTCAGCCTTTTGGTGTTAGATGGGATGAGAAATGCGAAGAGGCCTTCAACACCTTAAAGCAAATTCTTACTCAAGCCCCCGTGTTGGCTTTTGCAAACCCACAGCTGCCATATGTGCTACACGTGGGTGCCAGTCAAGAAGGGTTGGGTGGTGTGTTGTATCAGGTCCAAGGAGCAGGACTGAGACCTGTAGCGTTCATCAGTCGCAGTCTTACGCCATCAGAGCGTAACTACCCAGCTCATAAGCTAGAATTCTTGGTGCTGAAGTGGGGGGTGGTGGATAAGCTGCAGGATTATCTGTATGGAGCGAAGTTTGAAGTGATGACAGACAATAATCCATTAACCTATGTGTTGACTTCGGCAAAACTTGATGCCACCGGCCACCGCTGGCTTGCTGCACTATCTGTTTACGACTTTAGTCTCAGGTACAGACCTGGGAACCAGAACATTGACGCAGATGCTCTGTCTCGTCGCCCACACTACCAGAAACCAGAGTGGAAAGATGTTGCTTCAGCAAATGCGAAAGTAATGTGTCAGATGTCCGTGGTATCTGGACCAAAGAATTCATTTCATGCCCGAGAGATTGACCACTTGGGAGCGTCAATGCATGTTGTTCCCCAGGCATTTTGCAACCTTTCCAGTTTGGATGTATAAAACTTACCCATGTTGTGTTCATCTGAAATAGCCAAAGAACAGGAGGATCCCTGTAATCATGAGGTGTTTTCAGCTCTCCGTCTGGGCGATATTACACAGATCGACAAATCAAAACATCCTGACTGTCGTCTGCTCCTAAGAGAATGGGACCACTTGGAAATTAGAGAGGGAGTGTTGTGTAGAATCACTCACCCACCCACTAAACCATGCCATTCACAGTTGGTCCTGCCTGAAAAGTACAGGGAAATAGTGATGAAGTCTTTGCATGATGACGCAGGTCATCTGGGAGTAGATAAGGCCTATGGGTTGGTCAAGGACAGATTCTACTGGCCGCGTATGAAGTCTGCGGTTGAGGAGTTCTGCAAGTCCTGTGCACGTTGTGTCCAGAGAAAGACTTTACCTAAAAGAGTTGCTCCTCTGTTTCACATGCAAAGTGATGGACCTCTAGACCTTGTCTGAATGGATTTTCTGTCCATCGAACCCGATTCCAGCAATACCACAAATGTCTTGGTCATTACAAATCATTATACTCGCTATGCCAAAGCTTTTCCCACAAAGGATCAGAAAGCATCCACCGTTGCCAAAGTGTTGTGGGAGAAATACTTCATCCACTATGGACTGCCAAAGCGAATACACAGTGATCAAGGTAGAGACTTTGAAAGTAGACTTATACATGAGTTGTTGTCCATGCTCGGGATTGAGAAGTCAAGAACAAATCCATACCATCCTCAGGGAGATCCTGAACCTGAGCGGTTTAACTGTAATTTGTTAGGCATGCTTGGAACGCTGGATTCAAAGCGAAAGAACAAGTGGAGTCGGCACATTGGACATCTTGTTCATTCTTATAATTGTACCCGAAATGACGCTACTGGTTTTTCACCGCACTACCTCATGTTTGGACATGAAGCGAGGATGCCGGTGGATTTGTGCTTCGGAGTATCCAGTGATGGCACATCACAGAGAACTTACCTCAAGTATGTACCTGACATGAGAAAGGAATTGCAAGCTGCTTATGAACTTGCTGAGTCTGTTTCTGCCAAACAGAATAAAGGAAATAAGCAGAGGTATCACCAGAAGATCCGTTTTTCCCAACTCATGCCTGGTGACCGTGTTCTCATACGGAACCTAGGACTTGAAGGGAAATATAAGTTAGCAGACCACTGGGCTTCTGCACCTTACATTGTTGAAAGTCAAATGTCACAACTACCTGTGTTTCGGCTAAAGCCTGCAGGTGGGAATGGATCCATAGAAATACTGCACCGGAATCATATCCTGCCATTGGAAAAGCAAGTGCATCTGGATCTGCCAGTGGATAATGAGCCGACACCTGGTAGGAGAACCCTGCAGAGAAGAAGAAGGAAAAAACGAGAAACCGGGAAAACTTTGTTCCAGAAGACAGAAAACCCATTTTGGACACAGGGACAGATTCTCCTTTGAATCCATGTAAATGGAGAATGTATGATTACTATGTCTAGATTCATTCTAATATATGCAAATGTCTAATTTAGTTCATTGACCTGTAATCTTCTTATACTGTCTGACGTTAAAACTATAAAGTAAGATAATTAGAACTAAGCCATTGTAGTAGTGATCTCCTTACTGGACTATAGAAAACTGTCTACAACAGAGACCACATCTCACATATATCTAGAGAACCGTGAAGGAGTTGCATGTATTAGTTTGAGGGGCCGTCTTAGTTTGAGGGACTGTATTAATTTGAGGTTCTGAATTAGTTTGAGGTGCTGTTTTAGTTTGAGGGGCTGTATTAGTTTGAGGGACTGCATTAGTTTGAGGGTCTGTATTAGTTTGTGGGACTGTAAGAGTGCAGGGTCAGTGTTAGTTTGAAGGACTGTATTAGTTTGAGGGACTGTATTAGGTTGAGGGGCTGCATTAGTTCTAGGGGCTGTATTAGTTTCAGGGGTTTTGTTAGTTTTAGGAGCTGTTTTAGTATCAGGGGCTGTATTAGTTTGAAGGGCTGTATACGTTTTAGAGGATGTATCAGCGTGTGTTGCTGTATTAGTTTGAGGGGCTGTACTAGATTGAGGTGAGTTATTAGTTTGAGGGGCTGTACTAATTGAAGGTCTGTATTAGTTTGAGGGGCGGTTTTTGTTTGCGGGGCTGTATTAATTTGAGGGACTGTATCAGTTTTATTGACTGTAATATTTGAGGGGCTGCATTAGTTTGAGAGGCTGTATCACTTTTAGGGGCTGTATTGTCGTGAGGTACTGTATTAGTTTGAGGGATTGTATTAGTTTGAGGGGCTGTGTTAGTTTGATGGGCTGTATTAGTTTGAATGGCTGTATTACTTTTAGTGGCTGTGTTAGTGTGAGTTGCTCTATTTGTTTGAGGGGCTGTATTAGTTTGAGGGGCTGTATTAGTTTGGGGGTTTATTGGTTTGCGGGTCTGTATTAGTTTGTGGGGCTGTATTCGTTCGAGGGACTGTATTATTTTATCTGTCTGTATTAGTTTGAGGAACTGTATCAGTTGATGGGCTGCATTATTTTGAGGTACTGCATTAGTTTGTGGGGCAGTATTGTTTGAGGGATTGTATTAGTTTGAGGGTCTGAATAAGTTTGAGGGGCTGTATTAGTTTGACGGGCAGTATTATTTTGAGGGTCTGTATTAGTGTGAGGGACTGTTTTAGTTTGAGGGGCTTTATAAGTTTGAGGTACTGTATTAGTCTGAGGGGCTGAATTATTTTGAGGGACTTTATTAGTTTGAGGAATTTTATTAGTTTTTGGGTCTGTGTTAGATTGAGGCTCTCTATTAGTTAGAGCGGCCATATTATTTTGAGGGCCGGTACTATTTTGAGGGACTGTATTAGTTTGAGGAGTTTTATTAGTTATGGGGTCTGTATTAGTTTGTGAAGCTGTCTTAGGTTGAGGGACTGTATTAGTTTGAGGTGCTGTATTAAGTTGAGTGAATTTATTAATTTGAGGGTCTTTACTATTTTGAGGGACTGTATTAGTTTGAGGGACTGTATTAGATTGAATGGCTGTATTAGTTTCAGGAACAGTATTAGTTTGAGGGGCTGTATTTGTTAAGTCTGTGTGTTCTAGTTGTATTTAAGATTAATTACTGACACAGACTACAAGAATAACGTTTCAACAGGTCTTTACTAGTTGGAGGTCAGGGCTATACTAACAGCAATATCACTACACAGTACTTATATACCGGTGGTCACCACCGGTATTACGTATACAGCAGCCAGAGAAAGTAGTACATCTCTTAAGGTGGAACAGGCTTAAGTTCTCTTAAGGTGGAACAGGTTACATACACCACAATCCTCCCTTTTTAGCTTAACAGTCATATCCCCATTTAACATAACATAATAACATCTATACATATATAACTTCAGGTATAAACAGTTCAAAGGTTCAGTCTCTCAGGAGGCCTTCTGATTCGGGTTGGATAACGCCTTTCAGTGGTCTCTGATTCTTGTTGCTGAGGTGACTCCTCTAGTTGGTTTCCTATGTATTGGACGTCATCATCAGGTACATTCCCTGCCGAGGTAGATGCTTCAGGTTCATTAACGTCTTCCACAGTTGTCTCTGTCGCAACCATGGGTTCGATCCTTGCTCTCGATTCTACCAGTTGATCCGCATGACACCTTATCACATTGTTACCAATATCTACTGTGTACATCAGAGGCCCTTGTCTGGCCCGAATTGCTCCGGACTGCCATTTTTCGTTTCCGTAGTCCCTTGCCAACACTGGTTGTCCTACGTTGAAACTTCGAGTGGTCTTGTTATTAATATGCCAGAACTGTTTGTTTTCCACTTCCCTCCACACATTTGGTTTTAACAAGTCCAACCTGGACCGCAACCTCCTGTTATAAAACATCATGGCAGGACTTTGGTTAGTCACTGCATGAGCGGCGTTTCGATATGCCATTAGGAAATTGTCCACCTTGTGTTGTAGCGGAATGTGATCGTTGTTCATGGCATTTATGGCCTTTTTGAATGTTTGGACAAATCTCTCGGCCAACCCGTTTGTCGCCGGATGATATGGGGCAGAGTTATAATGTTTCACCCCATTCATCTTTAAGAATTTTTGGAATTCTTCCGACATGAACTGTGGTCTGTTGTCCGAACATATCTGTTCTGGCCATCCGTTCCTTGCCAATATTGTTCTTAACACCGCAATTGTCTTTTCTGAAGTAGTGGTATTCATCTTGATCACTTCTGGCCATTTGGAATGTGCGTCCACCGCAATTAGGAACATGGAGTCCATGAATGGACCAGCAAAGTCAATATGTACGCGTTGCCATGAGGCTGAAGGCCATTCCCATGGGTGTAGCGGTGCGATCGGAGGGGCATTTTGCACTTTTTGTCATCCAGCGCAGCTTTTCGTCAACTCCTCTATCTGTTGGTCAATATCCGGCCACCATACATAAGCCCTAGAAAGACTTTTCATCTTAACTCCCCCCAGATGACCTTCATGCAGTTCCTTTAGAACTCTTTCCCTTAACTTGGGAGGAATAATCACTCTTGTCCCGTACATCAAAGTACCATGGCAGACGGACAGCTGGTCTCGCCTTGCCAAGAATGCCGGTAACAGAGGATCACCATGTGTTGGCCATCCCTTCACTGTCACCTCGTAGACTCGGGACAGTGTCAGGTCGTTCCTGGTTTCTCTTTCAATGCTTGCATTGGTGACTGGTAAACACTCGATGATGGTCGAATGAAATAACTCAACAGGGTCAACTTTCGTCGTCTCTTCTTCTTCAGGTAGTGGCAGGCGCGACAGCCCATCAGCATTGCCATGCTGCTTTGTACCTTTGAATTCTATTTGATATTGATGTGCCCCTAGGAAAAGGGACCACCTCTGGAGTCTCTGTGCTGTCATCACCGAAACACCCTTCTTAGGGTTAAAAATGGATACCAACGGCTGATGGTCTGTCAGAAGTGTGAATTTTTGGCCCTGCAGGTAATGATTAACTTCTTCACTCCCCATACAAGGCTGAGAGCCTCCCTATCGATCTGCGCATAGTTGCGCTCAGCGGAGGTCAATGATCTGGATGCAAACGCGACTGGCCTTTCTGTGCCATTTGGCAACTTCTGTGAGAGTACTGCCCCAATATCATATGGAGAAGCATCACAAGCCAACCGAATAGGCAATGTTGGGTTGAAGTGAGCCAACACTTCCTCTGAGGTGATCAATTCTTTGCTTTTGCGAAATGCCTTCTTACACTTTTCGCTCCATTCCCATGGTACCCCCTCCTGTAAAAGAGCGTTCAGTGGGTGCAGTACCGTGGACAGATTCGGTAGAAACTTATCGTAATAGTTAATCAATCCTAGAAACGACCTCAACTGAGAGACATTATCCGGAGCGGGAGCCTTTACAACTGCCTCTATCTTGTCAGGAGACTTATGAAGCCCCTCCCGATCAATGACATGACCACAGTACGAGATCCGCTTCTGAAAGAACTCACATTTCTGCCGATTAACTCGAAGTCCATACTCTTACAGTCTGTTGAGCACCAGTTCCAAGTTTGCGAGGTGTTCTTCATCACCATCTCCTGTAATCAGAATATCGTCCAGGTAACATTGGGTGCCTGGAATTCCCTGTAATACCTGCTCCATGGCCCTCTGCCAAATTGCTCGAGCCGATGCCACTCCAAAAACCAGCCTATTATACCGGTACAAACCTCTATGCATGTTGATCGTGAGCTACTGGCGTGACTCTTCTTCAACCGCCATCTGCAAGTACGCCTGCGCCAGGTCTATCTTGGTGAAGTGTTTCCCGCCAGACAACGAAGCAAAAATATCCTCAATCCGTGGAAGAGGATACTGCACCGTGTGAAGCACTGGATTAATGGTGATCTTGAAGTCTCCACAGATGCGAACCTTCCCTGGTTCTCCTGGCTTGTTGCTCGAAGGACGTTTCATAACGGGAACAATGGGCGTAGCCCACTCACTCCAATCTACCTTAGACAGTACACCTGAACGTTCTAGCGCTTCCAGTTCCGCTTCTACAGCTGGTCGTATTGCATAGGGTACCGGTCCGGCTTTGAAAAATGTTGGGTGTGCATGTTCATCAATCTTGATGTTTGCCGTAATTCCTCTCAGTGTTCCCAGTCCCTGCTGGAACACCTCTTTAGCATCATCCAATATTCTGGACAATCGTTTAGGTTTGACATCTGTTTCCCCGGAATCTACCGTTAGTGCCTTTAAGGAGTGCCAGTCCATATTCATTTTCCTAATCCAAATCCGTCCCAGTAGTGGTGGACCTCCTTCAGGTAGCACATTTAAGTCCATTACTTGGCTTTCTTTGCCCTTGTGGACCACTTTTACCTCTATCTTTCCGATGGGGTACACTCTTTGCCCCGTGTATGTTTTCAATATAATCTCCGTATCCCGTAGGGGAATATGTTGGAAAAACCTTTTGTAATCTTTCTTATTCATGACCGTCAATGCCGATCCAGTGTCCAATTCCATCTTTACTTGGACTCCTGCTATCTGAAGAGTGACCCAAATTGTCTGGAGATCTGCATCCTTACCAACGTTGTGTACTCTTAAGCTACCCAGTTCATTACTGCTAGCGTCTGAATCTGACTTCTGTTCGTTCGAATTGTTCTTTGTCACCTTGTGCACCTTTATGTATTTTCCTTGCGGTGACTTTTTGTTGCTGGTCTTCTTTCCTGACCTGCACACTTTAGATATGTGGCCAAGCCTGCCACACGTTCTGCATTCTTGGTTTTAAAACCAACACTGGTTCTGATCGTGCGTTGTCTTTCCACAACGATAACATTTTACAGTACTCAAAACCAATTGATTTGTACTGAGTTCCGGTGACCGTAGCTGCATTACTGCCGTGCCTATCGCTGTGGCCTCGTGTGCTGCTGCCAAACTGACCGCTATCTCAAGTGTCAGCTCATTCCCCTCGAGCAATCGCTTTTGTGTATCTTCTTTTAATAAACCACACAAAAATTTATCTCGTAGTGCCTCTGTCAGTCTCGTTCCAAATTGACAGTACTTTGCTAGCTTACGCAATGCCATTAAATATTCAGCATTGCTTTCCTCCTTCAGCTGCCTTCTGCTGTAAAAATTAAATCGTTCCGCGAGCAGCAGCGGCGTGGGGATTAGGTGAATTTTCAGGACAGTAACAATCTCCTCGAACGTCTTATCCGCCGGTTCATCTGGTGATAAAAGGTGTTTCAATTGCCCGTATGTCTTCGCACCCATTAAGTTTATTAATGTTCGTGCTTTCTCTTCATCTGGGATTTTATTTGCTTTACAATAATTTTGTATGCATGATACATACATAGCCCAATCTTCGATGTCGCTATCAAAGGTATTAATGTTCCCATGTTTAGGCATCATTGCAATTTAATTTATTTTAATTTTAATCCAAGATGGCGGCTTCCGCGCTCTTGTCTTCATCCTCCGCCTACAAAATGGCGGTTTTCCCGCGCTTGGCGGTCTTCACCCGTCCCCCGACACTGTCTCAGCTTCACCGCGGCTCTCGCGCCTTCAGTTGCCCACAGGCGCTGCGCCATTTTAGCCCGAATGTGGCCCGGCCCTTATCACCAGCCGTGATCACTGTCCCCGTGCTGCACCTTTCGGCCCGAATGCGGCCCAGCTCTTATCTCCGGTCGCGATCGATCTCACCGCCCTTATTCCTCCGTCTTCCCTCCGCATCTGTACAGCCAACGCAGCCGACTTTCTGGTCACGTCGCTGCCCGGCTTATCCACTACCAAGGTAGAAAGAAGATAGCTGACTGCCGCTGATGAAGACTTCGAGTTCAGGATGTCTTCTGCACTCTGGTTTCTCGATGTCTGCCGCGCGATGTGTCTTCCAACACGGTGATGAGGGTGGAAGCCTCTCTTCGATGTCTGTTCTGTGGACAAAGCCGCCGTGGATATAACTGCCACAGGGTAAGAATCTGACTCATCGCCACTGTAAAGTCTGTGTGTTCTAGTTGTAATTAATAAAACACAGACTACAAGATTAAAGTTCAACAGGTCTTTACTGGTTGGAGGTCAGGACTATACTAAATACAATCTTACTACACAGTGCTTATATACCGGTGGTCTCCACCTGTATTACGTATACAGCAGCCAGAGAAAGTAGTACATCTCTTAAGGTGGAACAGGCTTAAGTTCTCTTAAGGTGGAACAGGTTACATACACCACAAGGTGTGTATGGGGTTTCACAGTGTATCAGGATCCTGCCAGGTGTATATGGGGTTTCACAGTGCATCAGGATCGTGCCTGGTATATAGGTGGTTTCCACAGTGTATCAGGATCCTGACAGTTGTATATGGGGCTTCATGGTTTATCAGGTTCCTGCCCGGTGTGTATGGGGTTTCACAATGTATCAGGATCCTGGCAGGTGTTTTTGGGGATTCACGATGTATCAGGATCCTGCCAGGTGTGTATGGGTTTTCACAATGTATCAAGATCCTGCCAGGTGTGTATGGGTTTTCACAATGTATCAAGATCCTGCCAGGTGGGTATGGGGTGTCACAGTGTATCAGGATCCTGCCAGGTGGGTATGTGGTTTCACAGTGTATCAGGAACCTGCCAGGTGTGTATGGGTTTTCACAATGCATCAGGATCCTACCAGGTATATATGGGGTTTAACAGTGTAACCGGATCTTGCCAGGAGTCTGTTGGGTTTCACAGTGTATCAGGATCTGGCCAGGTGTGTATGGGGTTTCACAGTTAATCAGGATCCTGCCAGGTGTTTATGGGGTTTCACACTGTATCAGGATCCTGCCAGGTGTGTATGGGGTTTCACAGTGTATCAGGATCCTGCCAGGTGTGTAAGGGGTTTCAGTGTATCAGGATCCTGCCAGCTGTGTATGGGGTTTCACAGTGTATCAGGCTCCTGCCAGGTGCCTATGGTGTTTCACAGTGTATCAGGATCCTGCCAGTTATGTATGGGGTTTCACAGTGTATCAGGATCCTGCCAGGTGCGTATGGGGTTTCACTGTGTATCAGGATCCTGCCAGGTGTGTATGGGGTTTCACAGTGTATCCGGATCCTGCCAGGTTTGTATGAGGTTTCACAGTGTATCAGGATCCTGACAGGTGAGTATGGGGTTTCACAGTGTAACAGTATTCTGCCACGTGTGTATGGGGTTTCACAGTGTGTCAGGATCCAGCCAGGTGTGTGTAGGTTTTCACAGTGTATCCGGATCCTGCCAGGTGTGTATGGGATTTCACAGTGTATCAGGATACTGCGGGGTGTGTGTGGGGTTTCACTGTGTATCAGGAACCTGCCAGGTGTGTATGGGGTTTAACAGTGTATCAGGATCCTGCCAGGTGTGTATGGAGTTTCACAGTGTATCAGTATCCTGTCAGGTGTGTATGGGGTTTCACAGTGTATCAGGATCCAGCCAGGTGTGTATGGGGTTTCACAGTGTATCAGGATCTTGACAGGTGTGAAAGGGGTTTCACAGTGTATCAGGATCATGCCAGGTGTGTATGGTGTTTCATAGTGTATCAGGATCCTGCCAGGTGTGTATGTGGTTTCACAGTGTATCAGTGTCCTGCCAGGTATGTACGGGGATTCACACTGTATCAGGATCCTGCCAGGTGTGTATGGGGTTTCACAGTGTATCGGAATCCTGCCAGGAGTGTATGGGGTTTCACAGTGTATCGGAATCCTGCCAGGTGAGTATGGGGTTTCACAGTGTGTCAGGATCCTGCTAGGTGTATATGGGGTTTCACAGTGTAACAGGATCCTGCCAGGTGTGTATGGGGTTTCACAGTGTATCAGGATCCTGCCAGGTGTGTATGGGGTTTCACAGAATATCAGGATCCTGCTAGGTGTGTATGGGGTTTCACAGTGTAGCAGGATCCTGCCAGGTGTGTATGGGGTTTCACAGTGTATCAGGATCCTGCCAGTTGTGTATGGGGTTTCCCAGTGTATCAGGATCCTGCCAGGTGTGCATGCGGTTTCATAGTGTACCAGGATCCTTCCAGGTGTGTATGGGGTTTCACAGTGTATCAGGATCCTGCCAGGTGTGTATGGAGTTTCACAGTGTATCAGGATCCTGCAAGGCGTGTATGGGGTTTCACAGTGTATCAGGATCCTGCCAGGTGTGTAGGTGGCTTCCACAGTGTATCAGGATCCTGACAGATGTATATGGGGCTTCATGGTTTATCAGGATCCTGCCAGGTGTGTATGGGGTTTCACAATATACCAGGATCCTGGCAGGTGTTTTTGGGGTTTCACAATGTATCAGGATCCTGCCAGGTGTGTATGGGGTTTCACAGCGTATCAGGATCCTGCCAGGTGGGTATGGGGTTTCACAGTGTATCAGGATCCTGCCAGTTGGGTATTTGGTTTCACAGTGTATCTGGATCCTATCAGGTGTTTATGGGATTTCACATTGTATCAGGATCCTGCCAGGTGTGTATGGGCTTTCACAGCGTATCAGGATCCTGCAAGGTGTGTGTGGGGTTTCACAGTGTATCAGGATCCGGCCAGGTGTGTATGGGGTTTCACAGTGTATCAGGATCCTGCCAGGTGGGTATGTGGTTTCACCGTGTATCAGGATCCTGCCAGGTGTGTATGGGGTTCACAGTGTATCAGGAGCCTGCCAGGTGTTTATGGGGTTTCACAATGCATCAGGATCCTACCAGGTGTATACGGGGTTTAACAGTGTAACCGGATCCTGCCAGGTGTCTGTTGGGTTTCACAGTGTATCAGGATCTGGCCAGATGTGTATGGGGTTTCACAGTGTATCTGGATCCTGCCAGTTGTGTATGGGGATTCACAGTGTATCAGGATCCTGCCAGGTGTGTATGGTGTTTCACAGTGTTTCAGGTTCCTGCCAGGTGTGTATGGGGTTTCACAGTGTATCAGGATCCTGCCAGGTGTGTATGGGGTTTCACAGTGTATCAGGATCCTGCCAGGTGTTTATGGGGTTTCACAGTGTATCAGGAACTGCCAGGTGTGTATGGGGTTTCACAATGCATCAGGATCCTACCAGGTCTATATGGGGTTTAACAGTGTAACCGGATCCTGCCACGTGTCTGTTGGGTTTCACAGTATATCAGGAACTGGCCAGGTGTGTATGGGGTTCCTCAGTGTATCAGGATCCTGCCAGGTGCGTATGGGGTTTAACAGTGTATCAGGATCCTGCCAGGTGTGTATGGTTATTCAAAATGTATCAGGATCCTGCCAGGTTTGTCTGGGGTTTCACAGTGTATCAGGATCCTGCCAGGTGTGTATGGTGTTTCACAGTGTATCAGGATCCTGCCAGGAATGTATGGGGTTTCAAAGTGTATCAGGATACTGCCAGGTGTGTATGGGGTTTCACAGTGTATCAGGATCCTGCCAGCTTTGTATGAGGTTTCACAGTGTATCAGGATCCTGCCAGGTATGTATGGGGTTTTACAGTGTATCAGTATCCTGCCAGGTGTGTTTGGGGTTTCACTGTGTATCAGGATCCTGCCAGTTGTGTGTGGGGTTTCACAGTGTATCAGGATCCTGCCAGGTGTGTGTGGGGTTTCACAGTGTATCAGGATCCTGCCAGGTGTGTGTGGGGTTTCACAGTGTATCAGAATCGAGCCAGATGTGTATGGGGTTTCACAATGTATCAGGACCCTGCCAGGTAGTTAAAGGGATTCTCAGTGTATCAGGATCCTGCCAGGTGTGTATGGGGATTCACAGTGTATCAGGATCCTGCCAGGTGTGTGTGGTGTTTCACAGTGTTTCAGGATCCTTCCAGGTGTTTGTGGGGTTTCACAATGTATCAGGATGCTACCAGGTGTGATTGGGGTTTCACAGTGTATCAGGATCCTGCCTGGTTTGCATTGGGATTGACAGTGTATCAGGATCCTGCCAGTTGTTTATGGGGTTTCACAGTGTATCAGGATCCTGCCAGTTGTGTATGCGGTTTCACAGTGTATCAGGATCCTGCCAGGTGTGTATGGGGTGTCACTGTGTATCAGCTTCCTGCCAGGTGTGTATGGGGTTTCACAGTGTATCAGGATCCTATCAGGTGTGTATGCGGTGTCACAGAGTATCAGCTTCCTGGCAGGTGTGTATGGGGTGTCTGAGTGTATCAGGACCCTGCCAGGTGTGTATGGGGTTTCATAGTGCATCAGGATCCTGCCAGCTGTGTATGGGGCTTCACAGTGTATCAGGATCCTGCCAGGTGTGTATGGGGTTTCACAGTTTATCAGGATCCTGCCAGGTGTGTATAGGGTTTCACAGTGTATCAGGAACCTGCCAGGTAGTTAAGGGTTTTGTCAATGTGTCAGGATCCTGCCAGGTGTGTATGTGGTTTCACAGTGTATCAGGGTTCTGCCAGGTTTCTATGGGGTTTCACAGTGTATCAGGATCCTGCCAGGTGTGTATGTGGTTTCACAGCGTATCAGGATCCTGCCAGGTGGGTATGGGGTTTCACAGTGTATCAGGATCCTGCCAGTTGGGTATTTGGTTTCACAGTTTATCAGCATCCTGCCAGGTGTGTATGGGGTTTCACAGTGCATCAGGATCCTGCCAGGTGTGTATGGGGTTTCACAGTGTATCAGGATCCTGCCAGGTGTGTATGGGGTTCCACAGTGTATCAGGATCCTGCCAGGTGTGTATGGGGTTTCACAGTGTTACAGCATCCTGCCAGGTGTGTATGAGATTTCGCAGTGTATAAGGATCCTGCCGTGTGTGTGGGGTTTCACAGTGTATCAGGATCCTTCCTGGTGTGTATGGGGTTTCACATTGTATCAGGATCCTGCCAGGTGTGTATGGGGTTTCGGAGTGCATCAGTATCCTGCCAGGTGTGTATGGGGTTTCACAGTGTAACAGAATCCTGCCAGGTGTGTATGGGGTTTCACAGTGTATCAGGATCCTGCCAGGTGTGTATGGGGTTTCACATTGTATCAGGATCCTGCCAGGTGTGTATGGGGTTTCACAGTGTATCAGTATCCTGCCAGTGTGTAGGGGGTTTCACAAAGTATTAGGATCCTGCCAGGTGTGTATGGGGTTTCACAGTGTATCAGGATCCTGCCAGGTGTGTATGGGTTTTCACAGTTTATCAGGATCCTGCCAGGTGTTAATGGGTTTTACAATGTATCAATAACCTGCGAGTTGTGTATGGGTTTCACAGTTTATCCGGATCCTGCCAGGTGTTTTTGTGGTTTCACAGTGTATCAGGATCCTGCCAGATGTGTATGGGGTTTCACAGTGTACCAGGATCCTGCCAGTTGTGTATGGGTTTCACAGTGTATCCGGATCCTGCCAGGTGTGTATGGGGTTTCACAGTGTATCAGGATCCTGCCCGGTGTGTATGGGTTTTCACAGTGTATCAGCATCCTGCCAGGTGTGTATGGGTTTCACAGTGTATCCGGATCCTGCCAGGTGTGTATGGGGTTTCTCAGTGTATCAGGATCCTGCCAGGTGTCTATGGGGTTTCACAGTGTATTCAGGATCCTGCCAGGTATGTATGGGATTGCACAGAGTATCAGGATCCTGCTAGGTGTGTATTGGGTTTCACATTGAATCAGGAACCTGCCAGGTGTGTATGGGGTTTCACAGTGTATCAGGATCTTGCAAGGTGTGTATGGGGTTCCACAGTGTATCAGAATCCTGCCAGGTGTGTATGGGATTTCACAGTGTATCAGTATCATAGATTCATAGAGTCGTAGAGTTATACAGCACAGAAAGAGGCCCTTCATCCCATCGTGTCTGCGCCGTCCATCAATCCCTGTCCAGTCTAATCCCATTTTCCAGCATTTGGTCCATAGCCTTGTATGCAATGGCATTTCAAGTGCTCATCCAAGTGCTTCTTGAATGTTGTGAAGGTTCCTGCCTCTACCATCCTTTCAGGCAGTGAGTTCCAGATCCCAACCACCCTCTGGGTGAAAAGGTTCCTCCTCAAATCCCCTCTAAATCACCTGCCCCTTACCCTGAATCTATGCCCCCTTGTTATTGACCCCACTACTAAGGGGAAAAGTTCCTCTTTATCTACCCTATCTATGCCCCTCATTATTTTGTGCACCTCACTCAGTTCCCCCCTCAGCCTTCTTTGCTCCAAGGAAAACAACCCCAGCCTGTTTCGTCTTTCTTCATAGCTGAGGCGCTCCATCCCAGGTAACATCCTGGGGAATCTTCTCTGCACCCTCTCCAAAGCAATCACATCCTTCCTATAGTGAGGCGACCAGAACTGCACACAAGACTCCAGCTGTGGCCTTAACAGCGTTTTGTACATCTCCATCATAACCTCCCTGCTCTTATATTCTATGCCTCGGCTAATGAAGGCAAGTATCCCATATGCCTTTTTAACCACCTTATCTACCTGTTCCGCTGCCTTCAGGGATCTATGTACATGTACACTAAGGTCCCTCTGACCCTCTGTACTTCCGAGGGTCCTACCACTCATTGTGTATTCCCTTGCCTTATTTGTCCGTCCAAAATGCATCACCTCGCACTTTTCAGGGTTAAATTCCAATTGCCACTTTTCCACCCATCTGACCAACCCGTTTATATCGTCCTGCAGCCTGAGGCTTTCGTCCTCGCAATTTACCACCCCACCAATTTTCGTGTCATCCACGAACTTACTGATCACACCTTTCACATTCTCATCCAAATCATTTATGTAGATCACAAACAGCAAGGGACCCAGCACCGATCCCTGAGGTACCCCACTGGACACAGGCTTCTAGTCACAAAAGCAACCTTCGACCATCACCCTCTGCCTCCTGCCACTCAGCCAGTTTAGGATCCAACGCAACAAGGCACCCTGGATCCCATGGGCTCTTACCTTCTTGACCAGTCTCCTATGCGGGACTTTGTCAAAACCTTAGCTGAAGTCCATGTAATCCACATCCACAGCATTTCCCTCATCCACACACCTAGCCGCCCCCTCGAAAAATTCAATCAGATTTGTCAGACATGATTTACCCTTGACAAAGCCATGCTGACTATCCCCGATTAATCCTTGCCTCTCCAATTGGAGACTAATTTTGTCCCTCAGAATTTTTTTCCAATAATTTCCCTACCACAGATGTTCGGCTCACTGGCCTGTCATTCCCTGGTTTATCCCTGTTACCCTTCTTGTATAATGGTACTACGTTAGCTGTTCTCCAGTCCTCTGGTACATCCCCTGTGGCCAGAGAGGTTCTGAAAATTTGTGTCAGAGCCCCTGCAATCTCCTCCTTTACCTCATACAACAGCCTGGGATACATCTCGTCCGGGCCTGGGGATTTATGCAATTTTTGGCCTGCTAAAACCGCTAGTACCTCCTCCCTCTCGATGCTAATATGTTCAAGTATGTCACAGTCCCCTTGCCCGATTTCTATGTCTACATCGTCGTTCTCCATAGTGAACACAGATGCAAAAAATTCATTTATAACCCCGCCTACATCATCTGGCTCTACACACAGATTGCCACTTTGGTCCCTAATGGGCCCTACCCTTTCCCTGGTTATCCTCTTGCCCTTAATATACTTATAAAACATCTTAGGATTTTCCTTTATTTTGCTCGCCAGTGTTATTTCATGGCCCCTCCTCGCCCTCCTAATTTCTTTTTTAAATATGCCCCTGCACTTTTTATACTCCTCTCGGGCTTCTTCCGTCTTTAGTCTTTTGTAACTGCCAGGGGATAGCTCACATTGTTGGACACGGAGTGAATTCCACTGAAGTGTTTATAAACACAGTGAGCTCACATACCAGGGGAGAGCTCACAGTGTTGGACACAGAGTGAATTACACTGAAGTGTTTATAAACACAGTGAGCTGACACACCAGGTGAAAGCTCACAGCGTTGGACATGGAGTGAATTACACATGGATTGTTTATAAACACAGTGAGCTGACACACCAGGGGAGAGCTCACAGTGTTGGACACAGAGTGAATTACACTGAAGTGTTTATAAACACAGAGAGCTGAAACACCAGGGGAGAGCTCACAGTGTTGTACACGGAGTGACTTAAACAGAAGTGTTTATAAGCACCATTATCTGACACAGTAGGGGAGAGCTCACAGTCTTAGTCACTGTGTGAATGACACTGAACGATTTATTAACACTGTGAGCTGACACACCAGGGGAGAGCTCACACTGTCGGATACGGAGTGAGTTACACTGAAATGTTTATAAACACAGTGAGCTGACATACCAGGGGAGAGCTCCCAAGGACGGACACGGAGTGAATTACATTGAAGTTTTTATAAACACTGTGAGCTGACACACCAGGGGAGAGCTCGCAGTGTTAGACACAGAGTGAATTATACTGATGTGATTATAAACACAGTGAGCTGACACACCAGGGGAGAGATCACAGTGTCGGAAACGGAGTGAATTACACTGAAGTGTTTATAAACACAGTGAGCTGACACACCAGAGGAAAGCTCACAGTGTTGGGAACGGAGTGAATTACACTGACGTTTCTATAAACACAGTGAATTGACGCACCAGGGGAGACCTCACAGTGTCGGAAACGGAGTGAATTACACTGACGTTTTTATAAACACAGTGAGCTGACACACCAGGGGAGAGCTGACAGTGTTCGGCACGTTGTGAATTACACTGAAGTGTTTATAAACACAGTGAGCTGACACACCAAGGGAGAGCTCACAGTGTTGGACACGGAGTGAAATACACTGAAGTGCTTATAAAAACAGTGAGCTGAAAAAGCAGGGGAGAGCTCACAGTGTTGGACACGGAGTGAATTACACTGAAGTGTTTATAAACACAGTGAGCTGACACACCAGGGGAGA